>NC_087357.1:24178054-24481084 GCF_030014295.1 Loxodonta africana
AGTCTATTTAGGAATTGGAAAGGAAAATCTAGATTAAAAGTCAAAAGTCCTGCATTCTAGCCTTGGATCTACCACTTCTTATACAAACTTAGGCAAGTCCCTCTACCTCTCTGAGTTAGTTTTCCCACCCACTGTCGTTGTTGTTGTTGTGTGCCGTCAAGCTAACTCTGACTCATATCTACCTTAGAAAATACAGTAGAACTGCCTTATAGGGCTTCCTAGGCTGTAATCTTTACGGAAACTGATTGCCAGCTCTTTTCTCCTGTGAGGCCCCTGGTGGGCTCAAACCACAGAACAGCAGCCAAGCGCTTAACCACTGTGCCAAGAGGGCTCCATTCCCATCCACTAAGCCCACTGCCATCAAGTTGATTCCAACTGATAGCAACCCTATAGGCCAGAGTAGAATTGTCCCATAGGGTTTCCAAGGAATGGCTGGTGGATTCAAACTGCTGACCTTTTGGTTAGCAGCCAAATATTTAACCACTGTGCCACCACCAGAGCTCCAATATGCCTTCTCTGTGAGTCTTAAAGGGGTGTTGTAGGACATACTTAAGGCAACAAATGGGAATGTGCTTAGCAAAGGGCAGCGCCCTGGATGTAAGAGGCACTTTAAACAGATCCTTAATTCAGGAAGGGAAGGAGGGAGAAGGCAAGAACACACCTCTCCATCTTGGCTCCAGGTCTCTGGACAGCTGACTAGCCAGTCTAGCAGGTGCTCTAAGAGTGTGTGTGGATGGTTCTTGGAGGTGCCAGCAGATCTGAAGGGACAGAGGGTGAAGAGAGTGCTACAACCAACAACAACAACATCACTCAACCAGGGGTGGAGTCAACTTGGTGCTATAGACAGAAGCACCATGCAGTCCTTCTGCAGGAAAGACTCGAAAAACTACATAAAACAGATACAAACATCAATTCTGGAAAGCTAAGTATCAAATGAAGGGATAAAGAACTCAGTCAAGCACCAAATGGAAGAAAAAACTGACAGAGAACAGAGAACGAAGAGAGCTACAGAGTGGACGTCCCCTACCAGCTAATGAGACAAGGACTCACCATCTTGGACTACAGCCACCAAGGAACACAGACACGGAGTAAAGAAAGGCAGCTTCACGGAGCTCCCAACAGGAGACAGGGCACCCAGTGACCAGGGGATACATGCTTTTCCACTCCCCATCTTTCTTTCCTGTACGAGGCCTCTGCTGCTTTCCAATGGGCCACTGTCACTCAGCCGGAGAGACACCAGCTCCCTGCAGCCTGGATTTTCCATCTTGGGCCTCAACCACCAAGGGCTGTGGACAAGGAGTACCAGAAGGCAACTTCAAGGAGCTCCCAAAAGGAGACAGAGCACCCAGTAACCAGGGATACATGCTTTCCCACCCCCCATCCTTCTTCCCTCTACACGGCCTCTGCCACTTTCCAACTGGTCACGGTTGTTCATCTGGAGAGACAACAGCGACTGCCCTCTGGGTCCTCCCCGCCCTCACTGGCCAGTCCTTTCAGCACCATTTTTTTTTTTTTTTGGCTTTTCTTGTTGCTTCTCTCTCTCTCCCTTCCTTCCTTCCCTTTCCTCCTGCCCAGCTAGCCTCAGGTGCAATCCCCTACCCTTCTTGATGGGCTGTAATTTTTTTTTGGCTTGTTTGCTTTGTTCTTTTTTCTTCTTCTTCTGTTTCTTCTCTCTCTCCTTTCCTTTCTCCTGCCCACCAGCCTTGTGCACCACCCCTACCCTTTCTTGAGGAGCCATGTTGCACCACTCAGCTGGAGAGTCACTGCATGTGGCCTCCCCGGGTCTGTGCTGCTGTCACTGATTGGCTCCCTCAGCGTCCTTTTATTTTTTGTTTTCTCTCCTTTTTGTTGTTGTTGTTCCTGGTTTCTCTCTCCCTTCCTTTCCTTTCTCCCACTCACCTAGCCCTGTGTGCCATCCCTCCCCCTTCTTGGCTTGCCTGGAGAGTCTCTGGCACACGGCCTCCCCAAGTCTGTGCTGCCCCCACAGGCCAGTTTCCTCAGTATCATTTTTAAAAATTTCCCTTTATATTTCTTCTTCTCCCTTCCACTTAGGCCCTGTGCTGCCTCCGCCCCTTCCTGGTGGGCCACCTGGCGAGAAAGACATCAGCTTGCCACCACCCCAATTCCACCTTGCCGTCAATGGCTGGCTCCCCCCAAACCATACATGTTTTTGTTGTTGTTGTTATTTTATTTTATTTTATTTATTGGTTGGTTGGTTTCTTCTCCCTCTTTCCCCCTTTCCTTTCCTTTCTCCCACCTTTAGGCCCGTATGCTGCCCAAAGCCCTTCTCTACAGGCTGAGTCACACTGCTAAGCTAGACAGGCACTGGTACATGGTCTCACTGGTCTGTCCACGCCCACCCACTGAATCCTACTGTACCACCATTTTATTTACTTCTTTTTCACTTCATTTTTTCTTTTCCTTTTTTGCTTTTATTTCTCACTCTTCTTCTCTTATTTCACCCACCAACTTAGCTCTGCACATCCCATGATCTCCTTTCCCTCCTGCCTATCTGCATCGTGCACTGAGCGCCACACTTCTGAGTGGCACCAATGAGCTCCCCTGGACCCCACCCTGCAATGCCCCAACACTGCCCTGTCTGACCCAGCCCATGCCGCAAACTACCCATTCTCAGCCCTCCACCCCCATAGGACCCACCCTGCTGCACCACAACTCAGTGACAGGCCCTGCCCACCTGGACAAGGTGGTGAGAAGTATTGTACCCACAGGCAGGCAAGCAACAAAACACACCCAGCCTGCTCGCCCAAACTTAACCAAATAAAACAAAAAGTCAGGATGAAACAACCAAATCTGCAATCAATAAATGAATAAAATAATTCCTGAATGTCCCAGAGACAGAAGACAATATCAAAACATAAAACAGAAGAGGCTAGACCAGAAAATAACCAAAATAAAACACCGGATGACCTTCTGCCAGAAGAAAAGGCACTGGAACTACCTGATAGGGAATTCAAAATTCTAATATTCATGGTTCTCCAACATATGAAGGAAAATGCAGACAAAAATAAGGAAAAAATAAAATCAGGGAAAATACAGACAAAGCAATGGAAGAATTCAGGAAAATAATACAGGAACAGAAAGTCAAAATAAATAAACAACTAGAAATCATACAAAACAGCAATTAAAAATTCAAAAGATAAACAACAAGATTTCAGAAATAGCACAATAGAAGGTTTTAGGAGCAAATCTGAAACAATGGAAGACAAGATCAGCAAAATGGAAGACAAATCCTTGGATACCACTTTGTTTGAGGAAAAATCAGAGAAAAGAATGAAGAGAAATGAAGAAACCCTGAGAACAAAGTGAGATAAAATCAAAAGCAAAAATCTGCATGTGATTGGAGTTCCAGAACAGGGGGAAAACGGAAAACACAGAGAGGATCATTGAAGATTTGCTGACAGGAAACTTTCCTAATATCATGAAAGACAAAAAGCCAACCATCTAAGAAGCTCAGTGAATCCCATACAGGATAAGCCCCAAAAGAAAATCACCAAGACGTATCATAATCACACTCTCTAAAGCCAAAGACCAAGAAAGAATCCTGAGAACAGCTCAAGAAAAATTAAAACTCACATATAAAGTCACATACAGTAAGACTAAACCCTGATTACTCAGCAGAAATCATGCAGGCAAGAAGACAATGGGATGACATACATAAAATCTTGAAAGAAAAAAAACTGCCAACCAACAATAATCTATTGTACAAAACTCTCACTCAAATACGATGGTGAAATCAGGACATTTCCAGATAAACAAAAATTAAGGGAATATGTAAAAATCAAACCAAACTTACAATAATTAATAAAGGGAGTCCTTGGGCTAGACAACCAACAACATCAGACAACAACCTGAATCTAGGACATAGACAGCATTAGCCAGACACCAACCAAGATAGTGAACTCTGAAGGATAAAACAAAGCTAAAAAATTTACAACAGGGAACCAGAGAAAGTTGATCTATAAGTGACAACAATGTCAGAACAATAAAAGATGGAATAAAAGGCACAGGTATAGAACATTCAAATGGAGAGGAAGTCAATGAGATATCAAGTAATAAAAGACTGGTTTAAACTTAGGAAAATGGGGGTAAATTTCAAGGCAATCGCAAAGAAAGTTTACAAACCTACTCATCAAAATAAAGAAAAACAAAGTGTCAGCAAATACAAAATCTACAAAAATGAAAAAGATAAAATAATCCACAAAAAAAACCACTACCAAATGACAGCAATAAATTCATACCTATCAACAGTCACTGTCATAGATTGAATTGTGTCCCCCAAAAAATATGTGTCAAGTTGGTTAGGCCATGTTCTCCATTATTGTGTGGTTGTCCTCCATTTTGTGATTGATATAATTTTCCTATATGTTGTAAATCCTAATCTCTGCCTGTGGTTAATGAGGCAAGATTGGATTATGCTGAAGAGGATTAGGGTGGGATGTAACACCCTTGCTCAGGTCACATTCCTGATCCAATGTAAAGGGAATTTCCCTGGGGTGTGGACTGCACCACCTTTTATATTACAAGAGATAAAATGAAAAGGGAGTGAGAGAGTAGGGACCAGATACCACCAAGAAAGCAGCACCAGGAGCAGAGTGTCTCCTTTGGACCTGGGGTTTCTGCACAGAGAAGTTCTTAGTCCACTGGAAGACTGATGACAAGGACCTTTCCCTAGAGCTGACAGAGAAAGAAGGCCTTCCACTGGAGCTGACGCCCTGAATTTGGATCTCTAGCCTACTAGACTGTGAGAGAATAAATTTCTATTTGTTAAAGTCAGCTACTTGTGGTATTTCTGTTATAGCAGCACTAGATACTAAGACAGAATTTGGTACTGACAGTGGGCTTAAAAGCACCCATAAAGAAACAGAGAGTGACAGAATGGATTAAAAAAAAAACCAAAACCCAGTGCCATTGAGTCAATTCTGACTCACAGCGACCCTATAAAGGACCCATCAATATGCTGTCTGCAAGAGACACACCTTAGAAACAAAGACATATATTAAAAATCCAAGAATGGAAAAAATACATACCAAGCAAACAGCAACCAAAAAAAGAGCAGGAGTAGCAATACTAATCTCAGACAGCAAAGACATAAAAGACAAGGAATAACATCATATAATGATTAAAGAGACAATCCACCATGAGGACATAACCACAATAAATATCTATGCACCCAATGACAGGGCTCCAAAATACATAAAACAAACTTTACCAGCACCGAAAAGTGAAACCGACAGTTCCATTGGATAAAGTCCCATACCCACTCCTGATAAAAATTCCCAATAAAATAGGTATAGAAGGGAAATTCCTCAACATAATAAAGGGCCAAAACCAAAAACCAAACCCACTGCCATTGAGTCGATTATCTATACAAAACAAACAGCCAACATCATTCTTAACGGTGAGAGGCTGAAAACATTCCCCCTGAGAACAGGAACAAGACAAGGATGTCCAGGATCTTAAAAGCTTGTAAGCGGCCATCTAAGATACTCCACTGGTCCCACCCCGTCTGGAGCAAGGGAGAATGAAGAAAATTCAAGACACAATGGAAAGATCAGTCCAAAGGACTAATGGATCATAACTACCACAGCCTCCATCAGACTGAGTCCAGCACAACCAGATGTTGCCTGGCTACCACCACCAACTACTCTGATAGGGATCACAGCAGAAGGCCCTGGACAGAGCTGGAGAAAAATGTAGAACAAAATTCTAACTCACAAAAAAAGACAAGATTTACTGGTCCGACAAAGACCGGAGAAACCTGGCGAGTATGGCCCCTGGACACTCCTTTAGCTGAGTAGTGAAATCACTGCTAGGTTCACCCTTCAGCCAAAGATTAGACAAGCTCGTAAAACAAAACAAGACTAAATGGGCACAACAGCCCAGAGGCAAGGACTAGACGGCAAGAGTGGACAGGAAAGCTGGTAACCAGGAATCCAAAGTCAAGAAGGGGAGAGTGTTGACATGTTGTGGGGTTGGCAACCAATATCACAAAATAATATGTGTATTTATTGTTTAGTGACAAACTAATTTGCTCTGTAAACCTTCATCTAAAGTACAAAAAAAAAAAAAAAAAAACATTCAGCTCTCTTAAAAGATAACACGAATACAGTACCAGTAACACACAACCATGTGGTGGTGGGTTTTGTTTTTAAGAGAGTTTCTGTTTTTTAGCCTTTTATTCTGAAATAATTGCAGATTCGCAAGAATTTGCAAAAATAGTACAGAAACTTTTTGTGTCCAATGGTAGCATCCTAGAGAACTCTAGCACACTATCAAAAAACCAGGAAGTCAACTCTGATGTATGTCTTAGTCACCTAGTGCTGCTCTATCTAACAGAGATTTATTTTCTCACAATGTAGGAAGCTAGAAGTCCAAATTCAGAGTGCCACCTCCAGGGGAAGTCTTTCTGTAGGTTCTAGGGGAAGGTCCTTGTCATTAATCTTCCCCTGGCCTAGGAACTTCTCAGGCACAGGGATCCCGGGTCCAAAGGACTAGCTCTGCTCCTGGCGCTGCTTTCTTGGTGACATGAGGTCTCCATACCTCTCTGCTCACTTCTCTCTTTTATATCTCAAAAAAGATTGAAGATACAACCTAATCTTGTAGATTGAGTCCTGCTTCATTAACATAACTGCCTCTAATCCTGCCTCATTAACATCACAGAGGTAGGATTTACAACACACAGGAAAATCACATCAAATGACAAAATCATGGACAATCACGCAACACTAGGAATCACAGCCTAGCCAAGCTGACAGATATTTTGGGGGGATACAACTCAATCCATGAGAGTACAATACAGTTAACTAAACTACAGACCTTAATCAGATTTCACCAGCTTTTACATGCACTGCTGTTTTTAAGTTTACCAAAAAAAAAAAAGTTTAAAGTTTACAAAAGGCAGAAGCTAGAGACAGCTCTGGTATAGAACTGCCTGGATCACTGTAAAGGAATCAATGCAACGTAATTTCTATAGGCGGGTCATAGGGATACAAACATTGCTTTATTACAAACAGTATCTCTTTGCGATTGTGTTCACTACGATGGGACAATATTTGTGGCATTTTACTCTAGTCTCCCATGCTAGGAGATTAAGAGGCTTCATAGATTCTTGTTCCCACCACAGTTCTACAAGAATAACAGAGAAAAGGATTAGTCCTTCTTTTTTCCAGAAGAGCAGCCAACACCCATTACAACCCTCATCCCAGGCCCCCTGTGTAGTCAGCGCCACCTAGCTCTGATCCACCCACACAAAGTCACAAGATTCCCACAGCTCAAAGGGCATCTCCAGATGGAAAGCGGTACTGGCCTTGAGATACTCCAGGTCAACTGAGCAATGCCACCACCTGGTGGTCAGACAAAGAACTACGAAACCCAGTGGCAATGGGTAGCTCTCGAATTGTGCAAAGGATGAGTCTTTAGTTAATTGAATCACCTGTTAATTCTACTCCAGAAAACTCTTTTTAAGGTATCCTCATGTCGAATAGTCCAAAAAAGAATGCTTAGTACTGAGAAAAACCACCCTGCGGCAAATTAAGATGGCCACAGGTTCTTTGCAGCCCCTCCCACTAAGAGGTGGAGTCCGTTCCCCATCCCTCGAATCTGGGCTGGCCCTGTGACTAGCTCTGAAACGGAAGGCACCGGAAGTGATGCTGTGTAACTTCAAGCCTCGGCCTCAGGAGGCTTCAGAACTTCCAGTCTCGACCTCTCACAACACTGCTGCCTTGTAAACAAGCCTGGGCTAGCCTCCTTGAAGCTGAGGGGCCACGCGGGGAGAGAGAGGTCCAGCTGTTCCACCATTTCCGTTGAGGCCCCAGACATGTGAGTGAGGCCATCCAAGACCAGGCAGCCCCAGCAGAGCCATGAGCCACGAGCCATGAGCCACGAGCCAAATGTCACCAACAAGAAAACCCAGGCAAGACCAACTGAAGTCAACTTAAGTAGTAAGCCACAGAATCACGAGAAATAATAAATTGATTTTTAAGAACTAAACCCTGGTGGCATAGTGGTTAAGTGCTACACCTGTTAACCAAAAGGTTGGGAGTTTGAATCCACCAGGTGCTCCTTGGAAAATCCATCGGGCAGTTCTGTTCTGTCCTATAGGGTCACTATGTGTTGGAATAGACTCAATGGCAATGCTTTTTTCGGTTTTTCTTTCTTTTTTTTTTCTAGGTTCTAAGGGGAAACCCTATTGGCATAGTGGTTAAGAGCTATGGCTGCTGACCAAAAGGTCGGCAGTTCGAATCCACCTGGTGCTCCTTGGAAACCCTGTGGGGCAGTACTACTCTGTTCTACTTTGAGTTGGAATCCACTCGAGGGCAACATTTTTGTTTGTTTGTTTCAGTTCTAGGGAAGGAAGGAGCCCTGGTGGCGCTGGAAAAAGATGTGGCAGCCTGCTTCTGTAGAGATTTACAGCCTTGGAAACCCTGTGGGGTCACTATAAGTTGGAATCGACTCGATGGCAGTAGGTTTGGTTTGGTGGGAAGTTCTATAGGGAGTCCCTGGATGGTCAACCGGTTAATGTGTTTGGCTGCTAACTGAAAGGTTGGAGGTTCAAGTTCACCCAGAAGTTCCTTGAAAGAAAAGCCTGAAGATCTACACCCCCCCCAAAAAATTAGCTATTAAAAACCCTATGGAGCACAGTTCTACTCTGACATACATGGGGTCATCATGAGTCAGAGCTGACTCGAAGGCGGCAACAAGTACTGGTAAGTTGTGGGGTGGATTGTACTACAACAATACATAACTGCTATATACCCCCTGATTTATGTTTAAAAAATCTGTGTTCCAGACTATTAACTTAAGGTTTTTTCATTATTATTTTAAGGGGGGCATTCATCAGTATTTGCACATGGTGAATCTTGACTATTGCACAAATCTTGAATGCTGTATGCTCTGATTTTCTTGAGCATTTTTAGCCCCTGCCACATGTCACCCCGGTGGCATAGTGGTTAAGTGCTACAGCTGCTAACCAAAGGGTCGGCAGTTCACATCCACCAGGCACTCCTTGGAAACTCTAGGGAGCAGTTCTACTCTGTCCTGTAGGGTCGCTATGAGTCGGAATCGACTCGACGGCGCTGGTGGGGCCACATGTTATCATTCATTCACTCACTCATTCATTCATCAAACGTTACCTCAGCATTGTGCATGTGACCAACCACTGCAGTAGGTGATGAGGACATGACACTGACTTAGATATGATGCCTACCCTTGAGAAGGCCACAGCTACTGGAAAAGACACACGTGCAAATGCACTGTAACCACAGAAGGGTGAGTGCTAGGTTAGAGCCTGTGTGGAGGGCAGTTGGGGAGGCTATATTCATCAGGACTCACCTAAGAAAACAGACACTACTCTAAGTTTTTAGAACAAAGGGAATTTACTCCAGAGAATTTGCTATACAGATGAGAAGGCAAACAAAAGATACGCAGCCACTGCCAAAGACGCCACCAGTGGCAGAGAGGGAGGGAGAGACATACCCTGGTAACTCCCTGCTTCCGCCCGTCCGTCGATCTCCCACCAGTGCTTCCTACGGGTCACACCCAGCTGGGAGCCTGAGAAACACAGCCTGCAGGGATCAGCCCCCAGGATGCAGAGCACTACAGGGAAAGGGCACGGAAAGAATCTCAGAGTAAGCGGACTTAGGAGTTGCATGGAAGGGGGCTTGCAGTTCGAAAGGCTTTACAACTGAGGCGATGTAGGAGCCAAGCCTTGAAGGGATGACTATAGATTATTTCATGTGAGCCCTATATTTCTCCATCACAGGATCCCCTGCCCCGCCCCCCCCCCGCCCCCGGCCAAACAGTGTCAATGTCTCTGATATCTTTCATCCTGGTGCAGTTCTACCTCTGCCATGAAAGATGGTCAAAGGCCATCATAGCAGAGATGACATGATTCCTTTTGTACCCACATGGCCCTTCTCGAAGAATCTCAAGAAGCATGTGAGTAAAGGACACTGAACTATGTGGGACACAGGACAGAGCACTTGGCTAGATCTCAGCCAGAGGCAGGAAGGGAGCCATTGGCCCCTCCCCTGAATGATGAGGGGGCTAAGGGAGCACTAAATCAGCCTATGAGAGCCCTGAGGAACACAACAGAACACTGCCTGGTACAGTGCTGGAAGACGAGCCCCCTAGGTGGGACAAACCCAAAAAAAAGAAGACACTCAAAATACACAGTGGCTGCCACAATGGACTCAAGCATACCAAGGACGGTGAAGACGGCTCAGGACCAGGCAATGTTTTGTTCTATT
Organism: Loxodonta africana; assembly: GCF_030014295.1. Classification (NCBI taxonomy): domain Eukaryota; kingdom Metazoa; phylum Chordata; class Mammalia; order Proboscidea; family Elephantidae; genus Loxodonta; species Loxodonta africana. The sequence continues at coordinate 24,188,323 of NC_087357.1, forward strand.
GTACATGGGGTCACTATGAGCTGGAATCCACTCTATGGCAATTAACAAGGGCTCTCCTGGGTCTCACATTCTCTGGCAAGGCTGTATAGGAGAATCCAAGCACCTCCTCAGCCCTGTGTAGCCCTGTGAGACCTGGAGACATCATGGCTTGATGGCAGAAGTGGCTTTGGGTTCAAATCCTGGCTGCTTCTTGCTATCTATGACAAGAAGCAAATTGTTGTCTGTCATAGTGTCTGTTTCCTCCTCTGTAAAATGAGGTACTAATAATACCTAATTTACAGGGTTGTTGTGAAAATAAAGTTGAATAATCCGTGAAGTATCTGCCAGGTGGGTGACCTAGGGCAATGTTTCTGAGTGTGGTCCCTGCACCAGCAGCATCAGCATCATCTTGGAACTTGTTGGAACTGTAACTTCTCGGGCTCCACCCAGATGTGCTGAATCAGAAGCTCTGGGGTGAGCCCTGCAATCTGCATTTTAACAAGTGTCCTCTGAGGGATTCTGACACCTCAAGTTTGAAAACCACTGATCTAGCTAGAACATAATCAAACCAAAACCAAACCCATCGCCGTCGAGTCGATTCCAACTCATAGCGACCCTATAGGACAGAGTAGAACTGCCCCATAGGGTTTCCAAGGAGCATCTGGTGGATTAGAACTGCTGACCTTTTGGTTAGCAGCCAAACTCTTAACCATTATGCCACCAGGGTTTCCAGTTAGAACATAGTAGACTCTTAATAAATAGCAGCTATTATTATTATTACCCTTTTTACAGCTTCAAATAATGAGTTTGGAAAAGGAAGTTTTACACACCACCAACTCCAAGAGTCATCTGGGATGAACTGGAATTTGAGGACGCCCAAACCAATCCTATGTGGTTTGGGGATTCACCCAGCCACTCTAAAGGCAGCCTGAGTCTGGCCCCACTGCCCAGATAACCTCAGTACTAACCCCCTCGCAGGCCCCAGTTGTAACAGCCCTACCCAGGTAACAACCTGCCTGCTCAGGATGAGATGTTCTCTCACATCCCAGAGGATTCTGGGAGTATCTCAAAAAAAAAAGGTGAGGGGGGAAAGGGACAAAGGCTTTCAGAGAGAGGAAGAATGTGCAAAAAGAAAGAGGGGAATAAAAATTGAGCCCTAAGAAAGGGGACATGAGAGTCTAAGTGGCAAAAAATCTGTACCCGGGCATGTGTTTGGGCAATAAGAATGTTTAGAAAAGATGAAGAGGAAAATGAGAACCAATAGCCTAAGAGAGTTGTGCAAAAGGGGCACGTGACGGTTTCAGGCAAGAGGAAAGAAGCAGAAACCGATATGGAATGAGTTAACGTAAACCACATCCTATCCCCTTCTTGCCTCTTTCCCACCGACCCCATATTAACAACAACAAAAAAAACCAAACCCCTTGCCATCGAGTCGATTTCGACTCACAGTGACCCCACCTGGCAGAGTAGAACTGCCCCACAGAGTTTCCAAGGAGCACCTGGTGGATTCGAACTGCTGACCTTTTGGTTAGCAGCCTTAGCTCTTAACCACTATACCACCAGGGTTCCCAGGGACCCCATATTAAGAAGGTCTTAATCTTTGTGGGAAATACGTTTCCCAACAGGCACAGTAGCTGATTGCCTTGCCTACAAGTTATGCTCCTGGTGCTCAGACAGCTCTGCTGCCACTAGGTGGCAGTATTTTGCTGAATTGGGTGTAACAGGAAAATCTTCACTAATTTGAGAAGCTTTGCAGTCATCACTTGGGCTTGCCTAGGAAAAAGGGGGACCAAGAGGCAGGGGGTTTGTATTAAAACAACTTGCTTACAACAGTGACCCAAACAACAATGACAATGAGAGTGAGCGTGTATAAGAGGGATGATGGCTAAAATCAGAAAAGGAAGCGCTAGAGCTCCTGAGAAGCAGAATAACTTCTCACACGTGGTTCTCCTTTTGTTTTGAGAAGATGGCGACTTTGGGGCTATCCATCCAGTGGTCCTGGGCTCTCAGGTTCTCTGGTCCACACACGGGCCACTGTGTTTTACCATAAGACAGGCAGGGGACCAGAGTGGATTTGTTGCCCTCGCTAGAAATATAAATGAGCTCCCATATCCTTGAATTTCTTTCCTTTTTCTTCTTGGTATAAGTGTACTTACCTTTAGATTTCTTCCTTAACGTTGTTGGTTGCCACTCAGTCAATTCTGACCCATGGCGAATCCACGACCCCATGGGTTACAGAGTAAAACTGCTCCATAGGGTTTTCTTCCACGGTACCACTCGGTGGGTTCCGATCACCAATCTCTATGTTAGCCGTCAAGCGCAAACTACTTGCACGACTTACAGACCTTCTTCCTCAATCCCCATTCCGTCAAGTTGATTTCAATGCATAGCGACCATATAGGACAGAGTAGAACCACCCCAGAGTGTTTCCAGACCGTAAATCTTTTCTTTTTTTTTTTTTTTGTAATTTAGATGAAGGTTTACAGAACAAACTAGCTCCTCCTTAAGCAGTTAGTACACATACTGTTTTATGACATTGGCTAACAGCCCCACGACACGTCAACACTCTCCCTTTTCGACCCGGGGTTCCCTATTACCAGCTTTCCTGTTCCCTCCTGCCTTCTAGTCCTTGCCCCTGGGCCGGTGTGCCCCTTTAGTCTCGTTTTGTTTTATGGGCCTGTCTAATCTTTCGCTAAAGGGTGAAACTCAGGAGTGATTTCATTACTGAGCTAAAAGGGTATCCAGGGGCCATCCCCTCGGGGTTTCTCCAGTCTCTGTCAGGCTAGTAAGTCTGGTCTTTTTTTGTTCTACATTTTTCTCCAGCTCTGTCTGGGACCCTCTATTGTGATCCCTGTCAGAGCAGTCAGTGGTGGTAGCTGGGCACCATGTAGTTGTACTGAAGGCTGTAAATCTTTATCAGAGCAGACTGCCACGCCCTTCTTCCGTGCCACTGCCCAGAGCGACAGGCTGGACGGAGGCCTCTTCCCAGCCAACGCGTCAGCTCAGGGTCCACGTGCACCAGGAAACGGATTTTTCGTGGTGGGAGTTGTAGGTGGAGACTCAGGTTGGACAGGATGGAAATGACTCTTTTCCTGTTTCTGGCATCAACACTGGACTCAGGAACCAGAAGAGTCTCTGTTTTACACAAATCCAGCTTTGAGGGCTTTAAAACAGTAACGGAGTCTCCCAGTTACTACCAAGCTGCTTTTAAACTAGATGATGCCCAGAAGATCAATTAAAATAAAGTTATGAAGGAGTCCCTAGGTGGTGCAAACAGTTAAGTGCTTGGCTGCTAACCAAAAGGTTGGTGGTTCAAAGCTATGCAGAGGCACCGTGGAAGAAAGGCCAGGCAATCTATTTCCGAAAGATCACAGCTGTGGTAAAAAATAAGTTATGGGACCAACTGTGCCTGGACAGTTGAACAGGAGTATTTGGATTTGTATGTGAAGTTTGGGTTCTTTTTCCTTGTAACAGGTCTTTCACAGAAAGAAACAGTGTCTCGAGAAAAAACTTTTGTTCAAGGAAGATTGTGGGTGAAGAAAGAAATGCTGGGTTTAGCCGCGCTTCTTGGCTCTAACAGCTCCAGAAAGAGTACAGGGTGAACATATTGCAAGGAAATTGGACCAGGCCCCCCTCAAGACTGAGGCCCAGGGGTCCACATGGCTAAGGTCCAGGAGACTCCGGGGGCTCGTGCACAGCACCGTCTAAGTCCTCTGTCTTCTTCCCTTAGGATACGCCTATATGGGGTCCTGGGGAAAGGCCTCCAGCTGGGAGCTGCTGAAGGAAAGGCTCAGGTAGCTAATAAGTGAAGGTCTTCCCTCCACCCAGCCCCGGGAGTGGGTGGTGCCGGAGCTTCTCTGAGGAGGATGAGCTGATGGAGAGGTCAGACTGGAAGCTGCAGGTGCCCACTGGCAGGATCATCAAGCATCAGAATAGGAAGGAACTCTGGAGCACCTGCTAGATTCATGTAGTGTTTGGAAATGAGGGAAACCCTGGTGGTGTAGTGCTTAAGTGCTACATCTGCTAACCAAAAGGTTGTCAGTTCGAATCTACCAGGTATTCTTGGAAGCTCTATGGCGCCGTTCTACTCTGTCCTATAAGGTCGCTATGAGTTAGAATCGACTCGACAGCAGTGGGAATGGGATGGGATGAAAATGGGCAGAGCACTCACGGTGGCACCAGGGTCGAGGCAGAACCTGTACTGTGTTGTGCATCCCAACTCTCAGTCCAGTGCTTTTTCCTCTACATTTTGCTGCCTCCCTTGAATCTGACCAAGATGATATCAGCCACTTCCGAGCTGTCCTGGAGGAGGGTACGGTCCAGCGGGAGGCAGGTATGTGACTGGTCCTCCCATTACTGCTGGGAAGTGGGCATTCTAGACGAGTGGGTGCCCGGCAGAGGGTGCCAGTCTCTCCCGGGGCAGGGAGAGACTTGCACCGTCAGTCCGGGGGCTCCCCCAAGGAGATGAGGTCTGAGCTGAGGCTCAGTGAGAGCAAGATGAAGCCAGGCAAGACGAGGTATGGGGCGGGGGATGGACTCAGGCAGAGGGAATAGCACGGGCATAGCTGCAGGCAACTGAAAACAATTTTCATCCTGTAAAAGAGGTCACTGGTGGTTCAGTGGTAGAATTCTCCCCTTCCAGGCAGGAAACCCCGGTTCAATTCCCAGTCCGTGCACCTCATGCAGTCACCGCCTCTCTGTCAGAGAAGACGTGGGTCTTGTTAGGATGCTGAACAAGTTTCAGCAGCACTTCCAGACTGAGACAAACTAGGAAGAAAAGCCTGGCAATCTACTTCCAAAAATCAGCCAATGAAAATCCTACGGATCACAATGGGCTAGTCCTTTACTGGTCACGGGAACAGCACAGCACCAGGCAGCGTTTTGTTCCACTGTACGTGGGGTCACCATGAGTCGGGGGTCTGACTCTACAGCAGCGAACAACAACTGAGTGCAATGAGAGTTGTTGAACTGCCAGAGCCTGGGTGAGGCAGCCCTGGTACGGGGAGAGATTCAGGAAAATTTAGGACGGACAGCTGGAAGAACTTGGCAGGTAGCTGGACACGGAGCGGGTAGGGGCGAAGGGAAGGAAAGAGTCCGGGATGACTCCCGCTGGATGGTGCAGTCACGTGGGACAGAAGGAGAGGTGGTGAAAGAATGATGGGTTCCAATCTGGACGTGCAGAGTTGTCGGTGCCAGGGGACATCCTGTGAAGAGGGACGTCCAAATCTGAAGCTCAGGGAAGTAACAGCACTAGAGACTCGTATTTCCTTATTACCTGTGCTTTGTGCATTAGCTCTGTAGAGAGCTTCTTCTCTTACCTGTATCCTCCCTCAGCTAAGTTAAATACTTGTACCTGTCCATGCCAATCCACAGGATGCCTCTGGCCTGGGGAGCAGTTGAAGAGGTCCCAGATGAGAAGTGGCACAGAAGGCGAGAAGGGTAACACAAGGACAAAGAACACGCTAATGGGGATGGGAGACTGGGAGAAGACAAGCTGGAGGAAGTGTCAGGAAGCTGCTAAGGGAAGCTGGGCCTAATCAGAGATGAGGGCTGCCATCTTGAAAGGGCAGAAAGTTAGGGAAAGCCTAGCTGAAGACCACGGAATCAAAAGGGAAAGAGAGAAGCAGGTAGTAAGGTAGAAGAGGACAGTGAGAGCCATGTTACCCTAGACAGAGGCACCGGGCAGATCTCTAAGATGTTTCTTCCAAGCTGGAGCCAGTGGGCCTCTGCCTCCTTTCTCTTGAGCTCACAGAGCTAATTAATATGGATCTCCAGGCATCTGCTGGACAAGGCCCCTTGAGCAAATTTGTTTACATGTTTTTACACAAATAATGGAGAAGGTAGAGGTGAGGGGAAGGAAGAAGTCCAGGATGACTCCTGTGTGGATGATGCAGTCGTGTGGGACGGGAGGAGAGGTGGTGAAAGAATGATGGGTTCCATTTTGGAAGTGTGGAGTTTTTGGTGCCAGGGGACATCATGTGGAAATGGCTACCAGCCCCTGGACACCCAAATGTGAGGCTCAGGGAAGTTGACAGAGCTGCCTTCCTCCTGAATAAGGGGATGAATGAAGGTAAGAGAAGACCAAGTCACCTTAGCCCAGGAAGGAGTCCCAGTGTCGAATTACCCCATAAGCAAGGTAACCCCGGGCTTACTTACTAATTTATAGTGAACAACTTAGCATTTTTTTGCCACATCAAAGATTCTGCTTTCAAGTATGGCTGGCATCTGTCTCTTTCTTTCAACCCCATAGCACCTTCCTACAGAATCAAAGGCCTCTTTAAAATTTTACAATCCCCTGACCAGGATGGAGTACCCAATAAGATAGGTAAGCACACGCTTGCTTGTGCTTACTTACTAATCTGTAGTGAACAGTTTCACGTGTTTTTCACCACATCTGGTGAAGCTGTTCACTACAGATTAGTAAGTTAGCACAAGTAAGCTCGTGCTTACTGTGCTTACTGGGTAATATGCCCCTGGTTCCAGTCCACACCCAGTGGAGATGGAGGTGGCCACAAACCCCCTGTGCCCCCTGACCCCTGGTGGGAGAGGGAAGCTGTGGAGGAGACAGGAGAGAAGGCGGCTCCATCTCCCTGGCAGGTCCACAACTCACTCCACAGAAAGGCAGCTCCCACTGGCTCCCCTGCAGCCTCCCTCTCGAGCTGGACCTTGGCCAACCTTTTCTTCCCAGACCCCACCCTCACCCATGAAACACTCAGACCAAGCCTGTACTAACCTGGGGGCCCAGTTCAGCCCAGCCCATTCAGGTCTGGCTGGTTCAAAATCACCCAGCCTCGAAGAAATTTAGTTTTCTCCCCACCACACAAGCCTGCACGATCCCATTGGACACAAAGCATCCTAACGCTCCAAGGTCAACATTACTCCACCTGCACCCACAGCCAAGGCCATCCAACACACATCTGAGCAAAGGAGTTTTATGAAATTCTAAGCAGCCTTCTTTCAGAGTTCTGGGGTGCTTGAGCCACCTGGGGGCCTCTGACTAGACTTCTTTCCTTGGGCCCTGGCCACGACGTTGAAGCTGTCTCGGCTCAGCAGTTGGCCCAGAAATGCCAAGCTGCCTGAGCATCCAAGTTTCCAGACCAGTCTGCATTGCTGAGGATCAGGGGAGGCTGGAGCAGGTCTGGGTACTTGGGCAGGGAGCAAGGGGGAAACTAAGCCAGGGCAGGAGGGCCAGAACAGGAGGGCTGCTGGGTGCAGCTTTGTCACTACTTTGTATCCCAGCATCAGGGAGAAGCCTCTTCCCTCGATGGCCATGACAGCCACCCATACTCAGGCCAGGGGCTTGGCCTACATGATCCCAGTTCATTGTTGCAACGATCTTACAGGTGGAGATGATGAATCCCCATTTTACAGATCAAAGTTGCCCAAAGAGCCACCACCAGGAAGTCTCCTGGCTGGGATTCAAACCGATGCTGAAGCTCTTTCAGGCTCTGCCACCAGGCCAGCCCTTAAACAGAGTTCCACCACGAACAGCAACTCAGTGCTCCCTAAGCAATGACTTGCTCTTCCTCTTCATTCCTGCTGCTGGTAACCACTAAAAAGCTTTGGTCTCTATGAATTTGCCTACTTCATATAAGTGGAATCATACTGCCCACCCCTCAAAACAAAACCAAACCTGCTGCCGTCATATCAGCTTTGACTGATGGTGGGCACCTGTGCTACAGAGTAGAACTGCTCCGTAGAGTTTTCTTGGCTGTAATCTTTATGAAAGAAGATCACCAGGCCCTTCTCTGGCAGCACGGCTGGGTTGGAACGGCCAACCTTTAGGTTAGTAGTTGAGTGCAAACCATTTGCGCCACCCAGGGACCTGAACGTACACAGGGCCGAAGAAAAATCTGGTATCTGGTCAGTCAGATTGCCATGCTTTTGCTTTGCCCTTAGTGTTCATGAATCCAATCACTCCTAGTCATAATGGGCGTTTAAGCAAGTGACCTTTTTTTTTTTTAAGGAGAAAGATTTTTAACATAGAAATAAGTGGGAAACATGGTATATTTAAAATCATAATGTGAATACTGGTGATTTAAAAATATCCTTCTGATAGATAAGCTCTGAAACAGATGTTATTAACTTGTGGGTCCCCCCAGGGGTCCGAGGATGGGTTTCAGGATGTCTATAAAAGCCATGAAATTGAAACTGTTTGCAAAACCACGCGGGTATGCTCCAGAGAAATTTTTCTGAGGTGAAAGCCTAAAGCTTTCATCAGCTCCTTAAGGGGATCTCTGACCCCCAAATGCCAGGGCTACTAACAGTCAGATCTGGTACCTTCCTGGTTTCATTTATTCCCGAGACAGCCTTGTGAATTAAGCAGGTAAGAATGATATCCTGCTGGGCCGACAGAAAAGCTGAACCTCAGGGAGCGAGCGCAGGGGTTGCTCAGATGACTTTAAAGGTGTTGAGGACCCCAGCACACACTAGGTGTGCAGTCAGAGTCCAAGAGGTCAAGTCCTTGGGCAGGAGGCCGGCGGACCAGAGCTAAGGCTTCTGGGCACTGCCGTAGGAAACCTAGCATACATAGGCGCTGGATAAATGCTTGCCTGCTCTTCTCACTCCTTGTGATTCACACACAACAAACATACTGTGGTTTGGCCACAAAGAAAGAATGTACGCTCTCTAGGTCTCTAGTGCGCCAGACCCCCGGCAGGGCAACCATGTGACCCAGTACACCAGTCACTGCAGGGACTTTACTAGGCATTTTAAGGCAGCTACTTTTTTTTTTTTTACTTGAGAGGAGAAGCTAAAGTTTCACCGGAAGAACACTGGGAAGAATAAATTAACAGCCCCTTCTCTCCACTCACAACTCTAAAGGGATTCAGTGGTGGAAAGAGCCAATGATCCCTTGTCAGGGACTGAATTATGTCCCCAAAAATGTGTGTATCAACTTGGGTGGGCCATGATTTCCAGTATTACGTGGTTGTCCTCCATTTTGTGATGGTAATTTTATGTTAAAGAGGATTACGGTGGGATTGTAACACCCTTACTAAGGTCACATCCTTGATCCAATGTAAAGGGAGTTTCCCTGGGGTGTGGCCTGCACCACCTTCTATCTTACAAGAGATAAAAGGGAAGCAAGCAGAGAGTTGGGGACCTCATACCACCAAGAAAGCAGTGCCAAGAGCAGAGCGGGTCCTTTGAACCCAGGGTCCCTGCAATGAGAAGGCCAACAGAGAGAAAGCCTTCCCCTGGAGCTGATGCCCTGAATTTGGACTGTTAGCCTTAACCTTTACTGTGAAGAAATAAATTTCTCTTTGTTAAAGCCATCCACTTGTGATGTTTCTGTTATAGCAGCACTAGATGACTAAGACATCCCTCTTCTGCCTCCAGAAGGAGAAGTGATTTAGCACCATTTGAGAGGAGCTGGAAAGAAAGACACAGCCTCTGGAAACACTTTTAGACTCCCTCGTTCAACAAAGAAGTAGCAATTCACTGGAAAGACACTTCAATTCTACAGTTCCATGACTTGAGCAATTTCAACGTGAGCAGCCTACAACCTGCTGGAGCCAACTTTTTACCTGTAACCCTGAGGTGGTGCACTCTGAAACATGACTAGCATGAAGTCCCAGGAGCAGCTTTCTATCACTGCCACGGGGACCAACCGGTTTTGCACAAACACTGGCAGTTAGGATTTGTCTGTTTTTACAGTATTGTTGGCTGAGCAGAGGAAAGAACACAGACTTTGAAGTCAATAAATCTGGTGTGGGTCCTGGCATGGTCTTTTGCTGTGCATCTTTGACCTTAGTAATTTAACCTTTCTGAGCCTGTTTTTGCAGAGTTATTTAAAGGAAGAAAGTCTAAGGGTCACTATGAGTCAGAACTGACTCAATGGCAACTGGTGTGGTTTTTGGTTTTGGCACATAGTAGATGTTCATTAGTGGTAACTAGTCCCTAGGTGGTGCAAACAGTTTGCACTAGACTACTAACCTAAAGGTTGGCAGTTCAAACCCACCTAGCGGTATGGTAGAAGATAGGCCTGGCGATCTGCTTCCATTAAGATTATAGCCAAGAAAATATGTGAAGCGGTTTTCTGTAGCACATGGGGTAGCCATGAGTTGGAACTGATTTGACAGCAATAGGTTTGGTTTATTATTATTATTTAAACATGGGAGAGGATATAAAACTCAGTCCAAATACTTGGGAAATTTCATATGAACTGAGAACCACACAATTTTCCTTTCTCTGTCCATTGCCACAAATGAAAGGCCATGCTTATCTGTAAAATGGGGGTAACCAGCTCAATAAAAAGACAAATAACCCAATTAAAAAATAGGCAGAGGATCTGAATAAACAATTCTCCAAAGAAGATACGCAAATGGCCAATACGCACATGAAAAAATGCTCAACATCATCAGTCATTAAGGAAACGCAAATCAAAACCACAATGTGATATCCTTTTGCACCGACTAGGATGGTGTTTTTTTTTTTTTTTTTTTAAGAATGGTGGCACAGTGGTTAAGAGCTCGGCTGCTGACCAAAAGGTTGGCAGTTCAAATCCACCAGCCGCTCCTTGGAAACCCTATGCGGCGGTTCTACTCTGTCCTATAGGGTCACTATGAGTTGGAATCAACTCAATGGCAATGCATCAGAATGGCTAAAATAAAAAAAGACAGACAATAACGTGTTTCGAGGACCTGGAGAAATCAGAACCCTCATTCATTACTGGTGGGAATGTAATAAGGTCCAGCCCCTTTGGAAAACAGTCTAACAGTTTCTCGAACGTTAAACACAGAGTTACCATATGCCCTAGCAATTCCACTCCTGGGTATATATCCAACAAAGTTGAAAACACATGTACACACAAAAGTTTGTACATAAACACCCACAGCAGCATTATTCATAATGGCCAAAAAGTAGAAACAACCCAAATGTCCATCAAATGATGAACAGATACACAAAATGTGGTCTGTTCATACAGTGGAATATTATTCAGCCATAAAAAGGAAGTACTGGCATACACTGCAACATGGATGAAGCAACATGGATGAATCTGGAAAATATGTTAACTGAAAGAGGCCAGACACAAAAGGCCACTTATTGTATGATTCTATTTACATGAAATATCCAGAAGAGGCAAATCTATAGATACAGAAAGTAGATTAGTGGTTGCCTGGGGCTTGGGGGAGGAAGGGACGAACAATGACTGTTAATGGGTATAAGGTTTCTTCTGGGGATGATGAAAATGTTCTGCAGTAGATAGTCCTGATGGATGAACAGCTCTGTAAACATACCGAAACTACTGAGTTGTACTTTAAAGGGATGAATTTTATGGTATGTAAATTAATCTCAATAAATCTCTTATTAATAAATGGGGCAAAAACGGTACCCACTTCCTACCAGATGGGGTTGCTGGGAGCAGTACTTGCGCTGGTTTGTGTGTAGCCCCGGTATGTGCCCTGGCCTAAGTTAGTCCTCAGCGTTCTTCATGGATAGTACCAGTTGCCATCAAGTTGATTCTGACTCATTGCAACCCCATGTGTGTCAGAGTAGAAGTGTGCTCCATAGGGTTTTCAGTGGCTGATTTTTCTGAAGTAGGTCACCAGACCTTTCTTCTAAAGTGTCTCTGTATAGACTCGAACCTCCAGCTTTTTGGTTAGCAGCCAAGTACATTAACCATTTATACCACCTCATTAATAGTAACAGAGGTGTAATTAGTATCATCATCCAGGTTGTCTGGGTTACAACTGGGAGGATACAGACAGACCGATGACAGTGACTGATTCTCCAGCAGGATCTGAGATTGGGTATGGTGGACAAAAGAGACTCTAGCCTTATATGTAATGTTTTAATATTTTAAAGGTGAATCTATTCACATATTACTTGTACAATTAAAATTTAATTTTTAAATGCCTGCTCTTATGCTTGAAATGCATCTTTCTATTAGTATTTCAAAAATGTCTCACTTAACAGCCATTAGTTAGTAGATGTGTGATAGCTACTAAGAACCAAGAAGTCTCTATAGAGGAAACACTGTATTCAAAAGTAATACAATTAACTTCATTGCTCCAAACTATAGCCTCCCAGCCCCTTCCAAAAAAAATTAACCAAAGGCAGAGAAGCAGCAGAAATGATGGGGGCCGGGGGCATGTACCAAAGGAGGGAGCCTTCATCTCCCTCAGCAATAGAAAAGCTAGTGCACCAAAACTAACCCCTGAGGTCACCTTGTAGCAAAACAACAAATTGGCTCAAGAAATGCATATCCCCCATAAATACTGTACCCTTTAAAAAATCACCTATATGAGACCAAATGGTCGACAATTACTTGAAAACAAAGATGAGAATGTAAGTGGGCAGGGAAACTAGATTAATGGAAATGAAACAACCAGAACAGAAATACTGTAACAAGAATGTTCACAAATTATGAAGAATGTAACCAGTGTCACTGACAACTTGTATAGAAATTGTGGAACGGGAAGCTAAACTGCTATATAAACCTTCATCGAAAACACAATAAAACATTGTTTATCAAAGAAGAAGAAGAAGAGCAGCCCCAGTCACACCTAAGTCCATCACCTGAGGTCTCGAGGAAGCAGCGGAAGCATTTCCGCCAGAGACTGCTCCATGCTCCTGTCCTCTGGCCAGAGGTGAAGTGGGGCAAGGAGCTCTGCACATAAATTGCCTTAATCTGCTGATCACACCTATTTTTAGGCCTTCATTTTATAGCCCGGTGAAATGAGAAGGTGCAGGGTGATCAAAATACCCGGGTACATTAAGTTGTTTATGAGAGGTAGGGAGACACTTTCACAAGCAAAAGCCAGAGTCGGAAGCCACAGGTTGTTTTTAATGACACCAATTGGGGAGGTTGCCGAAGAACTTGATCTGCCCTTTGGTCATGTGCAAAGTCATGGTCTGTGCAGCAGTGATTTACTGCTGGGAGGACTCTGCTTGGATGGACCCACACATGGACAGACACACACACACACATTGACCTCTCCTGTGCATGGCAGAACTTACCAGCCCTGGGAAACAGCACTTAGCAAGAACCTTTGCCCTGCCCACTCCGAGGACAACAGATTGAGAAGGAGCCAAGATTCCAACAGCAGGCGGCCCTCGTGGGAAAGTGTCCAGGTTTGACATGTCTACATTTATTCAACAAACCGTGTCCAAGTGACATTCTTATATTCTTTGTTATATTCTTATATTCATTCAACAGCACACAACTAACAATTAATTAACTAGTTAACTGTAAATGAGCACCTTGTTTGGTTTGATGCATCATTTCCTGCTGGAAGAATAATGCATAATAACCCCAAACATAGTTTTAATGAAAATACAGGAATATTCAGTTGCGGGGGGGGAGTGCTATTTACATATTTGGATCCCATCATCTCTTTAAAAAAATACAAAAACCAAACCCATTACCATTGAGCCGATTCTGACTCATAGTAACCCTACAGGACAGAGTAGAACTGCCCTATAGAGTTTCCAAGGAGCGCTTGGTGGATTCGAACAGCCAACATTTTGGTTAGCAGACGTAGCTCTTAACCACTATGCCATCAGGGTTTCCGTATCACCTCTTAGGAGGTTTCTATGGCCAATATGCATATGATATTGTATCTGAAACAATACCAAAACTTTCTTTGAGGTAGGAATCTTCTACTTCCCCACTAGATCAAAAAGCCCTGGTGGCAAAGTGACTAAGAGCTTGGCTGCTAACCAAAAGGTAGGCAGTTTGAATCCACCAGCTGCTTGCTCCTTGGAAACCCTATGGGGCAGTTCTGCTCTGTGCTATAGGGTTGCTATGAGTCAGCGGCAATGAGTTTTTTGTTTGTTTTGTATTTTTTTTTTTGCGGGGGGAAAGAAAAAGATATGATACCTGCCTAGGGAGTCAGAATCAAAGCAGGTAATAAACCTCTCAGGGTCAGGTAGAAAGTGTGTTTGTACAACTCTGTACCACTAGTGCCTAGCAAAGCATGCATGTGATGCTTGTTAAGTGATATGGAATGGGTGAATGAATGGATGACTGATTCTCTGGACCAGGCTGATAGATAAATGCGGCAGGTTATGGTAGAGCTTCTGTCCACTGGGCATAGGCATAGGATACTGCCATTTTTTACTTGTCAGTCACTTCCAATTATCTGGCCTCATTTAGATTTCTAAAATTCAGCCCAGTTCATTTCAAGACGTTAGTCTTCCAACTGATTCAAAGCTCTTCTCCTACAAGTCAGGCCAGAGCTGTCGCCATAGTAGCTTGGAATGAAGGCGCATTTGAGGCTGACCTTCCCACATGCCCCCCTCTCCTAGCCTCATCCCTGTGCTATACAGGAGGGGAGCAGAGGGAAAAGCCTGAGGTCACCTAAGTTGCTGGACCGGCCTCCGGTGCTCTCGCCCTAGTGGCCGTGCCTGCCGCCCTCGTCTGCAGTCTGTGGGCTTGCTCCCAAGTTGCTCCTCTAGGGAAAGCTTGATCTAGATACCCCCTGCCAGGGGGCATCTTATGACAGTATTCCCATTTAGGAGTCTCCTTGTTCCCTAAGCAATAGCAGTCCCAGCAGACTGTGGCCCCAGTGTCACAATCTAGGACCTGGGGCTCACGTGGGACCCACCCAGCCATCTCTCATCACTTCTATTCCAAGGGCCCAGAGTAGGAAGCAGATCCTGACAAAGCAGATGTCTGACTAGACACGGGCCCCTTCTTGAGGGCTCCTCATCTTCACAAGAGACTTTGGGAAAAGGAAGCCCCACGCCTTCTCCTCCAAAGGGGAGAAGCCTCTTTCTGAGAAAACTGCAGTCTTCAAAATGTAAGCTTCTCTATCCCTCATCAGTTTTCTCTCTACTGGGGAGGAAGACTCAGGTGGTGCTGGGGCTGTGCCTGGGAGGCAGAGAACTGATGGTGGAAAAGCTTCTTAGAGGCCCTACGAGGCAGCCCCAATATTTGCTTGTTCTCTAAACTTCAAACTGGGAACACCGTAAAATGGGGATAATTACAGTACCTGCCTCCGGGGATTGTTGTGTTAATGGGTTAGCACATGTGAAGTGCCTAGAACAGTGCCAAGCACATAGTATATGCCATAGAAGCACATGGATTTTTGTTGTCATAATTTAGAACCTTGTCTACATTTCCAGAACATCAGGGAATACCCTACTCAGCAGGACCACCACCCTTTTTCGGTAAAAACTACCTCAAATACAAAGCAGAAAGTTCACTATGGTCATGGTCCACCCACTGGAATCTGCTTCCACTCATTGGCACAACTGTTAGAGCTAAAAAGATTTGTCCAAAGTAAGTGAGATGAAGTCTCGACATCATCGCTTCTCAGAAGCATCTGGCTGTACTCCTTCCCAGACAGATCTGTTCACTCTCCTGGCAGTCCATGGTATAGTCAGTATTCTTCAACAGTACCATAATTCAAAGAAATCAATTCTTCTTCAGTCTTCTTTATTCATTGTCCAGCTTTTGCAGGCATATGAGGTGATTGAAAATATCATGGCTTACGTCAGGTGCACCTAAGTCCCTAATGTGACATCTTTGCTTTTTAACACTTTATAAAGAGATCTTTTGCAGATCTGCCTAAAGCAACAGCTTCCATGGGCATTGGCTGTGGATCCAATTAAAATAAAATCCTTGACAACTTCAATCTTTTCTCCGTTTATCGTTATGTTGCTTACTGGCCCAGCTGTGAAGATTTCTGCTTTCTTTATATTGAGGTATAATCCATACTGAAGGCTGTAGTCTTTGATCTTCATCAGTAAGTGCTTCAAGTCATCTTCACTTTAGGCAAGCAAGTTTGTGTCATCTGCATATCACAGGTTCTTAATGAGTCTTTCTCTAATCCTGATGCCCTGTTCTTCTTCATACAGTTCAGCTTCTCGGATCATACGCTCATCATACAGACTAAGTATGGCAAAAGAATACCACCTTGACGCACACCTTTTCTGACTTTAAACTACGCAACATTCCCTAGTTTTGTTCAAATAACCACCTCTTGGTCTATGTACAGATTCCACATGAGCACAATTAAGTGTTCTGGAATTCCCATTCTCCGAAATGTTATCCATAATTTGTTATGATCCACACAGTTGAATACCCTTCTCTTCTCAAATAGGTTTTGAGTCTGTTCTACTTTGAGCCTTATAATTTTTGAAATTATAATTTGTCGTTAAAATAATTTTTGAGATTTACCAGGGCCTTCGGCCAAAACATTTCTGCCCAGAGGCAGTGCAGACAGAACAATAAGAGATGACCCACAGACTTTGGGGAAGATAGTCCCTTTGGTAAAGGGGCTCTGGCAATAGCTGACTGGAGTAGGCTTGTACCAGATTTGCCTGGTGGTCGGCCCCGTGCTCCCAGGACGTCTGCGAGTTTGCCAGATCTGAGGCAAGTGTCCAGCAGAAAAATGCCAGGGTCACCCCTGGTTCTTTTACTCTAGATCCTAGCATTTAAATCCTTGCCATTTCAAAACCAGGGCATTACGGGTGTCACATTGTACAGCAGGGATGAGATGTCAACAAGGGTTTAGTCTCTAGCTGTTTAGCTCACATTTGAACCTGACTCTGAACCTGAAGAAGGACAACCCGACGGTGGTTCAAAGGCAAGCTGGAGCTTTGGCCAAAAGCAACACATTTCTGACCTTCCGTTTTTTTGTTGAGGGGTAAGGGGAGTGTTAAAAAAAAAAAAAAAAAGACACACAGCAATGGATGGTCAAGAACTTAAAATTCAGTCAGTGCCTCATGTAAAAGTGAACACCAAACCCAGATAGTGTTTCTGCCAGAAACAGTTCCACCCACTCGTGGCCACACTCACTCCAAGCCTTGTCTGGAACTTTCCTAACATTCTGTGATTCCCCTGCCAGAATGGGAGCCCAAGACCCCTAACTCCTCAAGAGATGGCTCCTCTTTTTAAAGCTACTACAAACGAAGAGGTTCTCTCTTGAGCCTCAGTGTTTCTTTTCTTCCTGAATTACAAAAATAATTCCTGCTTTGTAAAAGTTCAAATTCAGAGCTACAAAACTCAGAAATTGAAAATCTTCTGAAATCCCAGCCCCCTGTGATAGCCACTGTTAATAATTTGAGAAACAAAGAGTTTCACGTCATTTATTTTTATCTAGCAAAAATATATGGAGCCTACATATTTTAACAGACACAAACAAAGAAATGAGATTTCAGTTTTATATTGTATGCACCAAAATTAAAACGTTCAAAATTATCGCTTAGCTGGTACTTAGAACTTTGAAAACAGCTGAAAAGAAATGTATCTAAATAAAAGTTCATTAGTCTGGTCCTCACAAATAACTGTATAGAAAAAAAAAAAAAAGCTGGTAAATGGTTAATTAAGCTTAAGAGGAAATTCAAAGGCCCAACACTAGTTTGCGCTGAATTACTAAGTAGCCTATGAGTAGGACCAGCTACATAATTCGTGGGCCCCAGTACAAAATAAAAATGCAGGACCATTGTTCCAAACAGTGACAACAGAGCATTAAACCAAGGTTGGGACTCTCCTAAGCCTGAGGCCCTGCCCATGCACATTAATTTAGCCATCTGACTTCCAAGTGTTTACCTTGTATTTGTTTTTAAGGCTTCAGATCTATCATGTTCACGTTTAAGACCATTCTGTTTTCTTAAAAAGTTTAACTTCCTCTATGAAAGGAGCCCTAGTAATGCAGTGGTTAACTTGCTCAACTGCTAACCAAAAGGTCAGTGGTTCAAAACCACCAGTGCCTCTGAGAGAGAAAGATGTGGCAGCCTACTTCCATAAAGATTTACAGCCTTGGGAACCCCAGGGGGTTGCTATGAGTCGGCATCAACTCAACAGCAGTGGGTTTGGGGTGGGTCCTCTAGGAAATAAATCAGGACGGTGGTGGTCACGTGGCAGAATTCTCGTCTTCCATGTGGGAAACCAGGATTCAATCTGTGGCCAAAGCACTCTGTGCACAGCCACCGCCTGCCTGTCAGTAGAGGCCTGCATGTTGCTATGATGCTGAACAGGTTTCAGCAGAGCTTCCAGATTAAGACAAACTAGGAAGAAAAGCCTGACAATCTACTTCCAAAAATCAGTCAATGTAAACTCTATGGATCACAACAGTTCAATCTGAAAACAATGACGGGGACGGTGTAGAACTGGGCAGTGTTTTGTTCTGCTGAGAGTGGGGTCACCATAGTCGGGGCCAACCTCACGGTAGTTAGCAACAACAACTAGGAATACATTGGCAGAATGAGAACAGAGCCAGAAAAAATGCTTAAAGACAGTATATTTTAGCTTGACCTTAATTAAGTTATATGTCTCCTGACTTATTTTCCAGTAGAAATGAATTGGCTACGCAGCTAATATTGTAAAAATACAAACCATTCTGGAATATCAGGGTAGCAAAAATAAAATCTTAAGCTCCATTTTACATCCAAAAAAATCTACATTTAAGATTTACATTTATTTCTAGGATAAATTTTATACTTTATTCTTTCAATTTTTTTCATAACAAAATACATACTTCATTCCCAATACACCCAATCCGTTACTAAATAGAATTCCTTAAAAGCAATGGGAAAGAAAACCTTTATCACTTGGCAGATGAAACTGTATAAAATAAAGAATTTTCTAAAAAAAAAAAGAAAGTTGCCATGGAGTCAATTCTGACTCCTGGTGACACCAACTGTTACAGAGTAGAACTACGCCATAGAATTTTCTTGACTCTAATGGTGGGTTTAATCTTTATGGACCCCCACTCATCTGTCAGTTTCCAAGCAATCTGGAAGATAGCTACCTGATCAACCGACTCAGGAAGAGATCCATATTTGTGCCCATTTTAAAGAAAGGTGATCCAACAGAATGTGGAAAATATCATTAATATCACATGCAAGTAAAATTTTGCAGAAGATAATTCAAAAACAGTTGCAGCAGTATACTGACAGGGAACTGCCAGAAATTCAAGCCGGATTCAGAACAGGATGAGGAATGAAGCATATCATTGCTGATGTCAGATGGATCTTGGCTAAAAGCAGAGAATACCAGAAAGATGTTTACCTGTGATTTATTGACTATGCAAATGCATTTGACTCTGTGGATCATAACTAATTACAGATAATACAGCGAAGAATTGGAATTCCAGAACACTTAATTGTGCTCATGCAGATCCCATACATAGACCAAAGGCAGTCATTCAAACAGAACAAGGGGATACTGCATGGTTTAAACTCAGTAAAGATGTGCATCAGGGTTGTATCCTTTCACCACAATTATTCAGTCTGTATGCTGAGCAAGTAATCCGAGAAACTGGACTATATGACAAAGAATGCAGCATCAGGACTGGAATAAGACTCATTAACAACCTGCGATATGCAGATGACACTAACTTGCTTGCTGGAAGTAAAGAGGACTTGAAGCATTTACTGATCTAAGATCAAAGACTACAGCCTTCAGTATGGGTTGCACCTTAATATAAAGAAAGCAGAAATCCAATAAGCAATATCATAATAAACAGAGAAAATACTGAAGTTGTCAAAGATTTTATTTTACTTGGACCCATAATCAATGCCCATGGAAGCAGCAGTCAAGAAATCAAATGACATATTGCACTGGACAAATCTGCTGCAAAAGAAAGAGGTCACCTTGAAGACTAGTGCCCCTGACCCAACCCATGGTGTTTTCAATCACCTCATACGCATGTGAAAGCTGGACAATGAATAAGGAAGACTGAAGAAGAACTGATGCCTTTGAATTACGGTATTCGTGAAGAATACTGAATAATACCATGGACTGGCAGAAGAATGAACAAATTTGTCTTAGAAGAAGTACAGCCAGAATGCACCTTAGAAGGGAGGATGATGAGACTTCTTACGTACTTTGGACATGTTATCAGGAGAAACCAGTCCCTGGAGAAAGACATCATGCCTGGTAAAGTAGAGGGTCAGAGAAAAGATCCTTACCTTTACCAAAAACTCAAATTCCATGCAAAATTGACGGCCTTTTTCCAAATTCAAATATTTCCAAATTTTACTCAAATCCAAAAGACCATCAAATCCCAATCTTGGGCACTAGTGACATCAACACTATCAGCCCTCTCCCAAACCTCCACTCTCCCCACTCCCACTTCCTACTCAGCCATCTCCCAGGCTCTTTTAAGCCTTCTGTAATCTGGCCATACACTTTTTTTTTTTTTAATCCAGCCATACCCAATCTGTTAGTGATTAGTTCCAACTACTTAATTCCAGACCCAAGATTAAACATTTCTTGAAGGCAAGAGCCATCACCATACCATCTGAATCTCCTTCTGTCCGCCATCTCTCACCCAGTCCTGGATATGTAGTAAAAGCCAGTGGTCTGTTTTTACTTATTTAACAAATACTAATACTTTTTTTTTTTTTAATACAGTGCTAAGGTGCCCTGATGGTGCAATGGTTAAGCACTTGGCAGCTAACCAAAAGGTTGGCACTTTGAACCTGCCCAGTGGTTCCTCGAAAGAAATACCTGGCAATCTGTTCACATAAAGATTACAGCCAAGAAAGCCCTAGGGGGTAGTTCTACTCTGTGACATGGGGTCGCTATGAGTCAAAATTAACTCAACGGCACCTAACAGCAACAACAATCCAATGCTTACTCCAAGTCAAAAAGTGGAACATAAATTTATTGTTGGGAGGTACAAATTTAAATAACAAAGTATATTTTATACCTATTAAAGTAGTAAACCTAACATGTAATTATCATATAACCCAGCAACTACACTCTTGGGTATTCACCTCAGAGATATGAAAACGTATGGTCACAGAAACACCTGTAAACAAATGTTCATGGCAGCTTTGTATGTAATAGCCAAGAACTAGAAACAGCGCGGATGTCCTTCAACAGGTGAACAGTTAAACCATGGTATACAGGATACACTCAGCAAGAAAAAGGAGCACACTACTGACACACTCAACAACTTGGATGCATCTCCAGGAAATTATTTTGTGTAAAATAAAAGCCAGTCCCAAAAGGTTATACATACTGTATGATTTTACTAATACAGGTAGTCCCCGACTTATGATGTATTCGAGTTAAGACGAACCACACTTATGACCATCTGTGCTTTTTTTTTTTTTTGGTACATCTTATAGTTAGTAATATGTACTACATATAATGTTGCAGCATGTAATTTGATGATATTATCATGATCTGTAAATTTATATGTAATACTTCCAACACCCAAAGGCAAAGACTGATTTACAAAGACACTGATAATAAAAGGCGATAATAATGAAAACTAAAAAAAAAAAAAAAAAGAGGTATTCCACTTACATCAGAACCAACTTACGATGGAGTCATATGAACGAAACCCCGTCGTAAGTCGGGGACGGCCTCTACCACAATTTTCAAATGACAGTATTTTAGAAATGGAGAACGGACTAGTTTCCAGAGTTGTTGAGGGTGTGGGGAAGGGAAAGAAGAAGGAGGTGGGTGTGGTCATAAAAGGTAACCGAGGAGTCCACATGGTACTGGAACTGTTAAGTATCTTGACTGTAGTGGTGGAAACATGAACCTATACACGATCAAATTTTACAAACCTAAATATACACATACACACAAATGAGTACAAGTAAAACTGGGGAAATCTGAATAAGAGGGATGCATTATATCAATGTCAATATCCTGGTTGTGAGTTCAGAGGACTAAAGGACCACATGAACCACAGGCTCCACCAGCCTAAGCCCAGAAGAGCTAGGTGGTACCTAGCTACCACCACCGACTGCTCCACAGGGATCACATCAGAGACTCCCAGACAAAACAGGAGAAAAATGTAGAACGGAATTCAAATTCACAAAAAAAGACCAGACTTACTGGTCCGACAGAGACAGGAGGAACCCCCGAGACTATGGCCCCTGGATACTCTAACTCAGAACTGAAACCACTCTCAAAGCCCAGTTTTCAGACAAAGATTAGATAGGCCCATAAAACAAAAAATAACACATGTGAGGAATGTGCTTCTTAGTTCAAACAAACATAAAGACCAAATGGGCAACTCTTGTCCAAAAGCAAGATGAGAAGGCAGGAAGGGACGGGAACTGGACGAATGGACATAGGGAACCAGGCCTGGAAAGGGGGAATGTGCTGTTACATTGTGGGGATTGCAACCAATGTCACAAAACAGTATGTGTATAAATTTTTGAATGAGAAATTAACTTGAGCTGTAAATTCTCACCTAAGGCACAATTATATATATATGTATATATAATATATATAATATATATATATATATATATATATATATATATATATATATATACATACACACACATATATATCCCGGTTGTGATATTGTACTTTTGCAAAATGTTACCATTGGAAGAAATTGGATAAAGGGTAGACATACACAGGGTCTCTCTACATTATTTCTTACAACTGCATCTGAATCTACAATTATCACAATGAAAAGTCCCATTATAAAAGTGGTAAACCAGTGAACAGTCTCAAACTAGAAAGATTTACTTATTTAACAAGCATTTATATGGCGCTTACCAATTGCCAGTTACAGTTTTAAGCACTTAAGTGTTAACTCATTGGCTCCTCCTAACAACCATATGTGGTATGTACTATTATTAGTCCCATTTTACAGGTGAAGAAACTGAGGTACAGAAAGGTTAAATAACTTGTCCAAGAACACACGGCAAGTTAAGTGGTGGAAACTGATTCCAACACAGGCAGTCTGAATCCAGAGCTCTCCCCTCAGAGAGCTCTGCATTTCACCCTGGAAAGCTTGGGGCTGACAGGCTGACTAGCCCTTGAATCCTGACAGCTGCTCTTCTAGAAGGTTCCCAAATTGAAGCTGAAAGCTTGACGAATCCTTCCAATCATAAAGCCAATCATAAACGTCACATGCTCTCAAAGTAAAAAGAATCGAACATAATCATGGGCTTCTAAGTGAGAATGGCACAGGACTGGGAGTATTTCGTTCTGTTGTACATAGGGTCGCTATGAGTGGGAACCAACTCGGTGGTACCTAACAACAACAAACAACATGGGATTCTAACATAAAACCTTCCACTGGGTGGGAGGATGGACACTTATAACAAGTAAGAGCATCTTGCCGCAGAGCAAAGTCTACTCTTCGTTTTCAGTTTCCCAGCAGAGGCTGGAAAACAAAGAGAAGACATGGGCACATGTGGGAGGGCATTTCAGAGACAAATAGTGAGGAGCCACAAAAAGCGAAATGCCTCTGGGAAAAGATGAAAGGGGAAAGTGGAAGCTAGCTGAAACAAGACCTCGTAATCCCGTCATCCTTCACACACAATTGCCCCAATTCCTGGAGTACTGCTGCCCTATCACCAGAGGGCCATATCTTCTCCACCACTCTTGGCACAGCCTTTGTGAGATCTCTGACTCACCGGTTTCAAGCCCACAGGCCCTTACAATGCGGGCCACCACGGGCCCTGGGGATTGAAACTCAGAACCTATGTGGCATTCTAGGGTTGCAGGCCTATAGCAAGGCAATCGCGCTCAGAAGATTTTCAGATTACCAAGTGGGAAAGGCAGCAATGTCACAGCCTCTGTGGCTGGACACAGAGGCATTCATCAAAAAGACAGCTACCACGAAATTGCTGTCAGTCTTTCCTACTGGAGTGGTGTGGATCAAGGGTATATGCATATACATGTGTGTCAGCGGGTGGGGGGAAATACACACACAAAGATACAGAAATTATTTTAGCAGAAAAATCATTTCCCAAGATGAGATACTAGAAAGGGCAAAAGGAAGGCCAGAGCCAAACTTTTCAAGAAACAAACTCCCAACCAGAAGGCCGCAATAACTTAACTCTAGCCATGAGACCGCTGCTCACACATCATGATCCAGGCCAACGCCATGCACCATTCAGAAAGAATCCAATGTGTACCAGGGAGTAGGGGCTAGATTTAGTGGTTTCCAAGAGCCTTGACTCATCAGCTGATAAAAATTAACAACTCTGGGCTAGTAGGAAATAAGATTCTTCACCTACTACGCATCTTCAGTTTACCGTACTGTGGTGGCTCGCATGTTGCTATGATGCTGGAAGCTATGCTGCTGGTATTCACTAGAATCACCCACGGTGAATAGGTTTCAGCGGAGCTTCCAGACTAAGACAGACTAGGAAAAAAGGCCTGCTGATCTACTTCTGAAAATTAACCAACGAAAACCTAATGGAGCACAACAGAACATTATCCAACTCATTTGTTTTGGACACGTCATCAGGCAGGATCATTCGCTAGAGGAGGACATCATGTTTAGCGAAGCAGAAGGCCAATGAGGGAGGGGGAAACCCTCAGCGAGATGGACTGGCACGGTAGCCACAATGATGGGCTTGAACATGCCCACGATTGTGAGGATGATGCAGGACCGGGCAACATTTTGTTCTGTTGAATATAAGGTCACCATGGGTAAGAGTCAACTCAATGGCAGCTAACAACAATAATGTTCTTAACAATCCGTTATTTTAAGAAAGAACCATTGGGAATGGAAGTGGGAATGGTCACCCGGAAAATGGAGTCTCTGTTCACTTTATCACAGATACATCAAATTGACTTAGGCCCGTGTGTCAATTTTCACATTTAAACTGCATTTCACTTGTGACAAGAATCTGAAAATGTCACCTCCTGGGTAGAGAGGCCCACTCCCACCCTCCACTTCCTGCTTTGGTTGCTGGCATCTAAGCACATGATAACTGGAACCTATGTCAACCATCTTATGAAAAGGAGGCCATAGACATGCAAACAAAAACATCACTGAAGGTGGCAGGGCAGAGGGACGGCAAGAAGCCAGATCCCTAAAGACACTGGTGAGCCACCAAACCAACCTTGGGCCACCTGCCTCCAGACTTATCAAGTAGATGATAAATGTGCTTGAGGTTCAAGCCACTGTTTGCTGGGTTTCCTGTTGGCAGCCAAACATACTTTAGTTGATACATCAGCCCCATAATGATTTTGCTCAACAATCATATTAAAGTTGCCAATGTCTCACTCCTTAAAAGGCCCAGGGTTGAAACTTCAATGAAATCGTGTGTCTCTTTACAAAAAAAATAAATAAATAAACCAAACCAGTTGCCATCACGTTGATTTCAACTCATGGTGACCTCATGTGTATCAGAGCAAAACTGTGATCCATAGGGTTTTCAGTAGCTGTGACCTTTCAGAAGTAGATCACCAGGCCTTTCTTCCACAGTGCATGTCATGGATTGAAAAATGTGTGTCAACTTGGCTAGGCCATGATTCCCAGTACCGTGTGGTTGTCCTCTATTTTGTGATCTGATATATTTATCCTACGTGTCATAAATCCTAACCTCTATGAATTTAAAGGTAGGATTAGAGGCAGTTATGTCAATGAGGCAGGACTCAATCTACAGGAATAAAGTTGTATCGTGAGTCAATCGCTTTTGAGGTATAAAGGAGAGAACTGAGCAGAAAGGAGAAGGACCTTATTGCCACCAAGAAAGAAGTGCTGGGAGCAGATCCCTTTGGATCCAGGCTCCCTGCACTGAGAAACTCCTAGTCCCAGGGGAAGACAGATGACAAGGTCCTTCCCTCAAAGCTGATAGAGAGACAAAGCCTCCTCCTGAAGCTGGTTTCCTGAATTCAGACTTCTAGGCTCCTAAATTGTGAGAGAATAAATTTCTGTTTGTTAAAGCCATCCATTTGTGGTATCTCTGTTATAGCAGCACTAAATACCTAAATAAATAACTGGGTGCATTTCAGCTGCCAACCCTTCTGTTAGTGCTTAACTATTTGTGGCATTCAGGGACTCCTAGGTCTCTTTATATTGGTGTCTAAATATGAAGTCCCAAATAAGTGAATTTAGCACCTACAAACCTAGCCAACCCATGGCAGTCAATTCTGACTCATAGTGACCCTACAAACCTAGCCAACCCATTGCAGTCAATTCTGACTCATAGTGACCCTACAAACCTAGCTAACCTGGAAACCTGGAGTTAGTACAAAGGCACAACAGATAAACACAATGACAGAGAAAGGGAAAAGGGGAGTGGAGAGAAGGGAAAACCAGAAAGAGGAAAGTATAAGGGGAAAATGGAGAGGGGGAAACAAGGGCCCTTTAAGAACGGACTTTTTTTTTAAGGACGCACTCATGCTTTTCAAAATCAGGCAGTTCTGAGTAAGAAGCCACTGTGTGCCTCATCTCCATCATCACATAGCTCCGGAAAGGCTAAATCTCATCAGTGGAGCCCCTCGGCTACATGGTGCAGACGTGTGAGTGACCGACGGGCTTCTTGCATTGCTTGTACATGACTTGGCCAGGCAAAACATATTTTACATTAGCTTGGGTCCTGACATTCTATCATGTTCCCTGTCAAGAGGCCAAGTAGTTCTTGGAACTCTGCACACCAAGTGACATATAATAGAATCCAGCAAACGAGACGACTCTTTGCCAAGTGCCCTTAAATGAAAGGCTCTTCTTACCTCTCCTACCTTCGTGGCAGTGGTCTGGCTGGCTGCACTGGGGGGTGCGGTTTACTAAAGAAAGGTCGCCATCCTTTGCCAAAATCGAAGGCAATTTTCAAGGAGGTAATATTCCAAGGTGTGCGGCTCTTTGCAAGTGAGTTGCCTTCAGCAATCTGTATCACTGAGTCAGGAACTAAAAGCAGGATAGGACTGGGCACCCCAGGGTCTCCCCAGGGCATGGCAGAAGGCTGAGGGAATGGCCCTCAAAATGACACCTTCCCATGCCAGCAGCAGGCGGTCTCAGGGAACCTTCTCCTGCCCCCACACCTAAGGACGCTCTGTCAGGCTGTAAGGGGAGAACCTCAAACACCACCTCATATGACACTGCCTGGAATGCCTGTGGCTGGGTGGCTGGAGTGTCTGTCCCCTCCTTGCAGGCCATCAATGCTGTCACAGAGATGATGGGTCCTCAAGGACAGGCAGGATTCCTAGCAGGCAACTGCCTGTGATGACGACTCCTGATAAGGAGACTGACATTTCTCTCAAGTGCCCCTAGGAGATGCCACCCCAGTGTCTTCCTCTGGTGCTCAGTTTCACTTCTGAGCTCATTCCCTGTATTTATGAGGTGTCTGCTACATGCTTGGAGTCCCTGGGTGGTACAAACAGTTAACATGCTCAGCTATGATGTGAAAGGCTGGAGGTTCAAATCTACCCAGAGGCACCTCAGAAGAAAGGCGTGGCAACACACGGAGCACAATTCTATTCTGACACAGATGGGGTCACCATGAGTCAGCACTGACTCGACAGCAGCTGGTTTTTGCTGTATGCTCAGAACCGTGCATGACATTACAGGGCAATGTCAGGAAACATAAAGCTAAGTCTCTTCCCACAAGGCATGTGATATCTAGTTTAAGAAGCAAGGCTTTTTCTTTTTTATGTGAAGGTATCAATGACTCAGGAATCCTCGGGTGGTGCAAATAGTTCAGCATTCAACTACCAGCCAAAAAGTTGGCTGTTCGAACCCACTCAGAGGCACCTTGAAAGAAAGGCCTGGCGATCTGCTTCTAAAAGGTCACAGATTTGAAAACCCTATGGAGCAGTTCTATCCTGCACATGCTGGGTTGCCATGATTCAGAATCAACTTGATGGCAACTAACAACAACAACATCAATGACTCAGAATTGAGAGAGTGATGGTGTGGGAAATACAGTTGATAGGAGGTCAGAGGAGGGAGGCAACACAAGAGAAAGGGATGATCAGTGAAGGCTTCTTGGAGGAGGTGGGATTTGAGCAGAGGCTGGAGAAAGGAGTGAGGGCCAGACAGGAGGGAAAAGAGAAGGGATGGTGAAAGCAGGAGTGTGGTAGTTATACATGGGCTCGGGGACAGGAGACAGCCAGCATGGGTGGCAGCTAAAATGGTACTGAGAAGTGAACTTACACAGGTGGGGCTGTGCCACATTTCCGGTTACCTGCAGAGGAAGCTAACTGACAACACCTCATCTTTCTGCCTGTAACACCTCATATTCCCAACAGCTGGCACTGTCCCTGGCTCATAGTCAGCGCTCAGTAAGTGCTCATGAACGAATGGAGGAAAACTATTAAGGCCCAAGTCAAGAACCAAAACAAGATTGAAAGGCAGGGATTGCAAACTCTAACACCCGCAAGGGCCAGGCAAGGTAAGAGAAGTGTCGCTGGCTAGGTGTGAGCAGTGGGGAGCTATAGGGACCTCTGCAGGGTGGGCACCACCATCTTCAAGGGGGCAGTCTGTACCTGATGCCTGAGATACATGCACTCAGTATTGCCAAATCTTTTGATTTTTTCTTTGGGAAACCCCCCAATTTTTAAATGTTCGCAATGAATTTAAAAAGAACAAAAAACCATGAGGGTCAAACAAAACATATAAGCATCCTGTTGGCTTTCTCCTGCTACATAGCATACATTGTTTGTTCAAGAAATTAATAGTCTAAAAAAGCCCCCAACAAAACTAAACTACACTGACAGAGGTGAGAACCGTGGTTACCTTTGGGGGTGAGGGGTTATGGACAGGAAGGGGTATGAGTGAGCCTTCCGGGGTGGGGGTGGGGAGCTGAAAATGTTTCATGATTTGATCTGGGGGTCGTTACAGGGGTACAGAGATAGTTAAGTACTCTTCAAGCTGTAAATTGAAGAGCTGTGCGCTTTATTATATGTAGTAAATATGAAGAGAGTCATCAAAAGCTGAATAAAGCACTCTCCAAAGTGCACTTGGAAAACCTGGTGGCATAGTGGTTAAGTGCTACGGCTGCTAACCAAAGGGTAAAAAAAACTAGGTGGGCAGTTCAAATCCACCAGGTGCTCCTTGGAAACTCTATGGGGCAGTTCTACTCTGTCCTATAGGATCACTATGAGTTGGAATCGACTTGATTGCACTGGGTTTGGTTTTTTTGGTTATAGTGCACTTGAAGTCCCTGGGTAGTGCAAATAGTTAACTGTGCTTGGCTGCTAACCAAAAGGTTAGCAGGTCAAGTCCACCCAGAGATGCCTCGGAACAAAGGCTTGGCAATGTACTTCCGAGAAATCAGCCACTGAAACCCTGTGGAGCATAGTTCTACTCTGACACACGTGGGGTCACCATGCATCAGAATCGACTCGACAGCAACTGGTTTAATTATTTTGGTACTGTGCTCTAAGTAAGTGGTGCTGCTCCTTTCAGCCTGAAAGGCCTCCTGCCCCTCCCCCTTTCACCCAGCTGTGCTTCCTCCAGGAAGCCTCTCCTTCTCCACCCTAGCCTGGCTCTGCACTTGGCTCATTTGTGTGCTCCCAGATAAGGCCAGTGAGCCCACTTCACTCGGAACAGTCACCCCCTGCTTGTCCTGGGGCAGCGACCACGCTATTCTCACCGTAGCCAGCACCCAGGGAGCACTCAGTACACGTCTCAGCGGATTCCTCAACCTCCTCTGGCAATCGGCAAATAAAAGCACCTCCACCCCCGCCCCATCTCCGGAAACTTGAAATCTGAAGAAAAAATCTGGGGGACTAGCTGAGTCCTGGGAGGTGAGGCAACAAGCACACTTGGGGATTTAGAATGAGATTCTCTTGCAACCAGCTGTGGCAGCTTCCTACTAATATGAGAGGAAACGAGTGTGTGTAAGATTCTTAAGTCACCTCCCTGGTTGAAGAAACTTGAGACCAGCCCTTCTCAAACGTCAAGGAGCATCGGAATCCCCCGAAGGCTTGTTAAAAGCACAGGTTTCCGGCCCGCCCCAGAGATTCACTTTCAGTAAAGCTGCGACGGGGCCTGAGAAGCTGCATTCCTCACCAGCTCCCAGGTGATGCTCCTGGTCCAGAGACTATGCTGTGAGTGACGCTGGGCCAGAGGAGAGGACTGTTAGGAAGCAGGAAACAGCATGATGCCCTGGTGTTCTGTCATTGGCTCATTTAACCAACGTTTATTAAACCCCCACCATGTGCAAAGCCGTGTGAATGACACCGACATAATTAGAACCACCAATCACATCCTCACCTGTGGTCACCAGAAAACGGAAGGCCTGTCACAAGATTTGCTGTTGAAGCAGAAAATGACACCAACTTTCAGCCACTCCCCCATGCTCAGACTCTCAGGTTCAAACTCATGACTTCAGAGTGAAGTTTTTGAAGTTTGCTCCCCGCCAGTGAGCTCGTCTGTCTTCCCAAATGTCTTTGATCAGATGGGCCATTTTCCTGGGTCTCCCTTTAGTATATCACCTCCTTCATTTAACCTGAAAGAGCTGACTGTAGGTTTTTGTACTTGGGACTGTCACTGTCGGGAGCAGGCAGATGAATGTCCCTGGACACTCAGTCAGTCAGGGATCTCCAGAAGAGTCCGAGGGTGAAGGCAGCTTTCCAGCAGACATACAGGCACACTGAAATCACACCCTCTCCCTGTCCCCAGCAGGCAAAGCATTCTGACGTATTCAGTTACAAGTGAGTACCTGGGCATTAAATCTAAAGGGTCCATGATATGGAACGCCCAGGCAGCATGCAGCTTTGTTATTTATGCCCTCTGCACCTGTGGAAGCCAGGGTTTAATTATTTACTTCGTGTTAAATTTCCAATCCTGGGCTTCCAGTCTGCAGATGAATAAAGCACCTCAGTGCAACCGCAGGGGACTTTGGGTCACTGCTCTTCAGGAGCCAGAAAATGTAGGAACTTCAGTCCCCCCGGGGGTCATCTCACTCTAGGGATGTCCTAAAGAAATCCTATGAAGTGTGGAAAAGTTTTGGGAACCCTTTGAAGCGACAATACCTGAAAAATACAGCGATGCCCTCTCAATGAAAATGTAACTCAAGACAGAAAGGCACAACCTTTGAACCATGAGCACAATACTCAGTGAGTTTATCTTTCTGACACACATTTGATGTGCTCTGGGCGCCCACGCCACAAACTCCAGTTCCTTCCTAAACCTGGGCACAGCATATCTCAAATTATTAGGGCTCTCAAATTAAACATCAGTCAGCCTCTCACGGTGGCTGATTGAAATGAAATACAAAGGTACATTCTAACAGAATTAGTTACCTTCCTAATTAGTTATCTTCCTATGGTAAGATCCACTTTGCTATTGTCAACTGCCTATAGTTTGGAATTACTGTTTTAACCCAAGGAATCCCTCAGTAAAGGGTTAAGGTACTCAGCTGCTAACCGAAAGGTTGAAGGTTCAAGGCCACAGAGAGGCATCTCAGAAGCAAGGCCTGACAATCTACTTCTGAAAAACCAGCCATTTGAAACCATACTCTGACACACAGGGGTCATGAGTCAGAATAGACTCGATGACAACTGGTTTTTTTCTTTTTTTTTAAATTTTAACCCAAACCATCATCAACTCTTCACTTCAAGCAGAGATTCTTAGAATTAAAACCTCAACTTTTTTTCTGTCTGTCTTTCCCTGTACTGGTAGCTTGGGTCCAATCTCCTGTCACAATGAGATGGTTAAATTCCCATTTTGCTATTTTCTTCTGAGGGCAAAATATCCGTGTTCGCATCAATTCTCATAGCGCCTATATGAGTAGGAATTGACTCGAAGGCAACGGGTTTGGTTTTTTTGGTTTTATATCATTTCTGGAAGGCTTCCAAGGCCCTGCACAATTTCACCCATTGCTTCATCCTCAGGAACTCTGGTGGCACAGTGGTTAAACACCTGGCTGTTAACCGAATGTCGGCGGTTCAAACCCACCAGCGACTCCATGAGAGAAAGATGTGGCAGTCTGCTTCCATAAAGATTTACAGCTTTGGAAACCCTATGGGGGTATTCTACTTTACCCTGTAGTATTGCTGTGAGTCAAAATTGACTCAACAGCAATGTTTTTTTTTTTTTTTAATGGGCTTTGTCCCCGTCCCCTTCCCGTTAAAGGTGGCTACTCAAGCCTTAGACATAAGGGTTAACCCAGGTGTAGCCAACCCAAACCATTCACATTAATGGATTCACTCCATCAACAGCAAGAGGATAAAAAGGTCCTAAACTTTACAGGACCAAGGCTGCCTTTAAGTTTGGACCGCTTCCTTTGGTTCTCCCAGCACACAGGGAGTTGCCTGTTTTGTGTGCTTCTGCCTTTGGGGCCACTGGGATATCTATGACTAGAATGGTGCTGTCATATGGCACGTACATGATAAATAAACATCGAATGAATGACTCTCTACCAAAAAAACACTTGCCGTGAGGATCAGGTAAAAACACAAAGTAACCTCTCAAAGTTCTCTACCACACAGATGCTGGTGGCTTCTCCAGCTCTGTCTGACCCAGTTGCTGGGGATAAACTTGAGAAATTTAAACTTGAGCCAAATATAGCACTGGTTCATTCTGTCATACCCATTAAATGAGCTAAAGACCATATAAAAACGAAGTCAGTTTACCAACTCTGAGGATAATTTTCAGACAGTAATGCCATTTTACCAACAACTCCACAGAAAACCAAACCTATTGCCATCAAGCCGATTCCGGCTCCTAGAGACCCTACAGGGCAGAGTAGAAATGCCCCACACAGTTTCCAAGGAGTGCCTGCTGGATTCGAACTGCCGACCTTTTGGTTAGCAGCCGTAGCTCTTAACTACTACAACACAGGGTTTCCAAACAACTCTACAGGGGCTCTGTAATCTAAACTATAAGCCATTGGTATGTTGGAATCATTTTTATATAGCCTAATAATCTTATATACACCTTCTCACTTTTAATGGGTCATAAGACACATAGTGAAATATATTATTAATTACTGGCAAAAACAGAATATACATCAACAATAAAGTATGCAAACAAAACCTACGTGTTCCTTGGTTCTTTACTTTGTAAAGGAAAAGAAAAAAAACATGCCACTTGAAAGGAGACTTTGACTCTTAGGCAGGAAAGTAATTCACAAAAAAAGATTAGTAATTCATTTGCCAACAGTTCAGTTTTAAAATGGCCATAGTTGTTCATTTGAAATCACTCATTTCCAGGGTTTTAAAATAACTAATATTATTCAATGTATTGATCTGAATATACTGATCTATTTAAGTATTGCTTTTTAATATCCAGTGTCCTGAAGGACTTAAAATGAAGAAATCTCTTTTATAAGTGACACAAAATTGACCAGTGAAAGTAAATATTTGTAATCTAGAATCTTCTCCTCGCCTCTTTGATTTGTGTCACAGCTTCTGCAGCACCCTAAAACTACAAAGAAATGAAAACGCAGCCACTTTACAGTTATAATAGGCTTTAGACACTATGTCTGTCGTTGATAAATAAGCAAAATGCCGTCCCTACCAAGAGATACCCTACACTGTGGGACTAAAAGCCACAGAAGCAAGGCTTCTCCACAAAATTTCACTCAAAACTAACTCCTCAGATTTTAAAGACCCACTGCCAACACAAAACAACACCATGGATCTTAAACTGTATGTAAAATAGCTGTACATGACTTAAACATAAAACACACATTAAACAGTCATTTGATGTTTACCCCTCAAAAGCCAACAGCTGCTCCTGAGTACCCCCTAAACTGGGCTATGTGAGAAGGCTACCCCAATGTGGCCAGAGCACTCAAATTTTCAAGAGAAGTTAAAATCCTGGGTTTCCTCCTCTGATTTTTCTTCACTGCACTTATTAAACAAACAAACAACAACAACGAAAGCCAAACCCATTGTTGTTGAGTCAATTCGGACTCAGAGCAACCCTACAGGGCAGAGTAGAACTACTCCATAGGGTTTCCAAGGCTGTAAATCTTTACAGGGGCAGATTGCCACATCTTTCTCCTGTGGAGTGGCTAGTGGGTTCGAACTGCTGACCTTTCAGTTAGCAGCTAAGCACTTCACCACCACACCACCAGGGTGGGATCCTTACAGCCCTTATTATCTACATACGTGTTTACTTGTTCATGTCTATTTCATGTCTATTTCCCAGAAGTTGAGCTCCATAAGGGCAAATTTTGTCTCTCGTACTCAGTACTGTCTCCCCAAAGCCTGACCCATGGGAGACCTCAATCACCATGTGCTGAACCAAGAGAGTGTGAGAGTGGGGTTGGGTAAGGTAACCAACCAGGTGGTGATGCCTGTATCTTGTGGTGATGTAGTCTGTATTTTGGCTGTATCAATGTCAATATCCCGGTTGTGATACCGTGCTATAGTTTTACACCATGTTACCATTGGGGAAAACTGGGTAAAGGTTACATGGGATCGCTCTGTTTTATTATTTCTAATAACTGAATGAGAATCTACAATTAATAAAAAAAAAAAACTCAAAGGCAAGAATTTAAATAAACAAACAAAAATGCCTAAAAAACGTTCTACAAAATACCTGACTAGGATGAAAAACAAGTTAAGGCTGAGAAAGTGTCACAGATCAGAACTGACTAAGTAGACCTGATGAGTAAATGCAACACAAGCTCCTGGAACAGAAAAAAAAAGAACATTGGTGAAAAAACTGGGAGAATCTGAATAATATCTATAGGTTAACCAAAAAAAAAAAAAAAAACCCATTGCCACCAAGTCAATTCCAATTCATAGCAACCCTATAGGACAGAGCAAAACTGCCCCACAGAGTTTCCAAGGAGCACAGGTGGATTCAAACTGCCAACCTTTTGGTTAGCAGCTTAACCACTGCGCCACCAGGGCTCCACCTATAGGTTAGTTAATAGAATCGTACTGCCATGAATTTCTTAGTTTTGACAACAATGCCTTGGTTATAAAAAGTGTTAACCTCAGGAGAATCTGGGTAAAGGGTATACAAAAAACCCAGTGCTGTCGAGTCGATTCCGAATATATTATCGCTGCAACTTTTCTGTAAAACTAAAATTATTCCAGAAGAAAAACTTTACTTAAGGAAGTAAGTGAAGTTGGAAGAGAAACATTCAGTAATACACCTGGTGGTTAACGAGAACCGCACCTGCTTTACCTTTCACAAAAAAAACTATATACTAAGCAACGAAAACGTTGGAGAATCTGCTGTTGTTACGCCGTGGTGTGAGCCCACCGGCCCTTGTCTGAAAACCTCGGGGCTGAATTTATTTTGGAATTTAGAATCTTTACGCTGAAGCCTCGCAGGTCTGGGGAAATACCTTATCACCAAGCACGTGAACATTTCCTCAGCAAAATGTACGCACAGTCACACTACGTGGGATAAATAAAGGCTATAAACAGCTTCCTGTCCTTTCAGGTTCAGGTCAGATTTTGTTGCCAAATAATTTTGCTCACAACTTAACAAAACAAAACAAAAAAAACTTTCAGTTTTCAGAGCTATTTGGATTTCAAGTTTGCAGACAAGAAACTGTGACTGGATTAACAGGATCCCTTACACATAAAGCTTTGGGGTTTTAATCTGTTAGATCTTCGAATTTCTAAAACTTATCGCCTCAATTTTCTTTCTCTCTCTCTTTTTTTTATTATTTAAAAGTAGCACTCAAAACCAGGGAGAAGGAACAAGAAGGGCTTCCAGGGAGTTGATAATGTTTTGCTTTTTAATTTGGGGGCTGGCTAAAAAAAAACACAAACCCATTGCCGTCAAGACAATTTCAACTCATAGCAACCCTACAGGACAGAGCAGAACTGCCCCATAGAGCTTCCAAGGCTGTAATGTTTACGGACGCAGACTGCCACATCTTTCTCCCGTGGAGCTACTAGTGGGTTCAAACCACCGACCTTTCAGTTCAAAGCCAAGCGCTTAACCACCATACCACTAGGGGGCTAGCTAAAACCAAAACCAAACCTGTTGCCATCGAGTCAATTCCAGCTCACAGTGACCCTACAGATCAGAGTAGCACTGCCCCATAGGGTTTCCAAGCAGCAGCTGGTGGATTCAAACCGCAACTTTTTGGTTGAGCAGACAAGCTCTTAACCACTGTGCCACCAGGGTTCCCACTGTGCCTCCAGAGCTCCAGGGTCTGATTGGAAGGGTGAAATTCAATGAGCTAATAAGCAATGATGATTTGTACACTTTTCTGTACGTACATCTGAGGTCAACACAAAGTTTTTGTTTTTTAAGCAAGAGTTAAATTTGAAGTCACAAAATATTAACAGTGACAGACATCTTATCTCATTTGAGATATGTAGTCCGGTCCCCAGAATGATGAAGTGACCTGTCCAAGGTCACACGGCACAAAGGTGAGGAGCTGAGACTCCCAGCTCCCTAAGACTTGCACAATGTGATTTCTGTTATGCAAAAACATGAGATTTCTGTTTCAAGCATTTGTTCTGCAAAATGTGTTACTAATAAACTGGGAAAATGTGTAATACCATCATGCTGGGGTTAATACCAAAACATTTTTTGCTCATTTAAATTTATTTTTTCCCATGAAATTACTGAACCGATGTCTGGATCAGATGTCTCCACTTAATTTGGTGTAACTATGCTTCTCTCTAATAATGCATAAAACCATCAATGACCATAAATACAACCTAAGTGTTTTGTCACATTATTTGGCTATGCATATATCACGGATGATTTAAATCACATTGATTGAGTTCATCACTAAAAAAAAAAAAAAGATGTTAACCCTCTGGTTAGCTCTGGCATTTTAAAGCTGAAAAAGGAATCATGATTTGTGCCCCTTTGATTTATATGTTTTTAATATCTTACTACTTTCCCAGTAAGTACCATCTGTGTCAGCTTCTCCTGTAGTTTAATTTATAATCTTGCTTTTGATAATTTACAATCCTGCCCTATGCAGCTGAACTGCCAAAGTCCAGGAAAGCATGTAGTGTATTCTAAGAACACAATGTAATAATGGTTTCTTCCACTGTAAAATGAATAAGTGGTCTAGAACGATGCATACAAGTAGAAAATTTCAAATGCCAGAAATCTGTAAAAATCTAGTTTTCTCAGATCATAATTTAATTTCCATAAAAGAAAACCAAGTCAAATCAGAGGTTCTTAACTAAGTTTCAGACTGTAAATTCCTGACCATGTCTGCTAAATCGTGTGTGCACGTGTGTGTGTGTGTATGTATGTGTTCTGTAGAAAAGAGGCAATACTTTGATCAGAATTGCAAAGAAACCCTAGGCCTTAGACAAAGAATGGAGAGCAGGGGGAAGATCCAGTAGCTACTGTGAGTAAGTAGACGAAACTGAGGTCAAGGTGGATCTGAGACCTCCTAGTTTCTATTACAGGTTTTATAAAATATGTAAAGAACCATGATAACAAAGTATAGCATTGCATCTTGGATGCTCACAACGGCCCTGTCAAGCAGCCAGGTAGCTGTGGCTCTATTCTGCAGATGAGAAAATAAAGCTCTAGAGATTAATGAACGTGTCAAAGTTCCACAGCTAATAAATACGCGTGCAACCCACTGCTGACTCATAGTGACCCTATAGGACAGAGTAGAACTGCCCCCATAGGGTTTCCAAGGCTGTAAATCTTTACAGAAGCAGACTGCCACACCTTTCTCCCGTGGAGCAGCTAGTGGGTTCAAACTGCCAATCTGCAGTTACCAGCCAAGCATTTGAACCACTGCACCACCAGGGCTCCCAATGTGCATGCAAGACTCCAGGAATTCTGATGGCATTTAAACTGAGCCCCATCAGCGCTACATACACAAAGTGTTTACCTTAAGTATCTGTGAGGGCTTCAACGGTCTCTTTCAAAAGTTCTCCCATCATGGTCTGTACCACAGTGTTTTTAAAACAACGACTCAAAAAAATAATAATAAATAAAACAAAGATTCCACATCATGTAAGAGTATTAGAGAAATGTGATTTTCAGTGCCTGAGTTTTAACTTACATTTTACACAGCATGCAAAAATAAAAGTATTAGCTGTGTTGATCACATTACCTATACCCTCCCCCAAGGCTACCTTAAATCTGACCTCTATTTTCCATTTTCCTTCCAGCTGTTCCCTTGCCAGGCATTAAACCCACCAATGGTACAACTTTCTCACCCTCTGTGCCTCCCAAGCCAAAAGCTGGGCATCTTTCCCTGCCCACCCTCCCCGAGGTCTCTTACTGCTTCTTTCCCTCTTATTATGGACTACTAAGGACTTGTTCACCAAAATAGAAAAGAAAAGTACCTTCCATCATCCCCTTCCTATCTAGGTGTTTAAATACCAGAGCTATCTTCCAGCTACCCCATGACCATTATGAACACAGACACAGCTGTCAACAGAAGAACAGAAAACAAGAAAGTCACCGCAGGTTTGACCTGACAAAAGACAGGTCTGTCACTGGCCTCCAAGTCAAAAATAGATCATCCACCACCCAGAAGGGCACAGGGCACCTTCCACACTTACCTCAGAGGCCTCCAACCGCTATGTAAAATGCACCAAGCTCTTGATGGAATGAAATGTACAATCAGCACAGTGCTTTCAAAATAACTTCTTTTTGACAGGCCTGCCAGGGACAAGGTGGCACTAGATCCATAAGGTCACATGTGAAAGTGCTGAGCTTCCACACTGATCACAAACCTCAAAAAATACTGGAAGGAACCACACAATGTTTTTCCCAAACCAACAGCTGGTCCAACAGTCTCATTTTACATACGGATGAGCAAACTCACTCTCCACCTCATTTCAAGCATGCTTTTGTGAACATACTCACTTCCCAAGATGTCAGGGAGTCCCTGACAAATGATTAAATGCAGAGCTACTAACTGAAAGGTTGGCAGTTCGAGCTCACCCAGAGGCTCCTGGGAAGAGCGGCTTGGCAATCTGCTCCCGAAAGATCACAGTCATGAAAACCTTGTGTAGGGCAGTTTTACTCTGCACACGTGGGGTCGCCATGAGTCAAAATTGACTTAAAGGCAACTGATTTGGTGTTGGTTTCATTTTGTTTCATCAAGATGTCAGAATCCACCATTACCATCTGACATTTCACCAGCACTTCATTTTATTTGCTCTTTAACATCTTATTTTGTGTGTGTGTGTTTTTGGTGGCCATAAGTTTCAAGGGAAGGCGCTCTGGTGGTGCAGTAGTTAAGTGCTCAGCTGAAACCCATCAGCGGCTCCACAGGAGAAAAGACCTGGTGATCTGCTTCTATAAAGATGACAGCCTAGGAAGCCCTATGGGGCAGTTCTACTCTGTCACACTGGGTTGCTATGAGTCAGAATCACAACAACAAGTTTCAAGAGTCCCTGGGTGGAACAAATGGTTAACATGCTCGGCTGCCAATTGAAAGGCTGGAGGTTTGATCTACCCAGAGGTATCTCAGAAGAAAAGCCTGGTGATCTCTTTCTGAAAAAGCAGTCATTGAAAACCGTATGGAGTGAACTCACACAATATTTACCCTTTTGTGATTGACTGATGACTTCACTCAGCATAATGTTTTCAAAGTTCATCCGCGTTGCAACATGTATTAGGACTTCATTTCTCTTTATGGCTGAGTAATAATCCATTGTCTGTATATATCACCTTTTATGTATCCATTCACATGGCATTCACGCTGATGTTCATGTGATTTCCACCTTTTGATTATTGGGTGAATAGTGTTGCAGTGGTTCTGGTGTACATGTATGTGTCTGTTTCCATCACTGCTTTCAAGTCTCTTGGGCATATACTTAGGAGTGGTGAAATATCTAGAGCAGGCAAATGTACGGAGACCAAAGTGTATTAGTGCTTATCAGGGGTGGAAGGAGGAGGAAAGGGGGAATCATTGCTTAGGAAACGTTGAATTTCTGTTTATGGTGATGGAAAATTTGGCAAAGGATATCAGTGATGGTTGCACATGATTAATGTACTTAATGTCTTTTGAATTGTACACATGAAAAACATTAAATGGCAAATATCAAGTTATACATAAAATTGTAAACATACAACAAAAAAAAAAACCATATGGAGCACAGTTCTACTCTGACACACGTGGGGTCGCTAAAGTCAGAGTTGACTTGGCAGCAACTGGCTTTCAGTTTCAAAAGATCTACACCTGACTAGATCATGTGACCATATGAGCTGCCTCACAGATGGTAAAATAAACACGTGGTAACAAAGTTTTTTATTTTCTTCAGCAAATTGAAAAAAAAAAAATGTATTAAAATCTCGGCTTTTCATCCAGCTCCACAATCAGGCACGAATGAACAAGTTACAGAAAAATAGCATGGCAGAGTTTGGGGTGCCCGACTGAACTTTCACAGTGCTTTCTGGCACACATGTTTTGGGGCTAAGTAGGGTAAAAATTAAATTGCAGTTTAGGAAGTTTTCTTCTAGTGACTTCTGTACCAGGACAGGATCAGAAGCTCCTTTTTGTCTCTAACAGTGTCTCTTGGGTAAATAGCAATTATTTTCTTTCTATTTTTTCCTTACTTGGTACTATGGGATAATTCTTTCTATGAAAATTTGTAAAAGCTGAGTAAATTTACTTAACCCCCACAAATTAATTAGAACTCTTTCAAAGCAAGGAACTCAACCATGTTCTCAGTCACAAGATTCGCCTTGATTTTTTTTTCCTCTCCTTCTATCATCGCTGACCAAAGAGTCCTATGTAAACACCATTTTCTGAAATCATCTAAAGAGCCAACAAAAGCATGAGCCATACCTCACCAGCTGTTCACCTAATCTTCCATATGATCACTTTAGGAATACTTTTAATTATGGAGGAGAAATAGAAGTTCCTCTAATTTTAGGAAGCTGACTCAATGTATTCTTTTGGTGCTCAAAAGTAAATCAGATGGCTTAACTTTTGGAAGCCTGTCTGGCTGTTTAATGGAGGCAGTATCACTTCAACCGATATTTTACTTCAAGCTAGAAATGTGCATCTAAGAGCAATGGAACTCTATTACTTCAAACTGCACCAAAGCAAGGTCTTTCGCCCTTAACTAAAATTTCCCAAAAATGTTGTCATTGCTTGCCATCAGGTCAATTTTGACTCTTCATGACCCCATGCAACACAACAGAACTGCCCCAGAGGGTTTTCTAAGCTATAATCTTTACGGAAGCAGATCGCGAGGTCTTTCTCCTGTGGAGCCACTGGGTGGGTTCAAATCGCCAATCTTTTGATTAGCAGCCAAGCCCTTAACCACTGAACCACCAGGGCTCCTTCTTCCCAAAAATAACAGAATAAAAAGAAAACTCTTAAAGAGCAAGAGGGGAGAGAAATTTAGTAACATGGGCCGTAGTCACAATTCAAACCTGACCTAGAATGTGTAAGAAAATACTACAAATCTCCTCTTTAGTCAAAAATATTACCAAACACAAATGACTTCCCAGCAGCCCACACTGGCTCCAATCACCCTAACGCTGACACTTACACTGTAGCTCAAGCAGCTGTGTAGTGGAGTTGAACCTACTGCCATTGACAAGTTAACTGAACCCAGACCTACCAGGTCTGAGGCCACCAGACGCCCACAATGTTGTAATCGGAGTAAAAAGCTAACCATGAAATCCAAAAGGTATTCAAGAATTAGACGAGATCAAATAAGTCCGAGAGGGGTAGCCTTGGCAGCCACTTCAAAAATTAAGATCATCATAACCCCCAAAATAAAATCAGTACCTATGAGTCCATACTAATATAAATAATACTTGATAAATAAATGGGGGAGAGGAGACGGTTCTTCCTTATGGAAGAATTCCAATTAATAAATGCAGAAGGAATAAGTGGGATAGGAAATCCCCAACAGAACGTCACAGGAAGAAGTGCTGCAAGCCATATCCACCAAGGGATGCTACAATTAGCAGGTAAACATTTAAGGAGAACAGGATATTTGCATAATCTTATGAAAGCTCCCTGAGATATTTTTAATTACAAAGGAAAAAAAAAACTTTTAATTTTACAGTTAACACCACCTTGACCAAGTGTTTTGGCATACACAGAGAGGGACACGTCACTTTCGTGGTTTCCTTGCAAAAAACGCACACCCTCAATCTAATAAGAAGAAGATATCAGACAAACCCATAGCGAGGAAACTTCTACAAAAGGGGTGGGCAAACTATCGACCGTGGGCCAAATACGGCCCTTCACCTATGTTCATAATTAAAGTTACACTGGAACTCAGCCACACTCACTCGCTTACACACTGACTAAGGCTGCTTTCTGCAGTACAACAGCAGGGTTGAGTAGCTGCTATGGAGACCATACGGCCCGCAAAGTGGAAAATATTTACTACCCAGCCTTCTACAAACAAAGGCTTCTGAGCCCCGTTCTACAAAATAACTGGCCGGTACAAGAAGAACTGATGCCTTTGAATTATGGTGTTGGCGAAGAATATTGAATATACCATGAACTGCCAAAAGAAGGAACAAATCTGCTTTGGAAGAAGGACAACCAGGATGCTCCCTAGAAGCAAGAATGGCGAGAATTTGTCTCACATACTTTGGACATCAGGAGGGACAAATCCCTGGAGAAGAACATCATGCTTGGTAAATTAGAGGGTCAGTGAAAAAGAGGAAGACCCTCAACGAGATGGATTGACACAGTGGCTGCAACAATGGGCTCAAACATAGCAAAGATGGTGAGGACGGCACAGGACCTGGCAGTGTTTCATTCTGCTATAAACAGGGTCGCTATGAGCGGGAACTCACTCGATGGCACCTAAGAACAACAAAAACACTTCAAACGTGTCAAAGTCATGAAAGACAAGGAAAGAGTGAGGATCTGTCACAGATTGGAGGAGACTATGGAGACATGACAACTAAATGCCATGTGGGACCGTGGACTGGATCCTGGAATTGAAAAAAGACATTAGTGGAAACATCGGTGGAATTCAAACAAAGTCTATAGTTTTAGTTAACAATATTGAGCAAATACTCATTACTTAGTTTTGATTAATGTACCATGGTTATTCAAGATGTTAACACTAGGGGAAGCTGGGTGGAAAGTATACAGGAACTCTCTGTGTTAATTGTGCAAATTTTCTGTAAGTCTAAAATTATTTCAAAATAAAAGTTAAGAAATAATTGTGATGAACTCTGAGAGAGAGAGACAGCAGCAGCCTTTTCTAGGCTGGCATCACTCTTTAGGCTTGTCTTTATGGGGTTTAAAGGCAACTATAAAAACAATTCCAATGTAACCAATACTTCAGGCCATTGATCAAGGGCAATCAGCACTCATTGTTTCAAGGAGCCCTGGTGGCACAACTGTTAAGCACTCAGCTGCTAA
Organism: Loxodonta africana; assembly: GCF_030014295.1. Taxonomy (NCBI): domain Eukaryota; kingdom Metazoa; phylum Chordata; class Mammalia; order Proboscidea; family Elephantidae; genus Loxodonta; species Loxodonta africana. Next base: position 24,231,136 of record NC_087357.1, read on the forward strand.
CCTAAAGACTGGCATTTGAAGCCACCCAGTGGCTCTATGGGAGAAAAGATATGAAGAGAGAGAAAAGACCTGGCAATCTGCTCCTGTAAAGATTAATCTGAACACCAAACCTGTTGCCATTGAGTCAATTCTGACTCATAGCTGCTCCACAGGACAGAGGAGAACTGCCCCATAGGCAGATTGCCACATCCTTCTTCCAAAGAGAAGCTGGGAAGTTTGAATCACCGACCTTTTGGTTAGCCTGAGCTTAACCAGTGCACCACCAGGGCTCCTTCTGTAAAGATTAAACCAAATAACTAAACTGTTGCCGTCCAGTCAATTCCAACTCATAGCAACCCTACAGCAACTCTATAAGACAGAGTAGAACCGCCCCATTGGGTTTCCAAGGAGCAGCTGGTGGATTCCAAACGCCAGCCTTTTGATTAGTAGCCATAGCTCTTAACCACTACACCACCAGGATTCCTCCATAAAGATTACAGCCTAGGAAACCCTATGGGGCAGTTCTATTCTGTCATATAGGGTCGCTATGATTTGGAATCAACTCAAAGGCAAACAATACTGCCATTGAATATATATTAATACTTTGGGGATCCCCATACTTAAATGTAAAGAACTAAACAAGAGAAAGAACTAGGTAGCTAATTTTTTCCTATGCCATCTCTCAGAGCTTAAAACAACCCTAAAAGATAGGTGGGTGGAAGGCATTTCCACATGAAGATTTTCTTGAAAGTGTCCTTGCTGACATGGGGAGGCATGTCTGGGGAGACTCCATGCAGAGCCCACTGCAGGGCAGTAGCAGTCTGTTCAGAGGAAGGCAGTGTGTTCAGAGGAAGCCAGAGTTCAGGGCCAGTTCTGTCGCCAGCTTCTGACAAGGGAGTGAAATGCCTTTAGCAGCCCTGTCCCTTCTTCACTCACTCAAGGACATCCTGCACAGTCGGTGAGGAATGTGTGACAAAGTGCTCCTGTTCTCTCCCTCCAGGCTACTCCCACAGGCAGACACATGCCACACAGACTCAAGCTTTCTAATGAATAATAATGAATCACATAAATATTTTTGCCAGGATAGACAGAAATTTCAAGAAAGAAGTGAAAAGAAGAGAAAACAGGGTGCAGTCACAGAGCAGAGGCAGGAAGAAGGGCGTGTGAGCAGCTCTCCCCTCCAAACGAACCCTCAGGAGCCACTTGCCCTCCCTATAGCCTCAGTCGGCCCAAGTGAAGGCGGACCAAGGCCAGGGCGAAGGGGAACCCAAGCCACTGAAGGGTAGTCGGAGCCTCCCCAGACCCCCCACCCCTCAGGCCACCAGGTGAGCCATCCCTGTTGACACACGCCGTGACAGTATACCAGAACTCAGGCTGGTTAACCGAGTGTCAACCCCAGAGCCAGCCGAACTCCCTTGGCAGATCCCAGATCACAGCTGAACACACGACCCGGAGAGGCCGAGGCCATCGATCATGCCGAGTCAGGAGCGGAAAAACAGTTGAAATTTGGAGAAAGAGGTTCCTACCACCTCTCAGCTAATGGTGCTCCTCCCCCCATCGAGAGAAATGAACCCTTGGGGAGGGGAAATCAGGCAGTGGCCAGTGCCATCTGGAGGTGGAAGAGGAGGCGTTTTATGAATGGACCATTTGGACAGGAAAACAGCCCTCAGGCCTTTCCGGGGCCAGTGCCTGCCTCCCGCCGCTGAAAATTCTTTTGGGCGCATCTGCTCAGGAGGAAGCAACACACCCAAGAAGCAAACTCACCACCCACTCCCTGGCTTCCGCCCCCACCAAGAACATTCCAGTGGTTTTGCCAAACAAACTAATTGCTTTCCCCAAGGGCAGCCTGCGTGACAACAGGTGCCCGGCTCTAGTGCCACCACTCACAATTTCTAGATTTCATTGTTTTTAATTAGCCTATGTAAATGTTTTTTAAAGTCATTTAAAAAACAGTACTGCCTTACTACAGACCTTTCTCTAAGCAGAAATTTCAGAAGAGGAGGTTAAAGGCGGAAGAAGCAGTCGAGAGAGGAACTTGAGATGGTAGTGCCCTCTGCCCACCTCTGGCATAAGACGGCATGAGCTGTGAATGACAATCACCACATGATCGCCCCTGCGGCCATCTGCACGCCAGGCCTGTCTGTCTGGATGGAAAGTTTGTCTGCATGTGCCTCAGTCTGTCAGGGCTGGAGGAAGACAGACTTGCCTTCCAGCCTGCAGCTAAGCCCTCTCTCAAAGAATAGCCAGGCTGCGGATGGACAGACTTCCAGCCCTCTGCATTCACCTGCCCAGTCCTAGCACCTTGCCTTTGGAAAGGATTTGAGGGCTCGCAAAGTACTTTCACTTAACAATAATTGATTGTCCTGTGAGGCAGACACCACAGGTAGGAAACCAAGACGTAGGGGATTTAGATGATGTTCCCAACTAAAGAGCTACAGTAACAGAAACCATAATAATTATTAATGAGAAAAATAGCAGCGACAGTGAGCATTGATTGGGTACTCACTATGTACCAGATACCAGGCTCACCACCTTACACAGCCTTCATCCTTGCACCAACCCCAGGAACAAGACAGGGGTATTTTTAGATGCAATCTGAGGCTCCATTTTATAGATGTGAAAACTGAGGCTCAAGGAGGCCAAGTTTCCTGCCCAAGTCCACATGGCTACTTAGGGAGGAGCCTGGATTTTAACCTAGAACCGCTATACCACAGAGCCTCTTTGTCTCTAAACCTAGGCTGTAGCAGAGCGTAAATGACCTTGTGCTCCAGGCCTGGTGACTTGGAGTAAAACAAGTCACTCCATGAGTCAGTGGCACTGTGGAGACAAGAACTCCCATTCCAGTGCTCTTGCTGCTGCTCGTCCTGCTGCGTCACACTATAAAATGTCACATCCTGATTAAGGATGAAGTGATTTGACCCCAAACATTGTCCTACTGCCTAAAATAAAATTTAGATCTAGAAAAACCCTTTAAAGTCTCCAAGCTCAGCCCCTCATATTCCAGACACGGAAACCAGGTCTCAGGGAAGCCAAGCTCCTTGACCAAGGGAGTTGCCAGCAAGACAGAGAGTAGAACCCCTGGCCTTCCATACTCCAGGGTGCTTTCCAGAACCAAACTACTTCTTGCCAGAAATGAACCATGGAGGAGAAGTCACACAAGCAGATGTTTTCTCATGGGTCACCCCAACTCAGGAGGTCCCTTCTCCAGGAACAATGGGGTCAGTGTGATGCTGCTTTAACTGAAATGAACCTTTTTATGAGAAGATTCACCATTCACGGCCTCAGTGTAGCCACAGGCTCAAAATGTGTGGTGAGACAAAACTCCGTTTAGTGGTACCCTCATGGTCAATTAATGGCAATTAATGTATTTAAATGCCTCGATGCCATGTTTTTCATAATCATTTTTTAAACTTTGCTCTGTTTAGGTTTTCAGAGGAACCTGTTTTGTATGAATAAACATTTGAGTATTCCTATAACTCTATCCACCTCCCCACTTTGAGTTGAAAAAAATCCTTTCTTTTCCTTCATATTACTCATCTCAATTTATTTATTTATTTTATAGTTATCTGTATGCTTTTTGGCTTCTGCTTGTCTTCGCCACTAGACTGTAAACTCTACCCATTAGAACGATATCTGTTCTGTTCATCATTCAACATCTACTGCAGCACCCAGCATGTAGTAGGCACTCCATAAGTACTTCTCATAGTTAAATGAATTGTGAATGAGGCATCCCACAGGTTGGGCTGGGAAAATAGCAAGCTATGGAGGGTATGAACCCCCTTTGCTTCAAGTAAAGCAATTCACAAGGCTATGATTTTACCTGTCAGGTTGACACCATTACCTTTGGACAGTTACCCATTACTTGAAGACAACATGAGATACATGCAGATCAAATTCACCAATTATTTAAGATCCACTGCTTTAAAATCCACCTATTAGGAAACTTGAAAAATTAGACAATGACCAACACTCCAGTTTTCCAAAAGACTCCTTAGTGGCAAGTAGGTTTGAACTAGCCATTTGACTTCTAGCCTTATGTGAAAACTTAAATATCCTACAGTGACTCTGGGGCTGTAATAAAATTTTCACATTATCAGACAAGCTACAATTTTTTTTTTAACTTTTATTTTTCCTCGTAGCCTCCTGCATCCTCAAGTACCAAACCAATATTGGATTCGAAGCAACAAATAACATTTGTTGGCTCCACAGAAGCCAAGTTTGATTACATCAAGGAAATGAGGATAAGAACAAATAGGTTTCTCCCATCCAAGGGGACTGAGGTTCAGGAAAAGAAAAGCAATTGCTTTTCCTTATAGACACTTCCATTGTGGCTCTGGAATTCTTGGAGTAAGTAATGTTAAGAAAAACTCTACAGCCACAGAGAAAAACTACCACGTGAACAGTCTAAGTGCGAGAACTCAAGCATGTGAAGCCCTGAGTGCTGTTTCCCTCCGTGAATCCTGAGACTGAATTTCTAATTAGCATTTCATCTTAAAAAACGGTTTTTCTTCCACGAGTTTTTGTTAAGTGTTTTGTTTACATGTTCCTGTCTTTTTTATAACGATTTCATGCATTCTAGCTTTACAGACACTTAAACGCACTCCCTTCAACTATTCTCTTCCTTTTGCGAGACGTATTATGACAAGTATGTCTGGTCAGTACCATCAGACACAGGAACCAGCGGGGCAAGCGTAGTAGATCCCGATTCCAGCCCCTGGAATGCACAGTTGGCACCAGATGCTGAATTTCAGTACCACGGCAATGTCCTAGTTTTACCCTCCCAGTTTTGGAGGACAAAGAGAAATACAATCACTTCCTGGAGCAATGCAGAGCCACTTCTGGAATTCGGAATGCACTCCAGGGGTGCTACAGACAAAGAATTCAGCACCGGGTATCTGTGTTGGCTAACTGTTATTGCAGGTGACTGCCCAGTAAATTCTACCTGAATCCTGTCTTGCCCTCATGCCTTCTCATTCTCAGAGACCTCTATATAGCCCTATATATATCGGAGAAATATAAGCCAGAGCAGCTACCGTTTCCTGTCTGCTTACTACCTGCTGGGTATTCTGCTAAGTGTGTATTGTCTCACTTAATCCTCCCAACAACTCTAAAAAAGTATTATTATTATCCCTCTTTTATAAATGAGGGCACTGAGGCTCAAAGAAGTTAAGAAAGTTCCGAGGTCACAGCCAATAGGCAGCAGAGCCAGAATGTGAGCCCAGGTCTGTGTGGCCCAAAAGGCTGGGCTCCCCAGAACCCAAGGGGCCAATGAACCGCTTTAATCCCATCAGAAGCTCCCTACTATCACTTTGTTGTTGTTAGTTGCTGTCAGGTCAGTTCTGATTCATGGCACCCCACGTATGCAGAGTAGAACTGCTCCATAGGGTTTTTAAGGCTGTGACCTTTTGGAAGTAGATTGCCAGGCCTGTCTTCTGAGGCGTCTCTGGGTGGGTTCAAACTGCCAATCTTTTGGCTAGCAGTTGAGCGCTTAACCACTTGCACCACTCAGGGAACCACAGCTGTCACTAAGAGGTAGTAAAACATGACAGTAAAGAACACGGGTTCTGAAACCAGGCTGCCTGATTTGGCCTACCTGAACCCAGCTCTGCCACATACCAGCTGGAAGTTACTTAATGTCTTCATATCTCACTTCCTCCACCATAAAGTGGACAAAATAACTGTTACCTATTTCATGGGGCTTTTGAGGATTAAATAAGATAGTACATGAAGCCCTTAGGACCACACCATAAGCACACAATAATTGTCAGCTGTCACTAATGTTGTTGTTGACGATCATGGTGGTGGTGGTGGTTTCAAGGATAAGCCTCTCTTCTTGACTTTGGATGCTCCTCCCAAACCCGGTCCCACCATCCTATATAACATTTTCCCTATTATCATTCAGCATGAACTCTGTTCTCCAAAACAGGCTCTCTTCTCCTTTATTCCCACCACCTTCTCCTCTGGCTAGAACTTCGCTTCCACCTATCCAAAACCTGCCTGCTTCTTCAAGGCCCCTCCAAATCCCACCTCCTCCATGAAGTCTTCCCCAAACACTGAGGTCCCACTGGTCTTATCTTCCAGGCCATTTGCACATCCACAGTGCTGACACTTAGAGCAGCCTCATCGATCAGCAACACACTCTGAATACAGAATTACGTGCTGTCTTGAAACATTCATTAGATATTTCAGCTTTGTTTGCCTTTTGCCCACAACTTGGTTATACATTCCTTGAGGACAAATGTCAGATATTTCTATATCCCCCACAGGAGATGACACAGAGCTAGTGTGAATCCTAAAGTTATTGGCTTAAATTATTTTAAATGCTAAGAGTGGAGAATGAAATCAAGAAAGAGCCTCAAGAATACAGTTCACTGACAGCCTCAAAAATACCAGACCCTAAAAGCCTGTGAGCAGCCATCCAAGATCCTTCACTGGTCTCACCCCTTCGGGAGCAAGGGAGAATGAAGAAAACTAAAAATACAAAGGAAAGATTAGTACAAAGGACTAATGGACCACATCCACCCTGGACTCCACCAGACTGAGTCCAGTACAACTAGACGGTGCTCAGCTACCACCACTGACTGCTCTGACAAAGATCACAACAGAAGGTGCTGGACAGAGCTGAAAAAAATGTAAAACAAAATTCTAACTCAAAAAGAAAGACCAGACTTGCTGGCTTGACAGAGACTAGAGAAACCCTGAGAGTATGGCCCCCAGACACTCTTTCGGCTCAGTAATAAAGTCACTCCTGAGGTTCACCCTTCATCCAAAGATTAGACAGGCCCATAAAACGAAACAACAAGGGCAAGGATGAGAAGTCAGGAGGGGACAGGAAAGCTGGTAATAGGGAACCCAAGGCCAAGAAGGGAGAGTGCTGACATGCTGTGGGATTGTTAACCAATGTCATAAAACAATGTGTGTACTGACTGTTTATTGAGAAACTAGTTTTTTCTGTAAACTTCATCTAAAGTACAATAAAAAATTAAAAAAAAAAAGACCCTGTGCTTGATCTCAAAGACTTAAACAGCAATTAATGTTAATGCCTGCACTTACTACCACTTTATTAGTGTGCAGGCTTCCTAATTAAGATTATTTGGATTAAACAACATCAACACCATTAATCCAGTGAGCTTCTAAGTGATCCTCATAGACTTGGGAGACATTATTGAGGTCATGGTCATGACACAAATGTCCAGCTACAAGTTATATAATTTAAGTTTGCCTGTCATCCAGAAATGGGCTGAGAATTGGGAATAATTCTAAGAAGATGCTCAGAACTAAACTACAGGACACTGGAATCCTGCTCTAACATGGATGTAATAGGGCAAATACAGCAGCCTTGATTTTATGAGTTAACTGCTGCAAACAATGCCCCTACGAATATGAAAGCCAGGTGCAAAATAAACTGGTGATAGAAGTAAAAACCCGTTACCATCAAGTCAATTCCAGCTCATGGAGACCCCACGTATGTCAGAGTAGAATTATGCTACATAGGGTTTTCAAGGACTGATTTTTTTGGAAGTATATTGCCAAGCCTTTCTTTTGAGGTGCCTATAAAAAAAAGGAAAAAAAATTTTTTTTTTTCTTTTTTTATGGGTGGACTCGAACCACCAACCTTTTGGTTAACAGCCAAGCACATGAACATTTTGTACTGCCTGGTCATTCAGATACAGGTTTTCTAACGGACTTTACAGAATATAAGTTGACCATGGACAACTCAAAAATGAATTCCATCCTAACAGTTCACTTGTCATTAAAGCCCAGCCCTGCCGATACATTTGGAGGCTGGATGGCTGTAAGTGATTTCTGCGTTTCCTCTCACTCACCTGACACACAAAGGGCCTGAGATGCTGTCTTGAAGAGAGACCTCTCTTCCTAGATTTAAGAAGCCTATAATAAATATTTTTTTTTACATAATTGCAAATTTTATAAGCTTTGGGGTATTAATCATCAGGATTACGAGAGCTAGGGTGCTCCAGAGTACAGACTTGCACTGTATTCTTCCCCTATATTCTGCATATTCTGAAATCATTTAGACAACATATTTTGCTCACAATCCTTCTTTGTCACACAGACAACACGTGTCTGAGTCCATAAAAATGAAGTTAGGTGTAAAAGATAAATGTACTGACAACTGTAAAGAGAGAAAACTCACAATGATTATAAAAAAAAATAGGATGAGAAAAAAAAGCATGAAAAATGCTGTATTCGTATATTCAAGAAGATACAATGTGACATTAAAATATTCTACTAAGGAAAAGAATATGTTTCAATGGTATCATTTAATGTCAATCTTTCCATTATCAGAGGAATAAGGAACATAGGAGACAGGATGGAACACACCCAACAACCCCAGAAAAGTGAATGCTAACAACCTCAGCAAGCAATGACAGGATAAAGTACAGGATGGGGCTCAGAGTGTCATCAGGCCTGGTCCCTGTCCCAGAAAGACACATCCTCAAAGTGCCAGGGGAGACCGTCTCCCTTGGTGGACTCATTCTCCTCAAAAGTTTTGGAGGCGAACCCAAAAAAGGTGTATCCCACATAGAAAATGGCACTGCCTTTTTGTATGTGAGCAGTTCTTGGGTGGCACAAATGATTAAGTGCTCGACTACTAACTGAAAGGTTGGCGGTTCAAACCCACCCAGAGGCACCTTGGGAGAAAGGCCTGGCAATCTGCTTCGGAAAGGTCACAGCCTTAAAAACGCAATGCAGCACAGTTCTGCTCTGCACACACGGAGTCACTGTGAGTCAGAACCAACTTGACAGCAACTGGTTGTTGACTGATTTTTATATGTAACTCGAGCTTGTACGTTATGGAGTCATAACAATTCCCAGCAAGGCTCTACCTCAAACATAATAGCCCAACACAACCACTAGAGCCACCTCCATCTCAAAACACTACTAAATTTCATTCTTCCAATTTCAGTACAGACCCATGTCCTCAAAATGCAGGGAGCTGGAGATAAATGTGCTACAGAATGAAGCTCTAGGCTTCATGTCATACAGGCTTCAGAGCCAGTGTCTCCTCAGTGCTCCTCACCTGTGGCACTGGCCTTAGAACCGAAAAGGACCCTCATAACATTCGGTGCTGGTGAGGCTGGTGTGAACTATCTGCTCACTCATCTCTGGCAGGAGTGAAAATTGGTATGTATCAATCATCCTTAAAAATATCCCCACTCTTGCCCCAAATAATTACAATAACAGGACTATAACCTAATATGGCAGAAAGATGTTTACCACAGAATTATTTTTAAAAACAAATAAACCTAAATATTCACCAGCAGAAGGGCTACGTACACATAATAGAATATTATGCAGCTAGTGTGTGTGTTTTAATAGTGTGAAAAAAGCAGAATTCAAAATTGAACATACAGTAAAATTAAAGCTAGAAAAGAAAAATCACTAGAGAAAGAAGACAAAGGAACTATCCCAAATAGCAGTTGTTTGGAGAGTGGACCTATAAGGGTGTTTTCCCACGTTTCTACTGTTCTATATGGAGCAGGGAGCCCTGGTGGCGCAGTGGTTAAGAGCTCAGCTGCTAACTAAAAGGTCGGCAGTTCGAATCCACCAGCCACTCCTTGGAAACCCTATGGGGCAGTTCTACTCTGCCCAATAGGGTCGCTAACGGGATAACGACCATGCGTTAAGCTTTAATTGAAAAACTGATCCAAGTACAAGTCTATGGTGCAGCGAAGCATGTTGAAAGAAAGAAAGAAAGAAGCCGCTTTCCAACTACAGGAGTAAAGACCATCTCTCCGGGGGCTGCTATTCCCCCAGGCCTCGAAATGTCCCCAAGCAGGGGACAGAAGCTGCCCGTGGCGCATCTTTGCGGGGTGCTGGAGAATCTCCAGCGCCTGGAGAAGACTGTCCCGGCACAGCGCACTGAACTGGTGGCTTTTCAGCCGAGAGCCCCGGAAGCTCCGTGGGCCCGAGAGAGGACGGTAGGCACCGGGAGAGGCAAGTCTCCGCGGAGCGGGGACGCAGGGTCCTGGCGCGGTGACACACGACGCGCGGGGAGACTCCCGTTCTACTAGCTCCCTGAGATTTCTCAGGCTTCTAGAGCTTTTAAACACACACAGGGATTGAATTATTCAGAGAGCTCAGCAGAAATAACCAGGATTAAGGACAAGAAAGCTGATCAAGCCATAAACTAACAAGTGCGGCGACCTGTTGCGCCCTCCCGCCCGGCCGCAGGGGGTCCGGCGCCGCCTCACTACTGCCCCCACCCGCAGCATCACGTAGCGCTCTCGGGGGACGGGGACTCCGCTTAATGTGCGCCCAGAGACGCCAGGAGGGCTGGGCGGTTTCCTGCCACCCCCCAGGTAAATGAGCTCAGACATAAAAACCTGGGTTCCTCCCAACCTAATACAGACCTCCCGTGTGCCCAGCGAGGCCTGATTTCAGCATTTGAATTCCTCAGAGATGAGAGGCTGACTGTGAGCGTTGGCACCTACCCTAAAGGGATATGCGGCTCTCTACTTTAAAAGCTCCTGGAAGAATTCCTAAGGACTATAAATAACCAAAACCCGTTGCTGTGGAGTCATTCCAACTCATAGCGACCTATAGGACAGAGCAGAACTGCCCCATAGAGTTTCCGCGGAGCGGCTGGTGGATTCGAACCGCAAACCTTGTGGTTAGCAGCTGAGCTCTTAATCGCTGTGCCACCAGGGCTCCATAGGAATAGGAATAAGCACACCAAAATGGATCCGTTCTGTGAATTAACATTTTAATATTTATCCATTCCTGCAGGATCGGTAAGAGTGAAAACGTGGAACCATCACTGTCCAACAATAGGCAAATAATTAGATAAATTTCAGTAGATCTGCTTAGTGGAATCTCAAGCAGTTATGGCAAATTAAATGGTGAACGTAACGCAACTTCAAGAAAAAAATTTTACAATATAATATTAAGTAGAAAAGACAGAACATAAAATGACATGTAATATTTTCAAATATATGCACATGACCAAATGTAAAAATGAACACAAAACAGACAACTGAGCCTGACAAAGAGATTCTTGGTAACTTTTTCTTTCAAAATTTTCCCTTTATGTTGTTACAGTAATGTTGTTATAAATAAAATCTAGGAAGAGAGATGTACGTCTCAAAGTATTTAGAAGGATAAACCATCTTTTTCCCAAGCCAAGAATATTCAAAAGGAAACCTGCAGTGGGGAAAGTTCTACTGTATTTCAATGTTCCCTTAGCCCAGCAGTCCTTGACCAGGGAAGGAGGAGAAGTGTGTCGGCAGCTGGAATTGGCACCCATCTCAGCCTTGGTGCTGGAGAACTCCAGCTGAGACCAACACTGAGGATAGCAGGCCTAACATCAAACTCTACAAATCAAACAACAGTGAAAGAAAACCCAAAACCCACTGCCGTCGAGTCGATTCCGACTCACAGCAACCTATAGGACAGAGCAGAACTCCCCCATAGGGTTTCCAAGGAGCGCCTGGTGGATTCAGACCCTCAACCTCTTGGTTAGCAGCCGTAGCACTTAACCGCTACGCCACCAGGGTTTCCACAGTGAAAGAAGCAAAGGCCAGTGTCAGGCACTTTTCGCACACAAGCATAAGATCTAAGCAAGCACAGTCCAGGCGTGAGAAGTTAGGCTCATCGTATCTCACCTGAGGACAATTTAAGGATGTGCCTCAGTCTCCACATCCTTATCTTATTTGTGGAATGGTGCCAGGAAATTGACCATTTCCTGGATCCATGCAGAAACTCTAAGGTGTGAATCCTTAGGCTCCCTAAAGTTCAAGTTGAGGCAAGGAAAAAAGGCAGAAATACCTCCATAACAGGAACCTCCAAACTAGGTAAAACTAAAAGGCTTCAAAGAGATGAATCATTAGAATCATTGAGGAATAAAGTTGAGTCGAGGTAAAAACCAAGGCAAAAATATCTGGAACGATGAAATACGGTGAAACAAAATGGTTTTAAAGAAACAGCAGAATTATATTTAATTCAGCAATATTGTTTATCAGGAGTTCTCCCTTTCCCTAAGGCCCAGCAACTGCCTTATCCAAAAGCCAAGAGCAGCTCTCAGTCGCTGCGTGCTCGGGGACTGTGACAGCATACAGCTTTCCTCACCCCTGCCCCTACTTTCTTTTAACTTACTGGACAGACTCAAAAATATCAACATGGTAGGGAGAGCCAGTCCCTTAATATTTACAGGAACCAAGTGAAGGCATAATGTTTTCAAATTTGAAAACAATCTTCAGAGCCTAATTTAACCCAAAATTTTATTGAAAGGAACATGAACGCGTGTAAGTGGTTTGTTGAACTGCAGGTAAAAGCCCATAAGAGACTGAAATTTTCAGACAGATGGCAGTGGCTGTGAGCACATTACACTGCATCTTGATTGCTTTTAACAGAAAACACAAATAATATATAAGAAGCTCTTTGCTTAAATATCATTCCTATTCCCCAAAAGGAAACCCTAGTGGCGTAGTGGTTAAAAGCTACAGCTGCTAACCAAAAGGTCGGCAGTTCGAATCCACCAGGTGCTCCTTGGAAACTCTACAGGGCAGTTCTACTCTGTCCTATAGGGTCGCTATGAGTCAGAATCAACTCAATGCCAGTGCCACGCTCACACACACAGACACAAACATGCTCACAAACAGACACACAAAAACACATACATTCACACTCACACACACACTCAACAGACACACAAACTCACACAGACACAAATGCACACCCACACACATTCACCCTTACACACACAAACACACGCACTCACACACACACACCCCTTTCCAGAGATCCCCTTTCAGACTCTATCTGGAAACATTTTCAGAGTACTCCAGCCATAAACAATCTCCTCGTCAGCGGATTAGCAAAAGTAATTGGCATTTTAAATTAATCTTCCCCTTGCTTACCCTCAACGACAGCTTTGCTGCCATACCGAAAAATAGAAGGAAGTTTTTCCTCTGTTTAAAAATGACAACACCCAAAAGGGAATCAAGACAGCGTGCACAGACTATACATTCATGTAAAAGTGCAAAGAGAAATGACAAACTTTGATGAAGAACTGTGAATACCTCCCCGCCCCGCATCACCAAAAAAATCACCATTTTTAAAATCACTTTTCAAAAACCAAACCAAAATGAGGGCCAGGGCTTATAAAGGAAAACAGGTTTTTAAAAGTGTTTTACTCGAAAAAGTGTCCCACAGTCAAATGCCCTGAAAAGTTCAAAAAAAGAACCTTGTCAGTTCCTGCATTTAAGTGAAACTTTAGACCAAAGAATCTTAAGAGTCAGGATCAACTCTGCCCTGGGCCCTTCCCTCCCCTCCTGGCCCTCAAAGAGCAGGCATTAAAAAAAAAATTTCAAAGGAAGAATTTAAGGAGGTTTCTAAACGTTTTGCCTACTGGACAGGAATGACACTTGTTAAGTTTTTTTTTCCTCTCCCTCCCTCCACCTGTCGTTCCAAGTCTCCCTTGGTATGCCAGGGCCATTAGCACTTTCTGCTTGAATGACAAGGTCTCCCCTGCAATCCAGCGTGCCCCCTTCAAACCAAGCAGCTGCCCCTCAATTGGACACTCCTAAAAAAATATGTACCAATTAGGAGCATCTTTATATCTAAGGAAATCCTGTTGCTGTAGCAGGTAAGAGCTAAGGCTGCTAACCAAAAGGTTGGCAGTTAGAAAGCACCAGGCGATCCTTAGAAACTCTATGGGCAGTTCTACTCTGTCCTATAGAGTTGCTACGAGTCAGAATCAACTCAACAGCAGTGGGTTTGGGTTTTAGCTTTATATCTAACGAAGGAGCCCTGGTGGCGCAGTGGTTAAGCACTAGGCTGCTAACAGAAAGGTCAGTGGTTTGAACTCACCAGCTGCTCCACGGGAGAAAGATGTGGCAGTTTGCTTCTGTAAAGATTAATAGCTTTTGAAACCCTATGGGAGAGTTCTACTCTGTCTTATAGGATCTCTATGAGTCAGAATCGACTCAACAGCAATGGGTTTTGGTTTATATGTAAGCATCACAGAATGGCTATAAGTTGGTTGGTTAGTTTTTTCCCTTGTTTTGGGTTTTCAGTATAATGACTGGCCCCACCTTAACCTTCCGGAATATGGGACGCTGGAATGGGTGAAGACGCACAAATTCAGATAAAGGGGATCGGGTTAGTTGTCTAAATTTCCTTTGGGCCTCCCCACTCTAGGTAGCCCCAGCCACAGCTCAGGAATGCCAGGCAGGGATGCTTGGCATAAGTAAGTAATTGACTTTAGGGAGATCTAAAGAAAGACTTCACGTTCACATTCATATGCTAAACTCAGTTAAAAATAGACCTTAAGAAGGGCCTGACCTCACTTTTTAATTTTAGCCTGATGATGAGCATGCCCTAAAGACAGAAAGTCACCAGGCATTTTCCTGAGTGCAGTGATCTTCATATTTTTATAAAAAGGAAATGCAGCATGTTCTATTAATAAAAGTGCTGTAGCCTCAGTTAAATCCGGACAGTTCGTAAATCAGGGCTCCTTCTGGCTTTACTGCCCTGGACCAGCCACTCACACCCAAGCCCCAGCAAGTGGGCAAGTCACATACATGGGGGAATCTGAGCCGGACACAGCGGGCCCAGGGATCAGGGGCCACAGTGGATGGCTTTGTGAAAGGAAAGGTACAGCTCCTGGACACTTCCCAGGTGATCAGGTGACTCAACCAAGTGCACTCGCCAATAGACCTAAAAGGGCTGCTGAAAAGATTCATGTTGGCAGGATGGAGCCTTAGATTTGGGGAGGAAAGGCCCACTGAGTCATGCTTAAAAGAGGTAAAGAGTAGAAGGAGGGGAAAAAGCGGTGCCTGCTTCAGAAAGGACCACAGAAAACCATTTTGCCTTTTCCTGCTAATCTCAAAAATGAGCTGTTTGAGTAGCCTCCAGCTCTCCAGCTATTTACCCATCTGTCTAAAAGGAACCCTGATGACACAGTGGTTAAAGCGTTTGGCTGCTAATCGAAAGGTTGGTGGTTCGAATGCATCAGCCACAATTTGGGAAAAAGATGTGGCCATCTGCTTCTATAAAGATTACAGCCTTGAAAACTCTATGGGACAGTTCTACTCTGTCCGTAGGGTCACCGTGAGTTGGAATCAACTTGATAGCAATGGGTTTGGTTTTTTTGTTTGTTTTCTACCCACCTAAGATCTTCCACAGCTGCCCATGACTATCAAGCCACATGACTAAAACCTGGCCAGGTGGAAAATTGCCATCCTTTATGAGCACTCAGCCTCCTCACCCAGTTGTTTGGTACCCTGAAGTCGCCTGGGACTCATAGCAACTCCATATGACAGAGCAGAACTGCCCCATAGGGTTTCCTAGGCTGTAATCTTTACTAGAGCAGATCACCAAGTCTTTTCTCCTGCTGGTGGGTTCGAATCACTGACCTTTCAGTTAGTGGCTGAGTGCTTAACCATGGAGCCACCAGTACTCCTTTCCTCACCCAGACTAAGTGGCAATTCTATATTTAGGCAAGGCTGCTCTAGGACCCCCAGAAAGTAATGAAAGAATGTGCTCAGGCTAAGAGTGGGGGCGGTCTAGGTCAAAAGGCACTTAAAAACACAGTTTCCAACCCAGCTTTGGGATTCACTGGATCTTTGTGAACTGTGTTTCTTCCTTTATTCTCTCTTTGAGCCTTACTGCTCACCAGGCACTGTGTTAAGCGTGATAGGGACAATTTCGTGTGATCCTCCCAAAACCAGATGGTGTTGGCTGAAGAAACTGAGGCACAGAACTGGGTAAGGTCACACAGCTGGTAAGTGATGGGGCACACTACTCTAACTCCGGTCTCTCTCAATCGAAGCCATGGGTTGTGGCAACAGAAAAGGCCAAAGGTCAAGGTTGAGTCAGAGAATTGTCTTTCATCATCTTGCCTTATACTGGGGTAAATTTCCCTTCTCCAAAGGAAGACAGGAAACCCTCGGGGCATAGTGGTTAAGTGCTACAGCTGCTAACCAAAAGGCTGGCAGTTCAACTCCACCATATGCTCCTTGGAAGATCTATGGGGCAGTTCTACTCTGTCCTATAACGTCGCTATGAGTCAGAATCAACTCGATGGCAATGGGTTTGGTTTTGGTTTTTTTTTTTTTTGCAGAGGAAGACAACTTTGATGTTTTGGTTCCACTTTTTGGTTACCATTTTGCTTTTGTCCCCGTTTTTCCAAGTTTATATTATGACTGCTTGTAAACCCTCATTCTAAACAATCCCACAACAGTCTGAGCCTCAAGAGGGGCATAAATTCTGCAGGGTAGGATGGAAAGACCATGAACTTTGGGGCCAGACAGAAGTGAGGTAGAATCCTAGCCCTTCCACACTCACTGGCCAGGCAATTTCAGGGGTATATTTACTCCACAGCTCAAAATTTAATTCAAGGACATCTGAAATCGGGACTGGCCAACAGAGCTGGTGGGTTTTATTTTTTTAACTTTTTGGAAATTTTCTTACTATACAGAGGTAAAGAGAACAATATAATGAATTGCCATGATCCCATCACCCAGTTTCAACAATTATTAACCTAGGGCCAATTTTGTTTATTATGTACCCACCCCCACTGCCTTAGTCATCTAGTGCTGCTGTAACAGAAATACCACAAGTGGATGACATTAACAAAGAGAAATTTATTTCCTCACAGTAAAGTAGGCGAAAAGTTCAAATTCAGGGTGTCAGCTCCAGGGGAGGACTTTCTCTCTGTGTCAGCCTTCTGGTCAATCTTCCCCCAGACTAGGAGCTTCTCCGCTCAGGTACCCCAGGTCCAAAGGATCTGCTCAGCTCCCAGCACTGCTTTCTTGGTGGTATGAGGTCCCCAACTCTCTGCTTGCTTCCTTTTCCTTTTATCTCTTGTAAAATAAAAGGTGGTGCAGGCCACAACCCAGGGAAATTCCCTTTACACTGGATCAGGGATATGACCTTAGTAAGGATGTTAGAATCCCATCCTAATCTTCTTTAACATAAAATTACCATCACAAAATGAAGGACAACCAGACCATACTGGGAATCACGGCCTAACCAAGTTGACACATATTTTGGGGGGACACAATTCAATCTATGACACCCGCCCCCACCCTATTATTTTGACGCTAATCCCAGACATATCATTTCATCTACAAATACTTTAGTATATTATTGTTGTTAGGTGCCATCGAGTCGATTCGGACTCATAGCGACCCTATGCACAACAGAGCGAAACACTGCCCAGTCCTGAGCCATCCTTACAATTGTTATGCTTGAGCTCATTGTTGCAGCCACTGTGTCAATCCACCTCATTGAGGGTCTTCCTCTTTTCTGCTGACCCTGTACTCTGCCAGGCATGATGTCCTTCTCCAGGGACTCATCCCTCCAGACAACATGTCCAAAGTATGTAAAACACAGTCTCGCCATCCTTGCTTTTAAAGAGCATTCTGGCTGTACTTCTTCTAAGACAGAGTTGTTCATTCTTTTGGCAGTCCATGGCATATTCAATATTCTTCACCAACACCACAATTCAAAGGCATCAATTCTTCTTTGGAAGACCGAGGAAGAATTGAATTTAGTATAGAGCTCCAAAATACAACTTTTGTTATTTTAACATAATCATAGTACCATTATCACAGCTATAAATAAGGAAATAACTAAATAATACATGAATAAATGATTCCTTAACCCCGATACCCAATCTGTTCAAATTCTCTAGGTTATCTCACAACATTTTTTTTCTACAGTTGGTTTGTTTGCTCTAAGATCCAAACAAAGATTATAAACTGCATTCTGCTGATAAATATTTTAAATCTCTCTCTTCACCTCTAGATAACCCCTCCTGCTGTTTTTATCCTTGTAATTTATTGGTTGAAGAAACCAAGTCTTTGGCCTGAGGAATGGCCCACATTCCAGATGGGCTGATTTCATTTCCATGGCGTCTTTTCAACATGTTCTTTTGTCCCCTGTATTTCCTACAAACTTGTAGTTAGAGCCCGGCATAGGTTCTTTTTTTGATGGCGTTGTGTACTTCCTACTGCATCACCTCAGGAGGCACCTGATGCCTGCCAGTCTTTTCCTTTTGTGATGTTAAAATTGATCTCAAGTTTGAATATGGTCAGCCTGATCCACCCACTATAAAGTTTACCCATCAGCTTCACCTTATGGGTTACTAATGGGCAACCATTAGTAACTGCGTTGTCTAAACTCTCTATTTCACTAGGGGTTGCAAAATGGCAATATTCTGAGTTTATCATTCCTTTTGTATTTATTAGATAGAACTCCTCTACAAAGAATTTCCTCATCAACTATTTGAATATTCTAATATAACCAATTTTTTAAAAGGCAGAATAGATGCCCGATTCTTTACCAATTTTCAGAATGAGTTGTTTCTCTAGCATCTACCAGTGGGAAGCATTAGATTTTTAACTCATGGATTTCATACATTTTAACATATTTGATGTATGTCAATCCATTATAGTTATTCTTTTTTAATGATCAAGTTGCTCAGTTTTTAGTTAATAGGAGCCCATTTTGACAGGATACCAGTGGTCTTTGATGGCTTCTTTACTTTCTAGTACAAGAATTCCAGGTCACCTTGTACAATCCTGCCCCAGGCCTGGAATCAGCCATTTCTCTGAGTTCTAGTTCCTTTTAGCAGCAAACTGTATTTAGAGGCCAAAATTTGGCCATTACAGGTGCTTATTGCTACTGGGTTGTCATTGTTTCTAGGCTTCTTAGTGGACACAGTTAGGAAATAACTTTATTTGCTTAAGAGAAAATACATCAGGAGTTCATACTGATATTTCCAATTCAAATTTAGGATTTACAGGCTTTTTCTTAATGTATTTGATTATAAAAATTGTGTCTCTTTCCTTATATACTGAAAATCTTGTTTTCTAATGATTTTAACATAACTACTTACTATATATACATACATACATAAAAATAGCTTCAGAATTTTAATACAGTATGATTACTAACACAATTACTAAAAACAGTTAAAGATTTATTTGGAGTTCCTTTTGACCTTAGATATATCCCACTAGGAATGTATAATCAAATTGTTGTGTTTTAAAGTTATCCGAAATAATTTCCTGAGTGATTAAGCCACCAACTTGATATGTAAGTTTATTTCATTTTCCTCTTGATTTTTGGAGATTACTTCTTTTTCCATTTTGATTTAATTTTGTTTATAATTAAGAAAAACATTTACCTGGTTCCAAAGTCAAACTACAAAACAAACTACATCCAGAGAAGTCTAGCTTCTGTCCCTGGCCCATCTATCTATTTCCTCCCTCCTATTTTTTTTTATACAAATAACCGTTTTTATTGGTATCATGGATTGAATTTTGTTCCCCAAAAATATCTGTCAACTTAGCTGGGCCATGAGTCCCAGTATTGTGTGATTGTCCACCATTTTATGTGATTCCCCTGTGTGTTGTAAATCCTATCACTATGATGAAATGCGATGGATTAGTGGTAGTTATATTGATGAGATATACAAGATTAGATAGTGTCATAAGCCAATCTCTTTGAGATATAAAAGGGAGAACTGAGCAGAGAGACAGGGGGACCTCATACCACCAAAGCAGTGCTGGGAGCAGGGCACAACCTTTGGACCTGAGGTTCCTGCACTGATATGCTCCCAGACCAAGGGAAGTCTGATGTATCACAAGGACCTTCCTCCAGAGCCAACAGAGAGAAAATGCCTTCCCTGGAGCCAGCGCCCTGAATTCGGACTTCTGGGCTACTGGACTGCGAGAGAATAAACTCCACTTTGTTAAAAACACCTACTTGTGGTATTTCTGTTATAGCAGCACTAGATGACTGAGACAATTGTTTAATTTTTCCATTTCTTTTAATTATAAGCAAATACATATGTATTTCTTAGATAAAAGGTAGCATACTATACATATTTCCTGCACCTTGCTTTTTTCATTTAACAATATACCCTGGGCCTCATTCCACAGTGACATACAGAGATTGCTCTACTTTCTTTTTGTAGCTACATAAAACCCAATGTATGGATATACCACAGTATATTCAACCCATCTCCTTTGATGGGCATTTATGGTGTTCCCATTTTTTGCTATTAAAAAGAGTGCCATGATGAGGAACCTTGTGTATATATCTTTTCTTATTTTCCCGTGTATCTTTGGGATAACCAAAAACCTGTTGCCATTGACATTCCAACTCATAGTGACTGTATAGGACAGAGTAGAGCTGCCCTATAGGGTTTCCAAGGAGCAGCTGGTGGATTTGAACTGCCGACCTTTTGATTAGCAGTCATAGCCCTTAACCACTGTGCCGCTAGGGCTCCATTTTGGAACCCTACGAATAGAGTTGCTCAGTGGAAAGATAATGAGTGTGTAATTTTTGCTAGGTATTGCAAACTCCTCTCTATAAGGGTTGTACCATTTTACATTCCCACCGTTAGGTGATATGTTTTACATGCTGACTTTAATAATAATCTTTAAAAATCTCTGAAATCTCAAAGACTTTAATTAAAAATCTCTGAAAGGGACTTTAATTAAAACCATCTAATTCAATTCTCTAGGTTTTGGACAAATGACATTTTGTTGAGAAAGGTACAGTGCTGTACTCAAGGAGCTGCCTTTATCCCCTGTCTTTTCTGTCCTAGATGGGTCATTTATGCATAAGTCTCTCTCCCCATCAGAGACGTTAGGCACAGTATTAAATATTCAGGTTGACAATAACAGGTTAGTTTAGGACTTCTTGAATTACAAGTTGCTCCCTGAATTGGCAAATCAAAGTTCATGGGGCGGATTGAGGGAGGAGGGAAAAGGAAAAGGAGTGTGCTGGGGGGTAAGGCTTCTCTGTGCTTTCTCCTTCCTAATCACCTCTTCCATCCATTCTAACAAAGCAGAGATTGGATTTGGATTTTTAACGGTACTGCACAGAACGCTGGCTCCTACCCACACAAACACCCCCAGAAATCATCTTCTCCAAGCTTCCCTTTCCCCGCTGGGTATCCTCCCAGCATCTGAGACTGGGCAGCTTACAGACTGAGCCCCTTCTTCCTACTGACCCCTACTTCTAGCGTCTCTCAAATCTGGCCCCTCCCCCCTATCGCCACTGCCACTGCCTTCATAAAAGTAGCTAATATTCACAGCATTCTATGTTATTATCTCACTCTTCACACTGACACCATGAGGTAGATGCCACTACCAGCCCCATTTTACAGGTGAAGAAATGTAAGTTCAGAGAGGTCACACAGCTACCAAGTGGGGAGCCAGGATGTAAACCTAGGCATTTCAATTCCAAAACTTTAACTATTATGCTATCTTGCTTCCTCAATTCAGACCTTCATCCTGTCTTGCTCAACTACTATAGAGGCCTCCTAACTGACCTCCCCACCTCTCCAGGTATGCCCCTACACACACACACACACACACACACACACACACACACACCTCCCTCTGCCAATTATCCTCACCTCCATAATATCCAGAGCCCTGGTGGTGCAGTGGTTAAGAGCTTGGCTGCTAACCAAAAGGTTGGCAGTTCAAATCCACCACCCCCTCCTTGGAAACCCTGTGGGGTAGTTCTACTCTGTCCTCTAGAGTCGCTATGAGTCAGAATTGATTTAATGGCAATGGGTTTGGTTTGGTTTTTATTTATTTTTTCGTTCTATAATATCCACAGCATCTCTCCAGAACACCAGTCTCATTATGTCACCCCCTTTTTTTTTTTTTGCTAACACATGGCTGCTCGTAAGACAATGTGCAAACTCCTTGCCTTGAGAAACAGGTTCTTCATCACCTGTATCCTGCCTTATTTTACAGCCCAGACTCTCATCCTTCCCAGCCACCCCACCCTGTATCAGTACCCTCACATGATCTCAAGCCAAGGAGAATTACTCTGCGGTCCCCAGTTCACCATGGTCTTTCTCACCTCTGAAAAGGTATTTCTATCCAGAATGCTCTCCCATCTCCATCTATTGCCCTCCCCTCACCCATACATCCACTGAGAAGCCCATCCTTCTCTGAACCTCTTCCTCCGCCACCCCTCCATCACCTACTGTAACAGGCATGAGTCTCACTCCCACACCCTCTATCCCCTCAACTTGATTCTCCACCTACATCTATAGGTAATCATTTTATTTGGTTTTCTTTTTGTTTATCCTTCCAGTATTTTTATTCAACTAAGACAAATATGAATATATATTCCCATTTTCCCCCTTTCTTACACAACTATATATACTTTCCACATCCTGACATTTTCCCTTAATAATATACCCTTACCCCGCACACGTCTGTCAGTTTGTCATACTGTGGGGGGCTTGTGTGTTGCTGTGATGCTGGAAGCTACGCCACCAGTATTCAAATACTAGCAGAGTCACCCATGGCAGACAGGTTTCAGCTTGGCTTCCAGACTAAGACAGACCAGGAAGAAGGACCCAGCAGTCTACTTCTGAAAAGAATTAGCCAGTGAAAGCCTTATGAATAGCAGCAGAGCTTTATCTGATATAGTGCCAGAAGATGAGCACCCCAGGTTGGAAGACACTCAAAATAACAGTATATATAGAAATGGCCCTCATACTATTGGGAGGATGTAACCAAACTTCTTAACTGGTCCCTTACTGCTGGACGTGTGTGGTTGTTTCAGTCTTTTTGGACCCTATTGCAAATGGCTGGATCCCAGCCCTGCTGCTCTCACTCCAATATAAAAAAAAAAAAAAATTATCAAGACCCCACCAAATACACAGCTCAGGTCTCAAAGGGAGTCTGCC
Source organism: Loxodonta africana (assembly GCF_030014295.1). NCBI lineage: Eukaryota > Metazoa > Chordata > Mammalia > Proboscidea > Elephantidae > Loxodonta > Loxodonta africana. The sequence goes on from NC_087357.1 coordinate 24,253,814, forward strand.
TGGACAGACAGCCACCAAGCCAGGCTACAATGCAACTGCCAAGTCAGTGATGCCCAGGCGAGGTGGGTACTCCAGGTTCTGCACATCCTTTTACCTCCAACTATCACAGAGAAGACAGTGGTTATGATCTTCTAACATCTTAAACATTTCAGGTTTCTTGGATCACAAAATTCAGATCCTAAAGCCCAAGACTCAGAGAAGACCCAAATGCCACCATGTAACAATGGTTGGCATTTTTATTAACAGTTCATTCAGTCAATAAGAGAGTGTCTTCTAGGTGCCAGGTACTGTTCTTAGGCCCTGGAGAGGTAACCCTCTGAGTAAAACTCCCCTGCTTGCTAGAACGCTCCTTAGAAGGTGAGGACAGCAAAGCTTTAGCTAACTTACTTTGGACCTCTCATCAGAAAAGGTGAATCACTAGAAAAAGACACCATGTTTGATAAAGTAGAAGGTCAGCAAAAATGAGGAAAACCTTTAATAAGATGGATTGACACAACAGCTACAGCAATGGGCTCAAACATATCAAAGATCGTGGAGATGGTGCAGGACTGGGCAATTCTGTTCTATTATACATAAGGTCGCCCTGCGTTGGAGACAATTCGGCAGTACCTAACAACAACGGCTCTTGTAGAGCTTGTGTAGTGGAGACAGGGTGGGAGGAGACAAAACAGACAACAAAAATGTAATAAATAAGTAAAACAAGTAAATTCTGTAATGCTATGAAAAAAATAGAGCTAGGCGAGGGAGATTAGACAGCGAGTGCTGGATTCAGGGTGCAATCTAAATAGGGTGGTCAAGACTGAAAAATCATGAGCAATAACTTATTTTTAGAACACCTTTTTTCAGTTGCCACAGGTCAACCGTCTCTATCATTGCCATGGTTAAATTGTCATGATCGCAAATGCCAAGGTATCCCAGAATTTTAGTTGTCTTAAGTTGTTTTGGAAATTGCTTGAAATAAGCACAGGGCCTCACTAGGGCTTAGAAACTCTTTTTGTGTGTGTGTGTGACCCAGAAATTTCTGATGTTGAACGCTTTGCTGCAATGGGGTTTAAGGAGTATTCTACCTGGTTATTTCTACCATTTCTTGTATTTGGATGGAATCTCACAGAAGAAATTCAGCCTGGAAATCACCTGTACTGCTAAAGGCACAATCAGGTCCTCAGCTGGAGGCAAGTGGTGAGACAAAAAGTCAGTTATATTAGAGTACACATGTGCTCAGCACTTTAGACCCACCGGTACACATTCCTGTCATCGCACTGATTGTTATAAAAAGCCACGCTCCCTAGGGGCTGAAAGAGGCACCTGGCACCACTTTAACAATGTGGAATCAGAGACGCTGAGTGTCTTACCTCTGGTCACACGGCAGCTGCACAGTGGAGCCCAAACCATAGCTCAGGTGTCTTGCTTCCTGAGTCTCAACTCCCCACTTACACTACCTCTCCAAACAACATGTTGATAGTTACCATCAAGTCAGTTCCAACTCATGGTGACCCCACATGTAGAGCAGAACTGCTCCATAGCATTTCAAGGCTGTGACCTTTCAGAAGCAGATTACCAGGCCTATCTCCCATGGCATCTCTGGGTGGGTTTGAACCACCAACCTTTCAGTTAGTAGTCTAGCACTTAGCCATCTGTGCCACTTAGGCACTACTTCCCCATCACAAAGGTGGGCTATTGTGTCCGTCTAGCCCTTTCAGACAGGCTGCCTGAATAAAACATAAATTGGAGGAAACCAAACTTGAGACTTGTCCTGTGTGGTTTTCCTCATTACAAAGACAGTTGGTCAAAAGTTAGGTTGCCATGACGTTACTCATTCTCTTATATGTCCAACACACAATGTGCCAGGAACCCTGCCTGGTGCTGAGGACCCCAAGATGAACACGATGCTGGCCCCCACCTGCAAGGACTTTACGGGGTCTTTAGGGGAGATGAACAAGAGGGAAGTGTGGAGTAAATGCTACGGTGGAGATCTCTTCCTTATATAGAAGAGATAAGGTCTAAGCGGAATCCATAAGATGAACTGGAATGTTCTAGGTGAGGAGAGGGAAGGTAGTGTAGGCAGAGGGAAGAGGAGGGCAGAAACAGAACAGGAGGCCAAGAGGCTGGAGAGCTAGGTGGGGGCAGATCAGGAAGGGCCTTGTATGCAGTCTGAATCTGAACCTGTAGGGCTTTAAGCAAGGGGTGGCAAGATTAAGGCTACACTGGTGGGAAGAAAAGAGAGATCCGAGCACAGGCCCAGTGGGAGGCAGGGGGAAGGCTGGAGGCCTTAACAAGGGAGATGGCAATGGGTATGGAAAAGGGGAAGGGCCCAATACAAAGGAAGGAAGTAGCGCAAGTGGGAAGGAGTCGAAAGACCTGGCTCGGAGCCTCGGTCTCCAATCACGGGCTAGGTGATCCTATGCTACTTGTAGTTACTTAATCCCTACCTACTTCACAGTGTTGTTGGAGGATTAAATGGGATAACCTAGGCAGGAAAGAGTGCTCTGTGAACCCTGTGGCACTACAGGAATACAACACTCTCCCTCCACACATACACACTGCTGCGTCAGTGGACGCCTCATGGCTAGGAGACTTAAAATTATCCTCACAAGCACATACACCTTCCCTCCTCCACTTTACTTCTCTAAAGGCTGGATGTCTTGGCTAAGTCCAGTCTCCCTTCTGGACCTGGTTTCCTTTTCTATAAGAGTTGAATTAGATGAGGGTCCCTTTCAGCTTGACGTTCTGCAGTTTTGTTGTCTCATTCATCTTGTGTCCCAACTGCCATGGTGATGATTATTTTTCAAATAAAAAAATGATTGAAGGGACATTCATCAATAGAAGAAAATAAACTAAGCTAATGAATGGGCAACCGACCCTGAAAACTAAGAAAGTGTGAGTTCTTTAAATGTCTTAAAGGATCACACTGGCAAGCTCCGTTCAAAGACACAATAATAAAAATTCAAAGGTATTTTCACCCAAACATGATTCTTAGGTATAACATTTGTGCTCGTAAAAGGTTATGTGTAAATTAAATTACCCAAGAGAAACTAAAAGATATGTCCACATAAAGACTTCTAAAGGATTGTTTATTTAGCTTTATTTGTAATAGTCAAAATCTGGAAACAACCTAAATGTCCATCAACAGATGAGTGGATAAACAACTGGTGATACAGCCATATAACAAAAGACTACTCTGCAATAAAAAGGACCAAAGTTTTGATACACACAAAAACATGGAGGAATATCAAAATCATTATGCTGAAAAACAACCTGCAGGAAGGAAGAAAATATCTGCAAATCATACACCTGATAAGGATTTAGTATACAGAATATATAAAGAAATCTTACAATTCAACAACAAAAAGACAGCCCAATCAAAAATTGGACAAAAGACTTGAATAGACATTTCTCCAAAGAAGATATACGAATGGTAAATAAGCACATGAAAAGATGCTCAACGTCATTAGTCACCAGAGAAATGCAAATCAAAACCACAATGAGATACCATTTCACGCCCACTGTTGCTGGGCCAGTAGCTAAGAGCTTGGCTGCTAACCAAAAGGTCAGCAGTTGAAATCCACCAGCCGCACCTTGGAAACCCTATGGGGGAGTTCTACTCTGTCCTATAGGGTCGCTATGAGTTGGAATTTACTCTAGGGCGATGGGTTTTTGTTTTTTCCAGTTGTTTTCTGCCATCCAGTCGATTCCAACTCATAGCAACCCACTAAATAAACAGAAAATAACGATTGTTAGAGAAACTGGAACTGGTAGAAATATAAAATGGTGCAGCTGCAGTGCAAAACAGTCTGACTGTTCTTCAAAAAGTAAACATAGAGCTATCATCTGACCAAGGAATTTCACTCCTACATAACCCAATACATACATACCCCAAAGAATTAAAAACAGGTGTTCAAACAAAAGCTTGTTCACGAATGTTCGTAGTAGCGCTATTCACCACAGCCAAAAGGTAGAAACAGCCCAAGTGTCCACCAACAGATGAATGGATAAGTAAAATGTGGTCTATCTATGGAAACCCTGGTGGCGTAGTGGTTAAGTGCTACGGCTGCTAACCACAAGGGTCCACAGTTCAAATCCGCCAGGTGCTCCTCGGAAACTCTATGGGGCAGTTCTAATCTGTCCTGAAGGGTTGCTATGAGTCGGAATCGACTCGACAGCACTGGGTTTGGTTTTTTGGTTTTTGGACTATCCATACAATGGAATATTATTCAGCCATAAAAATGATGTACTGATACATGCTACAATATGGATAAGCCTTGAAAACATTATGCTAAGTGAAAAAAGCCAGATGCACAAGGCCACATAAAATATGATTCCACTTAAATGAAATACACAGAAAGAGGCAAGCCCGTAAAAACAGAAACAAATTAGTGGATGCCAGGGGCTAGGGGAAAAAGGGATTGGGGAATGGTGATAATGGATACAGGGTCTCCATTTTGGGTGATGAAAACATTCTGGAACTAGATAGTGGTGATGGATGTACAACATTGTAAATGTACTTAATACCATGGAATTGTACACTATAAAATTGTTAAAATGGTAAGTTATATTTATATGTATTTTACCACAACAAAAAAAAATTCATTATTTTAAAAACTCACTATGCAGAGTGAAAAAAAAGAAAGAGTACATACTGTGATTCCCTTTATATAAAATCCTAGAAAATGCAAACTTATCTATAGTGACAGAAAACAGATCAGCGGTTGCCTGAAAGGGAAGGAAACAGGGAGAAGATAAAGGGATGAATTATAATAGGCATGAGGAAACCTCGGGGGTGATAAAAATGTTTATTATCTTGATTGATTGATAGTTTGGTGGATGCTGATCGAATGTTGTTGGTAGTGCCATCCAGTCAGTTCCAACTCATAGTGACCCTACGTACAACAGAAGGAAACTGGCCCTTCCTGCACCATCCTCACAATCGTTGTTATGCTTGAGCCCATTGTTCCAGCCACTGTTGTCAATCCATCTCGCTGAGGGTCTTCCTCTTTTTCTCTGACCCTCTACTGATCACACAATACACTTTAAATATGTACAGTTTAGTATATTTCAATTATACCTCTGTAAACTTTTAAAAGGCAAAAAAAGTTTTTAAAAATTATCACCAAACCTCTAAATTCTTAGAGTTATTGAATTCCTATTTGAAATGCACTGAGGAACTCACTGTTTAAAAGATCTTTACCAAAAACCCTTTCAGAGTCAAAAGCAAACAATCCTTCGCTGATTTATTGATTCTTTGAAATCTGGTTTTTGCATACCATGGCTTCTTAAAGCAAAAAGAACACCTGCAACAATGTCTACAGAAACCGTTCAAGAAGTATGCCTGGCAGAGATTAAGTGAGCTTGATGTGGCCATGTTTCAAGTTAGGAATTCTTTCTGCTATTAATAGTGCCTGGGACACTTTAATCATTGCTGAATACTGGTTTTCTGAATTGGTTCAGAAGTGGTCTGGTAGAACTTGGCAGACGCTCCCTTTGCAAATCAAACGATACTATCTGTTATTATTTTAGCACATGCTGAGAGGATTAGAAGTGTTTATATACTCTGTGAGCATCAAATTCAGATCTTGCCTAACATGCACAACAGGCAGAATAAGACAGCAAATCAAATACCAGACTAAAATTTGCTCATGGAATTTAAATTGGGATATGGATTTCACTTTAAACCAAAAGGCATACGTAATGCTACAAGAAAAAAAAAGAAGAAGAAGAAAGGAAAACAGAAATAGAAAAAATATTTTGAATTGGATTGCTTGGTTTGTCTCAAATTAAATTTGACCTACTTTAAAATTTCTTCTACTCATTTTTTTCTATAGTATTATCTTTGTAAATCATGGCTTTTCTATAAATTATTTTAAGGTTACAGACATTTACACAGAGGTGATATCCCAGAATTTACATAACATTCTCCCATTCCTACCAGGGACTCCAGTTCTGTCATAAATATTATTTTTCTTATCTCAGTAGAGTCTTTGTGAGGTTGTGACTTTGTTTCCTCACCTGGGGAGAATAACAGCACATGATTCACAGGGGTTACTGTTGGATTAAACACACTAATACACGTAAAGTGTTTAGAATAGAAGCTGGCACACACACAACCAAAAAACAACCAAACCCATTGCCGTCGAGTCAATTCCAGCTCACAGTGACCTTCCAGAATAGAGAAGAACTGCCACATAGGGTTTCCAAAGAGTGGCTGGTGGATTGGAACTGCCAACCTTTTGGTTAGCAGCTGAGCTCTTAACCGCGGAGCCAGCAGGGTTCCACACACATAGGAAGTACTCAATAAATGTCAGCTGATGTTCATTTTACTATTACTGTTCCCTCTTACAGATGAGAACATTGAGATTCAGGGTTAATTGGTGACAAAGCTGAATGTAGAACACAGAGCAGGCCTGCTCCTGATTCTTTTCACGACTCCACACCACTCTCCCCACCCATACATATTTTGTGTATGATAATAAGAGTACCAAACTGGAACAGGCAAAAATAGCTGTGTAACTTAAATCTAAAAAGCACGAACAAACTGTTAGTCCCTGACCAGTTCCAGGATCCACCCAGTTTAGGCTCCAGGGCAAGTCATCAGTCATTTTTAAAGTCGGCTTCATATAGTGATTTTGAAAAGGGAGATAAAAGGTTTCCACAAAGAGCCGACACTGCTTCAAGAAGATGCCTAAAAAACTGTGTGAGCAAGTAAAAATTACAATAGCATCCACTTCCTGCCATTAGATTTAAAAGGGATTTATAACCACTCTGTGTGGACATTAAGGAGCACCGCAGCCCATGACAGGATGCCTGCTGTAGGGGTTACACGGGAAGTGGCTAGTCCACCAGTTAAATTTCTTTTAAATCAGAATTATTAGTGAAAAATCCAAAGGCTCCAGATAACAGCTAACAGCTGTTTGATTTAAACTATGTATCCAAACTAATCCATTCTCAAGTAATATTCATCTTTCCAATAGCACATATGTCACTGAAGTGCTTTTTAAAAAAGGAGGCTTGGTGGTGCAACGGCGGAGCACTCAGCTGCTAATCAAAAAAGTTGGCAGTTTAAACCCACTGCAGAAGACCTGGCAATCTGCTCCCATGAAGATTAACCTATGGCCGTTGAGTCAATTCCAACTCATAGTGACCCTATAGGACAAAGCAGAACTGCCCATAGGGTTCCCAAGGCTGTAAATTTTTATGGAAACAGACTGCCACATTTTCCTCCTATGGAGCTGCTGGCGGGTTTCAACCGCTGGCCTTTTGGTTAGCGATTGAGTGCTTTAACCACTGCACCACCAGGGCTCCTCCCAAGAGTACAGCCTAGAAAACCCTATGGGACAGTTCTACTCTGTCACATGGGGTCACTATGTGTTGAAACTGACTCAACGGCACCTAACAGCTACGGCAATAACTTTTTAAAAATGTGGTCAAATTATACGGATGAGAGTTACTGGGCAACAGGAGAGTCAGAGGGCCTCACGGTATCATCCCCATGGATAATTTACCAAACCCGAAGAGAAAAATCTTTACAATGGAGAGATCTGGCAGTCACCATTTTAACCAAAGGACCAAACTCAGCATCAACAGCAGAGGGACAACCTGACATTATATGGTGCAGAAAGTAGAACACAACAACACCCATGGCAGATACCTGCAAAACGTTTAACCTGAATCTGGTCATGGGGAAACACCAGACACGTCCAGATCCTGTTCATTCTACAAACCAGTAGCCTGGGATCTTCAGCCATGAAGGACATGGAAAGAAGTGGGCACACTTGCTCGATTAAAGGAAATGAAGGAGACATAATAAACAAATGCACTTGTGAACCTGAATCAACAACAACAAAAAAACACACTGCCATCAAGTCGATTCCAAGTCATGACAACCCCATGTGTTGCAGAGTAGAACTGCTCCATAGGATTTTCTTGGCTGTAAACTTTAAGGAAGCAGACTGCCAGGCCTTTCTTCTGCAGTGCCACTGGGTGGGTTTGAACAAACTAACCTTTAGGTTAGTAGTCGAGCACAGACCATTTGCACCACACAGGGACCTGAACTTGGATCAGGGGGCTTAAAAAACAGCTAGATAAGACTTTTTTGAACAATTAGGGAAAGTTTAAAATGTAGTATTTATTAAATATAATTATTAAAATAAGGCTATTTTTCTTAGCTATGCTAACAGTATTATGGTTACACAATTCATTTTCAAATAATTAGGGGAAAATATACATGTACAGAGAAAGAGACCATGCACACAAGAGCAGGCAAGAACATAAATGTGACCTCTAAAAAGGCAAAGATTATTTTTTTAAATACAATCAAAATTATACTCTTGGTTGAGACAAATCTGAGGCAGAGTGAGTGGGTGATGGGGTAGCAGAAATTATAATGGACATTCCAACAATCCTGACATGGATACAAAGGGCTTAGGAGTTAAAGAACTAAAATGTGTTTTGCTTCCTATAAATAAAATATCAGTTATCTCTTTTACCTTAAAAGGTTCATCTTTACACCACAGCTTGAAGGATGTCAAGAGGATGATGTCTCTGGGTCTGAAAGGAAAGTGGGCATTGGGGTTTTTCTCTATGAATCAAGATGAGGAAAAAAGAAAATGTGATATTCCGCTTTTCATTGGCAGGAACACAGAGCATGAGATGGTCTGGAGAGATCCAGACTACTGCCCAGGTACACAAAGTCCTGGGGAGAAGGGAAGGAAGAGGACACACTGAAGGACCCTGTTCTCAATTCCCTTGGGGGATTTGAGCAGATCAGAACCAGCAAATCAATGGTTAACATATGAATGGCCTCCATTTCTTCCGCTCCCATTTCCAGGCAGGCAAAAGGGATGCGGAGTGGAAAACACAATGGACACAAAAACCGGCTTCTCACCACAGACTGACCCACACCTAGCTGTATGGCCTTGAACAATTCACTTGACCCTCTGATGCTCACTGCCTACCTAGAAAACAGAAAAAACAGAAGGGCTGGATTAATGTAGCTCTCAGATGCCTTCCAGGGCTAAAACCTAAGGCGCTAAATGGCTAGCTCAGACTTAAAGGCAGTGCAAGACCCATGGGAAACGTCTAGTCCTATTTTGTCGTACAACAGTCGCTATGAGTCAGAACCGACTTGAGGGCACCTAACAACAACACCACCTTTGTTTTTAAAACTGTTAATCGTTTCACTGTTTTTCTGATTGTAAAAGTCATACTTGCTCAGGGGAACAAAACAGAAAGTAAAAAAAATTTTAAAAGACAAGCCACTATAATTGTACCACCCACAGCGAGAAACACTGTTTGTATTTGTATATTTGCTCTTTCAATGTTTTCCAGGCTTTCTCGCACTTGCACACACACTCATACACATATTTTAAAAACAAAAATGAGATCCCTGTATATGCGCTGTTGGAAATTTTTTTCTAGTTGCCAATATTACATGGTCCTCATTGCGTATCAGTAAATATAAGTAATGGCATCATTATAACGGCTGAATGGTCCAAGACATTATATATGCACATGACTTATTTTTCCAACAAAGGGACACATAGGTGGTTTCTAATTTTTTTCTTTTCTAGACAATGCTGCAATAAATGTCCTAACGTTCTTCCTCGTTATGTACATACTTAGTCTATAAATCAAGATTTAATCACACAACTCATCTCCCTTTTATGCAGACGGTAAAAAACCTATGTTTTCGAATAACAAGCCCAGAGGAAGCAGGACTGGTACGTAGGTGCTCTGGTCCTTAGGAGGCTCTGGGAACAACATTTGATCTCTTCAATTCAGCAAGGCCGCAGGGAAATTTGAGGCCCAGCATTTGGATAAAGGATCTCCTCCAGGTGGCGAAGAGATTTTAGGGAGAAAAATAAATACTGGGCCTCGAAATCTGCAGCCTAGCAGCCGAGGGGTCCTGTGTTTACATTTTCTGCCTGTAAAAACAACAATGTCACTAAGCACACTCCTGCCTGCCTACGTTTAATACAACCCAACTTAAACACACGAAAGTGACTGCATCGGTCTCCGAAAGTGAAAACAGCACTCTTTTTTGCCAACTCAAGTATTCGCTTTAACATTCCGAAATAATTTTTTTTTATACGAAACATTTCTCTAACTTTCATTTTTAAAAAAAGTATAAAACTTCCTCATTTCCACTGGCATTATCATCTATTTTTCTGACTTCGAAATTACGTCACTGATCCAAATATTCTTTGCAAACGTTGGAGGAAGCATTTAATTCTATTTTTTTGTGGTTATGGCTGTTTTCACAAACACGTACTTATGCGCAGGTCTAAAATGTAAGGGATGCGGGATATACTCTCTAGCAGATGAGGGGGAAACATCCCACACTAACGATCTCTCAGACATATTACTGGAGATTCACAAGATTTTATTCTTGGAGGAACTTCCATCGATCATTTCCAGTCCCTGGAGAGGCTGGATTAGGGAGGTTAATTGGCTTGTCCAGGTCAACCATGCCCAGAGTTTTTTCCCTCTCTCACCCTCCTTGTCAGAAGCTCAGTAATTAATTTAGGATAAAGATGCTCATTTTACACTTGACAACATCCAGCAGAGCTAAAATCATTGTATCCAGTAATGAATTCAAAATAAAACAAGACAGTTGGTAAAATCAATATGTCTTGTCTATGCCTTCAAAGCTATGAGGCTGTCCTACTCTGTCCTGTAGGGTCGCTATGAGTCAGAATCGACTCAATGGCAACGGGTTTGGGTTTTTTGTTTTTTTTTTGTCTACTCCTTCAGGGTCATGACCCCAGAGCTCAGGTGTAAGGGCAGGTCTCACAAGAGCCAAAAACATAATTGGGAAAAAGTGTATAAACAAGTGGCAAAACTGAAAAATATTTAAGACGTCCAGAGAGCTGCGAGTGGATGTTTCCAGGTTTGGGCCAGAGTGGGAAGTGGTGGCTGAGAACTAATGGATCATTAGTGTGATTGAGAGAAAGCAGGTGCAAAGAAAAGGCAGGAGCAAATGGCCCTAGTACATCGTTAGAGCAAAAACCCACATTAAAGAAGGGAAAAGTGGTGTTAAAACTATCTTCACGGGGTGATAACTGTCTCCCGAGACACATGCATGACCCCCAGTCTTTTGTTCCTGAACACATGGAAAGACTGATTGCACAAACTGAGCTACAAATTATTAACACAGCCTCATACAAACTGCTTAACTCCTCCCTTTTTGCTCATAAAGTACATCAGCATCAATATGTGCCATGTCCCCCACAGCTCTGCTGTCAGCGAGTTGGAAAAGTTGCCTTGTAAACCATCAGGAGACTTACTTATCTTAGAAAATGCAGCAGAAGTTGTAGGGAAGTGGAGGATCAATTAACTTGGTTGTAACTTCTGCCATGGTGAAGACTTCATCACATTAGATGGATATATGGATCATATCCAAAACACACACACACAATAGTTGGGGGAAGAGGCCCTTCCCTTCTACCTCCTCAAACAGCTGGCAGTGGTGACTTGTCCCTAAACCTGCAGTCTGTAAATGCTGGAGACCAAAAACTTCTATGGTTCCTTCATTGGGTGGAATTTAAACAGTGACCACCCATGGAGCAAGGCAAACTCTCAGGCTACCACTAACACCGCTTAGTGGTGTTAGAAATCAAATTTACATTCCTGATTCAAAAATACGCTTTCTTAATTAAAGTAAGGATTTCCCAGTCTTCTCAATGGTGGGAACAAGAAATACTAGGGTTCCAGGATAACACACGTATCACCAAGTCCAGCCCAGGGTTTTGAACTGGTTCGTTCCTGTTCAAACCCCTGCTGAGAATTTTCATTTCCACCCCCAGATATACTCAATGAGAATCTACATTTTAGCAAGATCCCCAGGTAATGCTTATGTATAATAAATTTTGAGAACCACTGCTCTACTAGTGGTTCTCAGAATTGGTCCCTAACCAGCAGCATTAGCATCGCCTGGGAACTTGTTAAAATGAAAACCAGTTCGAAGGCCTGAGCCAGGTTCATTAACCAAGAAGGGAACTGCTCCTTTGTAAAAGCACTATTTTACCTTTTTTGCCCTGGTTCTGGAATGCAGGTCATTTTACTTTCTGCAAAACTTTTCAATGCTCTACTCTAAACACAGCTACCGGTCATATTAGCTGTGGATCTCCAGAAAGTTTCCCTGTTAAAATATACAGGATGCTATCAGTTAGACCATCACAAACAAGATAATTACTGTGGCAGGAAATAAAAATCAGATTATGTGGGATTTGGGGGACACAGGAGACTCCTTCAAAGCTCTGACTGGAGCTTTAACTCCACCATCTCAAGCTTCTATTCTGGCTTCCCATGTTTATTCCAGTCCATTTTAGTTTCTCTCCCTTGCTTAGACCCGAAGTCCCAACATTTTATGTATTCTTGTTGACCAAAGGTGCAGACTGAGCTATATTGGTTTGTTTACTTGACGATCAGCTGTTGTGGACAGGGAAGAAATATTAGTTTAATGCAGTCAAGAACCTACAGCCACAAGAAAAATAAATCAGAGAGAGAGAGAGAAGCTGGATAATGTGGGATCATTTCTCTGTGAGTCAATCCTTCTGGGAGTTTTCTCCCCCTGGTGACCATAAGGATAAGCAAGCAGATCTTAACAATTCAGAGTTAACATTCCAACTGACATACTTGGGTTTTTCTTAATTACTAATTTGATAAACTGCTAAGGACGTAGCAAAAGACTAAGTGGACAGAAGAATAAAAGCGCTGATAAAACTTCTTCCCCCCCGCCCCCCACAGCTCTGGCATTAAAACAACTCTGTGTCCGCCATATGTATAGTCATTTACCATGACTAATGGGAATAATGTACTACATTTCATAATACTGATCTCTCTGGCAGTTCGAGAAAAACTCATAGCTGCTGGCTACACTTACCATCTACAAATACTTACCACAATAAACCCTCAAGGAAAATTTTCTGTTTCAAATAAATACTCTAAAGAGGCTTTCTAGAGAGGCAAAGAAACTTTTCAGAATGCTGAGGAAGGAATCCACCCTCTCTCCTTCCCTGTTTTGAGTAAATGCTTAATCCTATCAGATGTTTTTCCCGTCGAATGCTTGTCTTCTGTGCAGTTTAAGACGGTGTTTAAAATTGCCAAAATTCCTTTGACAAAACCAAATTCCTGTTTCCCCTAAAAATGGACTCAAATTGATGTTAGAAACTGGCACAGATGTTGGAAATTCCATCCTCTTTCCAAAAAAAGGACCAAATGGTGTGTGAGGTAATGTCCCTTTTTGGCAAATTCTTATTTCCTCCCCGGGATCCTGGATGTAATTGTCAGCATGCCCATCGAAGTGGGTGGACATCACACACACAACTTGCCTCCATAGCACTTCCTACCCTAGATCCTTCCAAATGCAGGGTGGACCTAAAAAATTATCTGGAATCAGAGTTGCTACTTGTAACATTTTCCATACTGAGTCAGGGAAGGGAGGAGCTCTTTGCTCTGAACAGAGAGAGGGAACGATCCTGATGGTTCACAGAAGACTATAAACTTTAGAACCAAAGCCGGGTTTATGTTTTCATAAACTATGCACTCTGGTATACAGGTAACAATAACTATCTAGTGCTAAACCTAAAATTGTTTTATTTTTATAATTGCTTTTTATCCATTGCTTATAGAAAACAGTAATCTGGAAAGGGAAAAATAAGCCATCTATACTCCAATAAAATACATAACCTGATGTCCTGCATTTGCCAGGAATATTTTGCTGCAAAGAAAATAATTGAGGAAAATCACCTACGTGTTCATTTCATGGAGGCGTGTGCGCTTGTTTGGTTAATCTTTTATCATGATAGTGGCATGCTTTTAGTCCGATCTGACAACTGACTTCCACATTTTACATGGATTTACATGGCTCTGTGTATAGTATGCGGAGGGTCTGAAAGTTTAAAACCTAAAATTAAAATTTTTGATGTTCACCAACGTAAACAAGTAACTTCTTACAAATCAAGAATTCGGTTTGATTTTAAAGCACAAAATTAAAACACAAAATGATTTTGGACATGAGAATTGTGAATATTTGAGGAGATAAATCCTTATAAAACATTCACTGACACACACTAGTCAATTTTTTTTTCTTCTGCGAGTATGGAAAACAGATATATTTTAAGTCTCGGATTATTCTGATTTCTTAAACTCATCCCAAGTCCCCTCTTAAAATGGTATTTATGTTTCTTGTTGCCCAAATGGCTTAAATAATGCTTTAAATTTATCCACATAGAAGAAATAAAGAGAATGCATATTTAAAACAAAGATCTTACAAGATATTAGTTAAATGTGTCTATAAAAGACCTGATAATTCTTATGGTGATGTCAATATTGTCCAGAGGAGGAAGGTGACCAAGAAGAAAAAGAGCATGCAAGCTTCTTAACTGAAGCTAAGAACACAATAAAATGAGAAAACTGAGTATACCTGATTAGAACTAAAGTCCTCTGCAGAAATTATCTTTAGATACGATCTTCATAATGAGACTGGGTTCCATAAATAAACCCCAAAAGCAATCTCATTATTCCTCATCACATCTCACGTGTTTAGCCGCTTGAATGTAGTATACAGCAGATCTCTTAAGACCAAATATAACACACGTAAGCAGGAATCGGTTTTTATTATGATCATTACTACTGTTTTCCCAAAGTCATTAACTCTACCCAAAATGAAAGCCATTACGAATGAAAACAAGTAAACACAGACATCAAGAAGTAAAAGACCAAAAAAAAAAAAATCTTCTAATTCTTAAAAGCAATGCAACATGCAGAAGACTCACCTCTCCATCATTCTGAAGACCAAAACTTCCCTGCTTACAAATTACTTAACAACCTCACTAAAACAACTAGAAAAAATACGGATTTCCTAATAAAACTTCTTCCATATGTGTTCCACTAGAGGAGAGTTTCACCTAAAGCCCTAGCTCACAAAATTCCCCAAACCAAGAGGCAGACGACTCCTTCTGCAGCCAAGGGCAGTCTCCCTGATACAGTTTCTCAAAGATGGCGGATAGACACAGCACCTCATAACTACGTAAAGATGGTTGCTCAGATTAAATTATGCAAACATAGTTTCAAAATAACCTGCTCAAATTTCAGCACATTAAAGATGGACCTGCAAAACGTTTGCCGTGTTAAGCCTGGTTCCAGCAGAATTTCAGTGGGTACCGAGGGGAGATCACCCTCATAATGACTTTGAAACATAAGCACACAGACATCAAATCCCATAGGCACATTCCCTGGCCTTGGACCCGCACTGAACACTGTCATCAGTGCAAACCCAGGCACAGCCAGGAGGGTACTTCTCGAGGTCTCCATCCTAGACTGCCAGCAGGAGGGGCCATCTCTGAAAAGCTCAGCTTATCTTTTCAAATAAAATTCCAAAGATAGAATTTTCAAATGGGGATGAATTTATTGGGTAAATTATTCACTATATGAGGTAATTAAAATATACTTTAATGACCCATTTTCCATAAAATGGCATTTATTTTCAATCTGGCAACATTTTATCATCAGACACCCATCTATAAATATTTCTCTGTGGAAAGAAAATTCCTAATTTCCTTTTAATTAAAAGTAAATGATGGGAAAACGCAGGTTGATTACAATGCTGAAGCAATTTCAATAAACTCAGTTACGCAGCCTAATTCCAAGCCACAGGACATGGGCTCGGTAAGAAGCACATTAGGTGTTCCCCAATTAATAACCGGTCAAAGTGGTTTTTAACAAGTGAATTTTAGATTTAAATATTTTTTGTATGCTACTTTGTATTTTTATTAAGAGAAATTTTAAATCCTGATGTACGTAATACACTGTCAAGTATATTTAGAAAGTCTCAGCTGAAATAATTTGGGAAACAATAGGCACAGGATAACAATATGAAATATTTTCATTTTGAAATACTGAAGACCGTTAGTAGTTGAAAGGTAGATAAAACATCTATAAAAGCAAAAAGGTGTCATAAAGGGGGCTTTAACCTCCCACCAGCCAAAAAAGAGGGAACCATTTTGTTCTGAAATACACCAGCGTTCTTTGATGTCAAACTAGAATTTCCACTATTCTTTCTTATCATTACATAAGTCAGTCTTAAAAACAGTCCACATTTAAATGTTATTTACTTTCATTTGCATTCCATCATTTCTCCTTCTGCCTACTAATAGGTTGATGGAACGCCAAGTATCAATACAGCAGCGCCGGGAAGCCCTTCCCCTGCTCTATCCGCTAGATTTTGCTGTACTTTGTATTTCTCTCCTTTCATCAGTTTCTCTGAAACATGCATCATTCAGAACTTCTTAAACTAGTTTCAAGGACTTCATTACAAGCTGAGTAAACCCACAGGACAATAAAGAGCCTTCAAATAAGCCAACATCCTAGGCCTTAAACTGTCAAGGAAAATTTACAAAGAACGAACAAAACAAAACATCATCGTTTTACTTGTATGTCCCCCAAATGGGCTGAAATTGCTTCTCGGGGCCTGCTGACCACCCTCAACCTACTCACGCGTTGGTAAGTCAGACTCTGAAAATTCGCGATCAAAATCGCAGGGTTCACCCGAGTCACAGGATGGCAACATTAATGGAAAACGGCTGCGGCTGCGTAGCTGAGAATTCTTCGCAAGGGCCTTCTTGAAACGCGTCTACACTTTCACGGCAAAGCAAAATATGTTGTTTACAAACCCTCGCCTCCCTTTTCACCCCAATGTCACAGGCTGACTTCAGGGGCACCATTCTGGATGGTTTTGTTCATGGCAGCATTTTACTTACACACCCTCACGCACACACACACTCACGCATGGCTTTCCATACATTCCAGCGGCCTCTGGGGACCAGAAAGATGAAACATAGTCTCTGGGCCATTTCCCCCCAATATGAGCTATTTTTATTTTATGTTTATGAGCTATTTTAGTCCAAAATATCGAGTAACATCCCTGAAGAGAAAAGGGATAAGGAAAAACAAAGTTATTCCCCCCCCCCCAAAAATTAGCTCTCCTCTCCCCAATCTCATAAACGGCCAGAATAAATAACACTGCCTCTGTCCAGAAAACTTCAAACGCAAGACAGACGAGCTAAGTTTAGCTGGGACAGGAGATGAAGTCACGGAAGGGGGCGCCCGGGGCGTGCCCCCCAATCGCACCCCCCACGGCCCCATTCCCCGCTCGCTCCTCTTACTTTTGGATGATCTGAGGTAGGCCGGTTGGGGGCGGCGGTGGCGGCTGCATCCCCCGCGGGCCCGGGGGCACTGGGGGCACCGAGGCGCCCGGCACGCTGCGGGCATCTCTGTCCGCTTGCTCCTGGCCGCTGGGGTCCGCGTCCTGGCTCATGGCTACGGCCAGCACCTTGGGCGACGACACCGGCCCCGGCTCGAGGCAAGAGTGCGCGCGCGAGGGGCGGCCCCAAGACACCGGCGCTCACTGGCCAGGGTACCCGCACCCAGTCCCCTTGTCCTTCCCGGTGGCGCGGGGAGTAGACGCGAGGGGAGGGGAGGAGGCAGTCCCGGCGGCGCCGCCTCCGCCTCCTCCCGCCGCTCCCGCTCCCAGCCGGGCCAAGCGGGGTGGGGGCCAGGGGGCGTCTCCGGGCTGGTGGAGCCGTGGGGCGACCGGGGAGCTCTGTCTGCCCGCCCGAGCGCGGCGAACGGCAGGGAGCGCGGCGTGCGCCCCTCGCCACTGCGCGCCCTCAGGCTCCCGGGCCGGCCGCTCCGCCGCGAGCGCTACCGCGTGAGGCGCCTAGACGCACGCCGACCGCGCGCTCGCCTCTCCCGGGAGCCGGGCGGCCTCGAGCTGTCCCCGGGGACGGCGCGCGCGGCCCGGAGCCGCTCCTGCCAAGCCGGAGGACGGAGCGCGCCCGGAGCGTCCGCGCGTCTCGCTGTGTGAAGTGCGCGGGGCTGGCACCCTCTGTCTGCTGGAGCCCCGCCAGCCCGCTCGCGGACTTGGCCCCCCGACCCCGCGCGGAGAAGGCCCAGACCTCCCCCAGGAAGGCGGGAGGGCTCCCTAAATAGGCAGTTCCGGCTCTGATTTCAGGGGTCCCCGGAAGCAGCCGGCGGGGCCGCCGTGCATTTCTGTTCATTTCTTTTTCTCTTCTGTAAAACACCCGCCACGGCCCCGCGAGCGCAGAGACAAAAATCAAGCATACGTTTTACTTTTGTTACTTATTGGCTAAACCTCAATGGTAATGTAAAAGATAAAAGGAGAGATCGCTGACATCACGCCGCCACCATCACTGCCTCTGAAGCTTAGTTCATTGCCTGGACGCCGGTGTGCACTGGTCCCCCTGTACTGCCCACAGCTGTGCACGTGCATCCTGCGCTTTTGAAGGCTGCGGAGACACCTGGCGAGGTGCGGCTTAAGGTCCTGTCGCTCCGGTTGCGGCAGAAACGTGTAGGAGCTGGGCAAAGACCATGGAAAGAAGTCACTCAGGGGATCCTAACCGTCCGTCGGGCGCACGGGAGTTCTAAATCCTAACATGGGCAACCCCTGGAAGCGTATTGGAAGGTAAAGTGTTTGGGCTGCTTCGGAAGCCAGAGCGCGTTCCAGGGTGCCCAAGGCCTGGAGAGGGACTTGCTGAGGATCTCAGGCCAACCTGCTCCCCTCCTGCAACCATGCGGAGGAAGATTATGGAGATGGGCTCTCTAGGACCTGGCAACTAAGTAAATTGCCTTCTGAAAGATGGTTTCTTTCCCCAGACTGCTGCAGATTTCTATCTTACGCGCCAGTCTCACAAAACAACGCCTCTCTTGATCTCTGGCGTCCTACCTAGGTCTCTCTTTGCCTCTGTCTCTCTTTTCTTCTGACAGATAAAATAATATTGTAAATTCCCTGTAGTCATAAAAATAGTCACAGTTCGCAAACTTAGTCTCACAAAAATCCCAGGTAATATTGTTCCCATTTCACAAATGCAGAGACCAAAACTCGAGGTATGGTGGTTTGCCCAATGGTCCACACGAGTGGTAAGAGGCCGGCTGAACAAATGTCTCTTCTGGGGCTCTCCAAAGGTCTTAACTCATCATCTTTAGCTTCTATCACTAAATTCTGAACTGTGGCTTCCAACAACTTAATGATTTTTTTCCCCCTTGACTTTTGCAACTCTCCCAGAAATTAAAATGAGAACTCATTGAGATCTCCCTTTGAGAATCCTCCAAAACCTTTATGAAAGGCAAACCTGCTTTTGAGTCCAGACTGCTACTTACTGGGGTGACTCAGCCTCACTGAGTGCCCGTTACCAGGTATGTGAATCAGGAGTGATGAGGCCCTGGCTTGCAGAGTCACTGTGAGCCTTAAGAATGAAATATTTTGGCATTTATCTGTTGCAGGAGGTGTTCGATCAGGCACTTATTACAAACATAATTCCTTGTATTCCAACCTTTGTTGCCAAAAAGAACAGGTGTCCAGGGAGCTGACTGCCTGGAAATCTCAATACTGATATCGTATATATATATGGAGCCCTGGTGGCACAGTGGTTAAGAGTTTGGCTGCTAACCAACATGTGGGCAGTTCCAATCCACCAGGCACTCCTTGGAAACTTTATTGGGCAGTTCTACTCTGTCCTATAGGGTCGCTATGAGTCGGAATGAACTCCATGGCAATGGGTGTGTATATGTATGTATGTATATATTTCTTATATATTTACTTCATGTATTTGTATATAATTTTTATATATTTACTGCATGTATTTTATATAAAATTTTTTACTAGTAAAACTGGGAAACTCTAGGGGGCAGTTCTACTCTGTCCTATAGGGTCTCTATGAGTCAGAATCGACTCGAAGGCAGTGGGTTTTATGTATATATATATGGATGCAGTTCTCTGCATCTCAAAAATAATGTACTAGTATATATGACAAAATAATAGCAGTGGATGAATCTAGGTATTCTTCTTGTATCCTTCCTGAAAGTTTGAAATTTTCAAAATAAAAAAATTTGGAGAAAGAATTTATTCACAAGATGCTTTCCAGAATCCCATTTCCATGATTATAGCCTAATACTTGCGTGTTATGTAAGAACTGAAACTTGAACAGGAGCAGATGTGGAGGGGGCGGAAAACACTGCAGCAAAAACCGAAAGCTCGTTGAAGTCCTACCTCAGATCCCCACAAAATGTTTTCCAGGTAATAGCGAACACACATATCCATTTTATAAGTCAAACATTAAATGTATTAAGCAGCTCCAGTGAAAAAGATGCTTGTAACTCAAGTTTTCTCACTTCTTTCCAGGAGGAATGAAATGTGTGAAGACCCCTAGGTGGGGTTGCAGCCATTTAAAAGTCTGGCTTTCATCTGCCCTGCACCACCACTTGTGCCCAGGGTGCGCTTCACAGTTACAGAAGTGAGAGAAAGGCTGTGTGAGTCACTGACTTGACAAATGGGGAAGTGCATGCTGGGAACTTCCGTCTTTGTCCCACTCAAAAGAAGCCTCCCGTGCCTCCTGACCTACAAGTAAACTATGATCAGGCGGTGAGGCTGTGGTGGTTTATGAATATATTAAATATTTAACAAGAGTCAGGTGCTAAGTACTTTCATAGATAATCTTTATACTCATAGCAACCCCATGAGGTAGCTACCGTTATCAGCATTTTATCATTGAGGAAACTGAGGCTCAGATAGCTATAAGAATTTGCCCAAGGCCACCAGATTTTAAGGGGCAGAACTGTAATTAGGTTGGTATGACACACAGCCACAGTGACAATGACCTGTCTACTTTTGATATGTGATGCCTTCATCTTCCAATGCATGTGAAATACCACCTGCATCATGGCTCAGTTCTGTCACTCATACCTATTCAGATCAGCAAATTAATAGGAAGCATCTAAATGACCCCTTACAAATAAGAAAACTGGGGCTCCAAGAACTTGAATGACTGACTTGAAGCAAGAAATAGAACTCAAGGTATCTATTACTACTAGGATCATCCTCAAATTTACCAGGGATTCTGGCACTCTGGCTTGTTTCTTGATAATAATAATAAATGTCTAGTAGGTTGCACGCACTGGATCTAGGAGCTTTCTCATGCCTTATTTCATTTAATATCACCATTTTGCAGACAAAAAAAGCTTGAGGAACTTGCCCAAGGTCACGGGGATGGTACACAGTAGAGCTGGCATTCAGAACCTGTGCTGACTCACTCCAACCCCCTGGCCTCTGTTCAAAGGGGAAATATACTACCTGCCAGTGTGATTGTGAGCATCACCTACCAATGAGACCGTTTAATACATAATGCTATTCCGAGGCCTGGTGGTGCAATGGTTAAGTGCTCTGCTGATAACTGCAGTTTGGTGGTTCGAACCCACCCATTGGCTCCACGGGAGAAAGACCTGCCAATCTGCTTCTGTGTAAAGATTACAGCCAAGAAACCCTATGGGGCTGTTCTACCCCATCACATGGGGTCACTATGAGTCAGAATGAACTTGGTGATAGCACCCAACAACGTATGATTATTACTGTTATTTTTAAAATAAGAGTTTACATAATAAATTGTAAAGTTTGCTAATACTCAGAGCTGATGAAATAACGGAGACACAGACACTCTCATACACTGTGGATTAAAGTGTCCTTCGCTGCAGTCTCTTTGGAAGTGAGCTGGCACTGCCTATCAAAATTTCAACAAGAAATTTATCCCATAGATTATTTTGTAGCTGTAACCAAAGTTGCTTGTACAAGGGAGTTTATTGTAGCATCACTCATAATAGCAAACACTAGAAACAACCAAAGTGCCCAGGAAAGGCAGAGTGGTTACGTAAACTATAGTCCTTGCATACAATGGGATACTATGTACGTAAAAAGAAGGAGGTAGATTTATGTGCACTGCAATGGAAAGAGCTCCAAGTACTACTAAAGGGAAAAAGCAAGTCATGCAACAGCATTGTATTATGACTAAATTTTTTAAAATTAAAGGGCATAGAACATTTCTGGAAAGTTACACAAGTAATCAGTAAACAGTGATACCTTTGGAGATTGGGGTTGGGGTGGGTCAGGAATCTTTTCCTTTTATGACCTTTTATATTGTTTGAATTTTTGAAATAAAAATTTGTTGAGGTATAATATACCATTTGAATTTTTTTCTCTGAACATGTCTTAATTTTTATTATCAACAAAAATGAATTATTTATTTCTCCAACTAGTAATAACTAAGAATAACACATTAATATGATTTTTTTAAACAAAAATTCATCTGGAAATTGGGGAGAAGCAAACAAGTACAATGTATTACCCAGACTTAAACTCTACTCATTTGATATCCTAACAACCCCAGTGGAGTCAATTATTAAATTGCCAGCAGTTGTGTTGATGCAGTTGCAATCTACTAGTTTGATGATTATGGATAAGTATTAAGCAGCCTATCTACTTTAGCCATAACATATTAACTATCTGGGTGTTAATAATAGCAGTTACCATTTCTTGAGTGTTACCCTGTGCCGGGCTAACTTGAGCACATAATATTTCTCATTTACAACCACCTTATCAGTAGTTATTTTTACAGATAAGAAAATTAAGCCTCCAAGAAGTTCAGCCACTTGGCCACATAGTGAGTGGAAGAAACTACAAATCTAACCCCAGTCTCTATTACTCCTAGACTTGAGCTTTCAATTACTCCACCATGATATCCCTTGATATAATAGGGTCTTTGATATGAGATGCTCCTCTGCTAAATCCTTGATGGTTTGATCCTTTCTGGTGTCTCCACTATCCCATCCTCTGGTTTCCCATCTCTTCATTCCGCAGTTTCTCCTTGCCGCTCCCTGAGGTGAGCTTTGTCTATTTACAGGTCCTTCTCTCAGAACCAGAGTATAATCTTTTATTTGGACTCACTAGAATCCCTGCAGATATTTTAAAAAACAATCATAAAAGAAAATCCTCTCCTGGCTTTACGGAGGATCACCTCTCTCTGAAAACCCAGGAGAGACAGCGGCTGAAGGATGCTGTTTAAAAATAATACAGTTACTCATGGAACTGGACACACATCTGAATTTGAAGGAGACAGTCAGGGAACTTTAGCTGAGGAAAAGTGAGGACATGACCTATGAGGACTCTTTTCTGCCTAACAACTCACTGTGAATGTCCCTCATTGGCTGCTGAAAAAGGCTTAGCCTCCATCTCTCTGGTCATGAATTTGTGAGCCAGGTTCCCCATGTCCTCTGCTGAGCCCCACAGGGAGTGGCTGGGAGTCAGAAATCTGAGTTCTGGACCCTTTGTTGTTGTTGTTAGATGCCATCGACTTGGTTCCGACTCATAGTGACCGTATGTACTAAAGAACAAAACACTGCCCTGTCCTGTGCCCTGTCCTGTGCCCTGTCGTTGCTGTGTTTGAGTCCATTGTTGTAGCCACTGTGTCATTTCCTGTCTTTGACTGCTGTCCTCTTTTTCGCAGACCCTCTACTTTACCAAGCATGTTGTTCTTCTCCAGGGACTGGTTCCTCCTGATAACATGCCCAAAGTACTTAAGATGAACTCTAGTCATCTTCCCTTTCTGGCTGTACTTCTCCCAAGATAGATTTGTCTGTTCTTCTGGCAGTCCGTGGTATATTCAGTATTCTTCACCAACACCATAACTCAAATGCATCAGCTCTTCTTCCTTATTCATTGTCCAGCTTTCACATGCATATGAGGCTATTGAAAATACCATTGCTTGGGTCAGGTGCACCTTAGTTCTCAAAGTGGCATCTTTACTTTTTAACACTTTACAGTCTTTAAAGTGACATCTTTGTTTTTGAACACTTTAAAGAGGTCTTTGCGCAGATTTGCCCAATGCAATGCATCTTTTGATTTCTTGATTGCTGGTTCCCTGGGTGTTGATTGTGGATCCAAGTAAAATGAAATCCTTGACAACCTCAATCTTTTCTCTGTTTATCATGACATTGTTCATTGGTCCAGTTGTGAGGATTTTTGTTGTCTTTAAAAAAAAAAAAAAATTTTTTTTTTTTTTTTTATGTTGAGGCGTAATCCGTATTGAAGGCTGTGGTCTTTGATCTTCATTAGTAAGTGCTTCAAGTCCTCTTCACTTTCAGCAAGCAAAGTTGTGTTATCTGTTTATTGCAGGTTGTTGATGAGTCTTCCCCCAATTCTGATGCCCCATTCTTTTCCAGATATTCCAGGTTATTGGATTATTTGCTCAGCATACAGATTGATAAAGTATGGTGAAAGCATACAACCCTGATCCACACCTTTCCTGAGTTTAAACCACACAGTATCCTCCTGTTCTGTCCAAACGACTTCCTCTTGGTGTGTGTACAAGGTTCCACATGGGCACAATTAAATGTTCTGGAATTCCCATTCTTCACAATGTTATCCGTAATTTGTTATGATCCACACAGTCGAATGCCTTTGCATGGTCAGTAAAACACAAGTAAACATCTTTCTGGTATTCTCTGCTTTCAGCCAAGATCCATCCGACATCAGCAATGATATCTCTTGTGCCATATTCTCTTCTGAATCTGGCTTGAATTTTTGGAAGTTCCTTGTCCATGTACTGCTGCAACCATTTTTGAATGATCTTCAGCAAAATGTTCTTGTATATGATATTATTCAATAATTTTCATATTATGTTGGATCACCTTTCTTTGGAATGGGTACAAATATGGATCTCTTTTTGAGTCAGTTGGCCAGGTAGCTGTCTTACAAATCTCTTGACATAAACAAGTAGGCACTTCCAGTACTGCATCTGTTTGTTGAAACATCTCAATTGGTATTCTGTCAATGCCTAGAGCTTTGCTTTTCTCCAATGCTGTCAGAGCAGCTGAAATGGTTGGGGGAAAAAAAAAAACTTGTTTCTGTCGAGATGATTCCAACTCATAGCGACCCTATATAGTACAGGGTAGAACTGCCCCAGGAGTTTCCAGGTTGTAATCTTTAAGGAAGCAGATCACCAGGTCTTTTTACTGAGGAGTGGCTGGTAAGTTCAAACTGACGACCTTCTAGTTAGCAGCCAAGTGCTTTAACCACTGCACAATTATTTTTGGTACGATGTACTCTGTGTATTCCTTCCATCTTCCTTTGAGGCTTACTGTGTCATTCAATATCTTGCCCATAGAATCCTTCAATATTGCAGCTCCCTGTTTGAATTTTTTCATCAGTTCTTTCAGCTTGAGAAAGGCCGAATGTGTTCTTTCCTTTTAAGGTTTTCTAAGTTCCAGTCTCTACACATGTCACTATGATACTTTGTCTTCTCGAGCTGCCCTATGAAATCTTCTGCTCAGCTTTTTTACTTCATCATTTCTTCCATTTGCTTTAGCTGCTCTACATTCAAGAGCAAGTTTCAGAGTCTTCTGACGTCCATTTTGGTCTTTTCATTCTTTCCTGTCTTTTTAATGACCTCTTGCTTTCTTCATGTATGATGTCATTAGTGTACTGTGGTTGGTGGCAGGTTGCTGTGATGCTGGAAGGTATGCCACTGGTATTTCAAATACCAGCAGGGTCACCCATGGTGAATAAGTTTCAGTGGAGCTTTCAGACTAAGACAGGCTAAGAAGAAGGACTGGTTTCAACGTGTAAATTGGTGTGTGAAAACATCCCCTTTAAATTCAGATCTGCTTCTAACAAAATTGGCCAATGAAAACCTCATGAGTAGCAGTGGAACACCGTCTGATACAGTGCTGGAAGATGAGCCCCTCAGGTCTGAAGGCAGTCAAAGTACAACTGGGGAAGAGCTGCTCCTCAAAGTAGAGTCAACCTTAATGCCAAAGATGAAGAAATTGAAGATTTTTTTTTTTACCAACATCTGCAGTCTGAAATTGATCAAACATGCAATCAAGATGCATTGATAAGTATTGGCAATTGGGATGTGAAAGCTGGAAGCAAAGAAGAAGGATGACTAGTTGGAAAATATGACCTTGGTGATAGAGACAGCACTGGAAATCCTATGATAGAATTTTGCAAGACCAACAACCTATTCATTGGAAATACCTTTTTTCAACAACATAAATGGTGACTATATACATGGACCTCGCCAGATGAAATATGCATGAATCAAATCAACTACATCTGTGGAAAGAGACAATGGAGAAGTTCCATATCATCAGTCAGAACAAGGCCAGGGGCTGACTGCAAAATAGACCATCAATTGTTCATATGCAAGTTCAAGGTTAAGCTGAAGAAAATTAAAACAAGTGCACGAGAGCCAAAGCAAGACCTTGAGTACATCTTACTTGAATTTAGAGACCACCTCTCTGGGCCCTTACATGTTTCCAAAGTCTCTGACCAGAAAAGCAATTGTCCCAAACCAGGAGTGACCTCACATCTTTGCCTCCCCTAAGAGCATCACTGTCCCAAGTACCAAGGGGCGACAGCTCTGTACTTGTTCAGTACCTGGTGACATCCCACATGGGGTAGGGCCAAACCAACAACTGTGACTAGAACTCAGAATCCCAGGGGCTCAAGCAGGAGAAGGCAGGAATACCCAGGGATGGCATCCTGAAAAAGTGGAGTTTTAACTATGCTTCAAAGGATCCAGGGAATGACTTTCTCTGCTTCCCTTAAAAAGAAATCTGACATGTTGTTTCCAAGAGAAAGGAAGGCATGGTACAACGCGAGTGCTATAAAACAAATTGCAGCTGGAAGTTTTTTGGGGGGAGGGTATGGGAAGTGATGGAGGTATGAAATGAATGTGGGAGAAATGTAGGCTGGTGGTTAATTGCATGATTTAAGTTCCATGGGGCTCGGCACCCCCTGTGGAGACCCAGCTTCCACAGCTCCAGGCTTAATCTCTGGAGAATGTCACTGTC
This sequence comes from Loxodonta africana, assembly GCF_030014295.1. Lineage (NCBI taxonomy): Eukaryota > Metazoa > Chordata > Mammalia > Proboscidea > Elephantidae > Loxodonta > Loxodonta africana. The sequence continues at coordinate 24,280,508 of NC_087357.1, forward strand.
ATTCAGAGCCGGGTGTGACTTCGGGCCCCAGCCAAGCCTAACAGCACTTCTCTGAGGCAAGGGGATTCCTTTATCCTACCGCTCCCCCCAGTCGCCTCCTGTGTCTTTTCTTATCACCTTGGCTGTCTGTCTGTCAGGCCAGTTGGTAGGCAGGGAATAAACATTTCAGGCCGTTTGCCCACCAGCTCGGGGATCAGGTGACCATTATGGAAGGCAACACCGGAGGCCTCCACATGCCAGCGTGACGCTCAGAACAGTGAGAGTCTGCGATGTGCTGACTTCACTGAGTGGGCACCCGTGCAGCTGGCCTGGAGCAGTGGACTGGAGCCACTCTCTACCACGGCTCCTTTGGTCATCCCAGGGCCACCCCACGAAGGGAGCCCTGCCCATTCCCCTGTGGGCATGGACTGGGAGTCAGAATGGCTTGATTAGAAACCCAGTTCCATGATCTGCTAGCTGCACGAGCTTGGACAAGTCACTTTACCTCTCTGAGCCTCCATGTCCCCATGTGGAAAATGGGAATAACAATGCTGGTAGAATAAGGTTATTGTGAGGATTAAATAAGAAGCTGTGTGTAAAGCATTTGACCAGTGTCTGGCATATGGTTTGGGCTCAATAAGTTTATCTGTTGTTAGCTGTTTCTAATATTCGATCACTGGACTTCCCAATGGAAACTCTTCTAGGGGTGGGTGGGAATAACGTGCTATGTGCTCTGAGTCATGCTGTTGGTCCCTTTGTCTACATGAAAGTCCCAGGTTGGAAGGATATAATTAGAAGAAGCTTCTGGACGGTAAACAGAGAAAAGCGGCAGTGGCACCACTAGGGCTAGTGTCACCCAGTGCAGTAACACGTGGTGTCATCCCCCCCATGGACCAGTCCCATACCAGACCATACAGAATCCTTACTAATGTTTTTTGTACTAATGTTACTTGTGAATCATAATTCCCATATATCACTCAATGTAATGGCAATAGTAGTGACATAAACAACTAGCAAAATTAAAATTCCGCCTTTATGTTACAATATCATACTAAACCAAAAAACCCACTGCCCTCAATTCTGACTCATAGCGACCCTATAGGACAGAGTAGAACTGCCGGATAGAGTTTCCAAGGAGCGCCTGGTGGATTCCAAATGCCGACCTCTTGGTTAGCAGCCGTAGTACTTAATCACTATGCCACCAGGGTTTCCCAATATCCTACACACAGCCTAAATGTATTTACAATTACATAGTTTCATGTGGTTAAAGTGAAAACCTGATAAGAAACAATAGAATTCACAGTGAAAATGTTTAAGAACTACATCAAAATTATGTTCATTTTAACATTAATTTTACTGTTACATAAGATACGTTGGTGGATTAAACCCATTGCTATCGAATCAATTCCGACTCATAGAAACCCTATAGGACAGAGTAGAACTGCCTCATAGGGTTTCCAGGGAGTGGCTGGCAGCTTCAAACTGCCGACAATTTGGTTAGCAGTCGAGCTCTTAGGCACTGCACCACCAGGGCTCCATTAATGAATTAGTTTTGCATAACCAATAACCGTCCAAATAATGTAGAAGTTGTAGACAAATGCATATGGAAATATATTCATAAATGAAATAATATATAAAAATAAACAAGTACAAATACACAAGCATTTCAGCACTTAGTGAACCCCTTTTTTTATAGTTGTAAACTGCTTAAAGGTAGCATTTCTTAGACTACATGAATACAAAATTGTTTTGTAAAATCTTTCTATATTGAATTACAACATTAGTAGTTACAATATTATTAGTACCAGACTACTAATTACCACAATGTCGTAACTAAAACACCAGAAAATTTGACAAAATCAGCAGCTATAGAAACACTGGCAGCACTTGCTTGCAGCGGGCAGACAAAACCACGTGGTTCAAAAAAAAAAAAAAAAAAGCATCATGGTAATTGGGTACAATGAGAGCTCTGACCAGAGTGAATTAGAAGACTCCAAAAGTAAATTAGCACAGAGTTTTAGTCTCGTAGGCATATTGACACACATAAGCTGGGCTTGGAAACCCTGGTGGCATAGTGGTTAAGTGCTATGGCTGCTAACCAAGAGGTTGGCAGTTCAAATCTGCCAGGTGCTCCTTGGAAGCTCTATGGGGCAGTTCTACTCTGTCCTATAGGGTCGCTATGAGTCAGAATCGACTCAACTGCAGTGAGTTTGGTTGGGTTTTGGAAACTGGGCTTATGAAAACTGTTTTTTTTGTTGTTGTTGTTGTAAGTATAGGGATATTTTAATTAAAAAAACGATAAATTTCTGCTAAAACACTGCACAAAAATTTTATGGACAGTTATTTTGGTTTCAACCCCTCTGACAGTGTCACCTGGTGCTTTCTGTACGGCCCCCCCCCGACACACACACCGCTTAGTGACACCACTGAAAAAGGATGTTGTCAGAGCTGTTGTCAAAGGTGGGCAAGACAACATAGACTTCAGTTTAGGTCCTAATTCTGCCCCTTGTGAGCCCAGTGACTGCCCTCAGTTTCTTCATCCGTAAAATGGGGATAATAAATCTTTCCTTCCCTTTTGGGACGGTTGAGCGCAAGGCTGGCCAGAGTCATCCCTCACAGGCATGTGGTGGCTGTGGTGATGACACACCTGTTCAGTCACAGAACACCGGCCGGCTCAGAAAACCCGATTCCAATAAGCACGGGACACCTAAGAGAGCGTAAGGAGTGAAAGGTGTCATTTTGTTTGATTTTTGAAGGTGAGGGGTTCATTGGAAATGGGGAGGCTGCCCACTCCTGAGAATGTTTCCATGAGGAACTTAACTTCTAGTGGCTTAAAGAATCCTGGGGAAGACCTGTTAGGTTTGGGGAGGGATAAGGGTCTCAATACATGCCTGCTTCCGGCTCCTCCTCACTCCACAGGAGGCCACACAAGGAAGAGTAGAGAAGCAAGGCTAAAATGTCCAAGGCAGAAAAGGGACAAAGGAGCAGGAGGAGCCCAGGAATTTGGTTTCCTTGATCTGAGAGCCCAGAAAGCCAGGTGCAGAAATGTGTGGCCAGAGGAGGGGGGGGTGCTCTGGTGGCTCATCCTGCCCACCCCCCCCCCCCACATGAGGGCTTGAGCTCAATTCTAACCCCGGGATCACTAAGTTTTCCTCCAAGGAAAGCAAGGGGTTTGGACAAAGTGAAAAATGGAGGCAGGGAAGGGGAAGAATCAAGGATCTATGGTTCAAGAAGGAAGGGCCCTGACATCCAAAAGCTTCCCCAGCATCACCTGGTCCAACCCTCCAGACTGGGCTCTGGCTCCTCTCCGCTGAAACGTCTGGCCAGGCTGATCTAGTACTTTCCCTGGAAAAACACCTCTGCACTCCCCGCTCTTTGTGTCTCCTCTAGCTTGGCATTTGCCCCTGCTGAAGCTCCATCTCCCTCCATGCCCTGCCTGGCAGATCTTCCTCATCCTTCCAGCCCAGGGATGCCTCCCTCCTTGAAGAGCATATGGCACTTGGCATAACCCACTTGGCAGTTAATCCCTTACCAAAAACATAACAACAACAACAACAACAAAACCCCAAACCCACTGCCATCGAGTGGATTCCAGCCCATAGCGACTATATAGGACAGAGTAGAACTGCTCCCATAGGGTTTCCAAGTCTGTAATCTTTACGGAAGCATACTGCAACATCTTCCTACCTTGGAGCAGCTGGTGGGTTCAAACCACCAACCTTTCAGTTAGCAGCCGAGTGCTTAACAATTGCATCTCCATTACTCCCTGGTAAATCACAAGTACTTTTGTATTTGATAATGTGATCCCTCTTTTAGTGATTTAATTTTTCATGTGTGCTGCCTTGTTCTCCTGACAAGACCAGGAACTCCTGGGCTGCAGAGACTGGGGATGACTTTCTCAGTAGCCCTTTCACCAACTAACACTGAGACCTCCCCTTAGTAGGATATATGTTTGTTTCTATAATTCAGCCAAGAAGATTGACCATGGAGATCAGGAAGTCTAGAGTGGTCTTTAACTCAGCCCTTGGTTTGTTTGTGGCAGTGTCATTAGGGGCATGGACTTAGCTCAAATTCTGGCTCTATCTCTTTTTTTTTTTTTTTTACTGAATGGAAATTATACTGCTATTTATTATTTTTTTATTAACTTTTATTGAGCTTCAAGTGAACGTTTAGAAATCAAGTCAAACTGTCACATATAAGTTTATATAAACCTTACTCCGTACTCCCACTTGCTTTCCCCCTAATGAGTCAGCCCTTCCAGTCTCTCCTTTCTTGACAATTTTGCCAGCTTCCAACTCTCTCTATCCTCCCATCCCCGCTCCAGACAGGAGATGCCAACACAGTCTCAAGTGTCCACCTGATATTATTAGCTCACTCTTCATCAGCATCTCTCTCCCACCCACTGTCCAGTCCCTTTCATGTCTGATGAGTTGTCTTCGGGAATGGTTCCTGTCCTGTGCCAACAGAAGGTTTGGGGACCATGACCGCCAGGATTCCTCTAGTCTCAGTCACACCATTAAGTATAGTCTTTTTATGAGAATTTGGGGTCTGCATCCCACTGTTTTCCTGCTCCCTCAGGGGTTCTCTGTTGTGCTCCCTGTCAGGGCAGTCATCGGTTGTGGCCGGGCACCAACTAGTTCTTCTGGTCTCAGGATGATGTAGGTCTCTGGTTCATGTGGCCCTTTCTGTCTCTTGGGCTCTTAGTTATCATGTGACCTTGGTGTTCTTCGTTCTCCTTTGATCCAGGTGGGTTGATGGCTCTATCTCTTAGTAGCTGTTAGTTAAAGGTAAGTTGTAGAAACCAGGACATAAACCCAACACCCAGGGCCGTCGAGTCAATTCCGACTCATAGCGACCCTATAGGACAGAGTAGAACTGCCCCATAGAGTTTCCAAGGAGCCAAGTATTCCTAAAGGACAAGAATATTCTCCTCTATAACCATTAAGGCACCCAAGAAATTTAACATTGATTCAGTAACATTAATTTTCTGTTCATATATGAATTACCCAGTTGTCCAAATAATGTGCTTTATATTTGCTTGTTTGCTTGCTTTTTAAATCTAAGATCCAAACAAACATCACACATTGAATTTGTTGGTTTTTCCCTTTAATTGGCTTTAACCTAAAACAGTTTCTATGCTTTTTTTTTTTTTTCCCCCTCACTCATTACATTGACATTTTTGGAGAATCCAGATGAGTTGTTTTGCGGAATTCATATTCTGAGTTTCTCTAGTCATTTTCTTCTTACTAAATTCGGATTAAAATTTTTTAGCAAGAGGACTACAGGCGTGAGGTTGTGTATTTTCTGTTCCTCACACTGGGAGGCCCATAGTAAAAAAAAAAAAAAAAAAAAAACCGTAGTAGCTCTGGTTTATTCCATTATTGGTTTGTTTAGCTTAAGCTGTGTCTGCCAGGTCTTATCTCTTCCCTCTTACAGTTAGAAATAATCTCTGGACTGCTACTTTGAGATCATTTAAGTATCCTATTCACCAATAATCATTTACCCAATGGTTTTAGCATCTGTTGATGATCTTTGCCACAATCACATCATTATTCCTTCAAAGCATTCAAATTGTCCTAGCTGTGGCAAGTCTCACTCTTCAGGTCCTTTTTGATATGTTCTTTTGACACATCCTTAATTTCTGCCTCCACAGAATAGTCCAGGCTCACTTTATAGTTTGCCTAGTGCAGACCTGGGGTCAGCCATTTCTCCAAGTGTTCTTTGTTACTTTACTGGGAAAAGTATTAGAGACCATGATCTGGGTGATAGATGTGTTTCTTGCTACTGACGTGTCAATGCAACTAGACCCTTTCGATAGTCAGAGTTAGAAAATGTATTTTAATCGTGTTTGTATCTCCTTCCCCTTCCCACAGTAAGAAACCTAAGTACCCAGAAACATCAAAATATTTACTCTTTTGTGTTATCCAACAATACCACGAAATGGTTTCAGAATGACTATCCCAACTCCACTTTCAAAAATAAACCTACTCAGTAAAGTTCAAGGTTTCTTTGAAGTTATTTTTGTCCTTAGGAAAAAAAAATCCCACTAAATGTATACAGTTAGAGTACAATGTTCAATTGTTTATGCTTTGTATTCTCTATTTGTATTTAAAGTTGGGATTTACTCTTTTTTACCTTTTTTTAATTAAAAAAAAAACATGATTCAAAAGTCAAAATTGTATTAAAAGGTATACTTGATGAAGTGTTATTTCTATTCCTACAGCCTATTTTCTGTTCACCCCTAAAGGTGATCATTTTCATTACTTTCTGATTTATCTTTTGCGTATGTGTATTTAATATTCTTTGCTCCCCTTCTTTCTTTCACAATAGATATTTAAGTGAAACTTTAATTTGCATTGCTCTTCTTATGAGTAAAGTGGAGCACATTTCTGTACGTTTAAGGGCCAATGTGGCATAGTGGTTAAGTGCTACGGCTACTAACCAAAAAGTCAACAGTTCGAATCTGCCAGGCGCTCCTTGGAAACTCTAGGGGCAGTTCTACTCTGCCCCTATAGGGTTGCTATGAGTCAGAATCGACTCGATGGTAGCGGGTTAAGGGCCAATGTGTTATTGTCAAAGAATACTGACTATATTGTGGACTGCCAGAAGAACAAACAAATCGTCTTAGAAGAAATACAACAAGAATGCTCCTTAGAGGCGAGGATGGAAAGACTTTGACTTGCTTACTTTGGACATGACATCAAGAAAAACTAATTGCTAGAAAAAAGCATCATATTTGGTAAAGTTAGAGGGTCAGGGAAAATGAGGAAAACCCTCAATGAGATGGATTGACATAAGAACAGCATCATTGGGCTCAGGCACATCAAAGATCATGAAGACAGTCCCAGGCAATGTTTCCTTCTGACTCAACAGACCTGACTCAGTGGCAATTAACAAAAATAAAATGCCAACGTATGATCGTTTTTCAAGGAACTGTCTGTTAATATCTTCTGCCCAATTTTGTGTTAGGTTTTCGGTCTCCTCCCACCCCCCACTCAATTTTAAGACTATAAATTATAGAGATTAGACCCTTATCTCTGATATTGATGACAAATATTTTTACTTGGTTTATTTTTTGTCTTCCGATTTTGCTTATTGTGGTTTTGCCCTACTGTTTTCTTTTCATGTAGTGAAATTTATCAGTCTTTTCTTTTGCTGCATCTGGATTTTGAGTCAGTGTTAGAAAAACTTTCCCTACACTGAGACTATTTTAAAAAAAGCAAAAACTCATGTTTTCTTCTGGTACTTGTATGATTTCATATTTTTTCTTCTTTTATTTATTTTTCGTGGCAATATACACAACCAAACATACATCCATTCACAACTTCTACATGAACAGTTCAATGACATTGGTTACATACTTCACATTGTGTCACCATCTCACTATCTCTACCCATATGGTGTCATCACCATTAATTCAGGCTCTCTGCCCCTTTAAGTTCTCATCTGTCTTTTAGATGAATTGTTGTCAGTTTGAACTCATATAGATAATTATTTATAAGAGTGCAGTGCTCAAGGCAAACATTACTAATTGAGCTAAACTGTTATTTAGTTTAATGATGGCTTCATGGGATAGTTTTGATTCAAGATTTAAAGATTATTCCCGGGATTAGATTCAGGAGTTCCCCCAGTCTGAATGGATTCAGCCAGTCTGCTTTCTATAAGAATTTGAAGTTCTACACCATGATTTCCCTCCACTTGATCAGGATCCAGCTATTGGATCCTGGATCAAAATGTTCCGTAATAGTAGCCGGGCACCAGCCATTTCTTCTGGTCTCATGGTAAAAGAGGTTGTAGTTCATGGAGGCAATTAAATCTATAGTGCGTTTCCTTCTCCAATTCCTGGGTGTCCTTTCTCTCCTGTTCCAGGCAGATATGTAGAGACCAATTGTGGTACCTTGAGTGGCAGCTGAAAAGCTTTTAAGACCCCAGGCACTACTCACCAAACTAGGAGGTAGAACAGAAACTAAAAATAAAGTTAGGCCAATCGACTCGATAGAATCACAAAGCCATGACTCTAAACCTTCAAATCAACAAAACTAATCCCATGAAGTGTTTAGTTTTAACTAAGTAGCATCCACAAGTGCAGCCTCAAAAAAAATTTTTTTTTTGCTGCCGTTGCAGTTGTAAAATTATGTAAAATATTTTAGTTGCCATTTTGCCCTTTTTTCCTGACATAGAGCTTAGTGGTAGCAGTTACATCAGTCTGGTTGCATAACCATTACCCTTAGTCTATGCCGATTTTCCCATCACCATAGACAAAAATTCACTACTTCCCAGAGACTGATTTAATCTCTCCATCCCCTTCCTGCCCCTGGTAACCATTAGTAACAGCTGGTCTCTATATAATTATCTATTCTTGTCCTTTCATATAAGTGAGACCATACATTATTTGACCTTTTGTGACTGACTTATTTTACTCCGTATAATGTCTTCAAGTTTCATCCATGTTATATAGCATGTATCAGGACTTTATTTTTCTTTAAAAAAAAATAAGGCTGTGTAATATTCCATTTATGTGATTTTATTTGTTACATTTAGATCTCTGATACATTTGGAATTTGTTTTAGAGTACTATGTGAAGTGTGGGACCTATTTTATCTTTTTCCAAATGGCCATCCATTTGTCCCAACACTATTTATTAAAAGGATCAACAGTACTTACTAAAAGTTGTGAGATACCATCTTCATCATATGCTAAATTTCCACATGTACTTGTAGGTCCATTTCTGGACCTTGTATTTTGTTCTAATAGTCTGTCTATCCATTTACCAGTTTATAGATCCCTTATAATGTCATTTATCATTTGATAAGCTGAGTGTTTTCTCTCAGCTCTTCTTTTTCAGGGTGTTCATAGCTATTCTCACATGCTTATTTTTCCATATGAGCTCCAGAATCAACTTCTCTTTAAAAAATGTGGTATTTTTATTAGGATCACATTAAAATTACATATTAGCTTGAGGAGAATTAGATCTTTGTGATGTTGAATTGACCTATCAAAGAACGAGGGATATCCTCTACTTTGTTCCAGGATACTTTTATGCCTTTTCCTCAGAGAGGATTTGATGGTTTTAGTGGTAGCAAATAAAACACTTGACAAGCCAGCAGATCAAAGGAAAGGTTTTATTACAGAAAAAGTGATACTAGAAGGGAGGACAGAGCCAGGCAAACCACCACACTGACACCAGCTGCCAGACTCACAGCCCAGAGGGACAAAAGACCTGGAACCAGATGGATAACCAGTCAAGCCAGTAGGTGGCACACGTAGCACCTCTGCTGGGACTAGATAAAAAAATGCTTCCACTGTCCTCGTAGTGCCTGGGCTACTGCTACCCTGTTGCTGTTGTTAGGTACTGTCGAGTCTATTTCAACTCACAGCAATCCCAAAGTGATAGAGTGGAACCACCCCCATAGGGTTTTCTAGGCTGTAATCGTCTTGGTTAAAAAAAAAAATTTACATGGTTCAGCACTTGGTCACTAACCGAAAGGTTGGCAGTTGGAACCCACCAGCGGCTCCATTGGAGAAAGACCTGGCAATCTGCTCTCAAAAAGATTACAGCCTAGGAAACGCTATGGGGCAGTTCTACTCGTCATATAGCGTTGCTATGAGTTGTCGAATCAACTCCACAGCACACAACAACAACAATCTTTTGGGGAAAGATTGCCAGGACTTTCTCCCACAGAGCCACTGGGTGGGTTTAAACCCCAACTTTTCATTTAGCAGCCAAGCACTTAATCACTTCACCAGCAGGGCTCCTTTCTAATACTCTAGGGATTCCAAATTAGTTAAATAGTGGCTATTTTTAGAACCAAGCTTGCCTAATATATAATGTGTTTTTTATTTATGACTATGTAACTCATTTACTAGATATCTACTGTCATAATATTGAGAAAACAATCCCTTAACAGATCATATTAGAGTTCCCACATACTTCACATATTTCTTGTTAGTTTATCCCTAAATACTTGTTATGGATTGAATTGTGTGCCCTGAAAATATGTATTGTAAATCCTAACTTCTATGCCTGTGGTTATACTCCTATTTGGGTTATCTTTGTTATGCTAATGAGGCAGGATTACTTAGGGTGTGTCTGGAGATATAAAAGAGGTTAAAACAAGCTAGTGGGCAAGCAGAGATGGGGGAAGAGCTAAATGCCAAGCCACATGATGATCATCCAGCAGCAGGAGATCAAAGGGACAAGGACATTTCTCGAGGGTCAACAGAGAGAGAAAGCCTTCTCCTAGAGCCAGCACCCACCCTGAATTCAAACTTCCAGCTTCCTCAATTGTGAGAAAATGAATTTTGTTTGCTAAAGCCACCCACTTATATTTCTGTTATAGCAGCACTAGATAACTAAGACAATATTTTATCCTTTTTTGTTTCTACGTTGTTGATGCTAGGTGACGTTGAGTTGATTCTGCTCATAGCGACCCCATGTATAACAGAAACAAGTGTTGCCCAGTCCTGCTCCATCCGCACAATACTAGGTATGTTTTAGCCACTGTGTCAACCCATCTTGTCGAGGGTCTTCCTCTTTTTCACTGACCCTCTACCAAGCATGACGTCCTGCTCCAGGGATTGCTCCCTCCTGATAACATGTCCAAAGTAATCAAGATGAAGTTTTGCTATCCTCACTTCTAAGGAGCATTCTGGCTGTACTTCTTCCCAGACAGATTTGTTCGTTCTTCTAGAAGTCCATGATGTATTCAGTAGTCTTCACCAACACCATCATTCAAAGGCATTAATTCTTCCTTGGTCTTCTTTTTTATTGTCCAGCTTTCGTTTGCATGTGAGGCAATTGAAAACACAATGGCTTGGGTCGGGTGCACCTTCGTCCTCAAGGTGACATCTTTGCTTTTTAAGATTTTAAGGAAGTTTTTGCATCATATTTGCCCAACGCATAGATCATTTGATTTCTTGGACATTGCTTGTGGATCTAAATAAAATGAAATCACTTCAATATTTTCTCTATTTATCATGATGTTGCATATTGGTCCAGTTGTGAGGATTTTTGTTTCTTACGTTGAGGTGTAATCCATTCTGACCCCACATGTCTGTCAGTTTGTCATACTCTGGTGGCTTGCATGTTGCTGTCATGCTGGAAGCTATGCCACCAGTATTTCCACTGCTAGCAGGGTCACACATGATGGACAGGTTTCAGTGGAGCTTCCAGACTAAGACAGACTGGGAAGGAGGACCTGGCAATCTACTTCTGAAAAACCTAACCAGTGAAAACCTCATGAATAGCAGCAGAACACTGTCTGATATAGTGATGAAAGATAACCCCTCAAAATATTACCGGGAAGAGCTGCCTCCTCAAAGTAGAGTTGACCTTAATGATGTGGATGGAGTCAAGCTTTTGGGACCTCCATTTGCTAATGTAGCATAACTAAAAATGAGAAAAAACAGCTACAAACTTCCATTAATAATCAGAATGTGGAATGTACAAAGTATGAATCTAGGAAATTTGGAAGTCATCAAAAATGAAATAAAATGCATAGACATCGATATCCTAGGCATTACTGAGATGAAATGGATGGGTATTGGCCATTTTGAATCAGATGATCAAATGGTATACTATGCTGGGAATGACAAATTGAAGAGAAATGACATTGCATTCATTGTCAAAAAGAACATTTCAGGATCTATCCTGAAGTACAGCACTGTCAGTGATAAAATAATATCTATATACCTACGAGGAAGACCAGTTAATACGACTGTTATTCAAATTTATGCACCAATCACTAATGCCAAAGATGAAGAAATTGAAGATTTTTACCAACTTCTGCAGTCTGAAATTGGTCAAACATGCTATCAAGATGCATTGATAATTACTAATGACTGGAATGTGAAAGTTGGAAACAAAGAAGGAACAGTAGTTGGAAGATATGGTCTTGGTGATAGAAACAATCCCAGAGATTACAAAATAGAGTTTTGCAAGATGATATCTTTTTCAACAATATAAATGACATGAAAGCAAATTTCAGAGTTTCTTCTGATATTCATCTTGGTCTTTATTTACTGTCTTTTAATGTCCTCTTTCTCCATGTATGATGGCCTTGATGTCATTGCACAACTTGTCTGGTCTGCAGGCATTAGTGTTTAATGAGTCAAATCTTGTCTTGGGATGGTCTCTGAATTCAGGTGAATATACTCAAGGTCATACTTTGGCTCTTGTGGACTTGCTCTAATTTTCTTCAGCTTCAACTTGAACTTGCATATGAGCAATAGATGGTCTGTTTCACAGTTAGCCTCTGGCCTTGTTCTGACTGATAATTTGAGCTTTTCCATCGTGTCTGTTCACAAACTTAGTCAATTTGATTCCTGTGTATTCCATCTGGTGAGCTCCAGGTGTATAACTGGTCCAATTGTGAGAATTTTTTTTTCTTTATGTTAAAGTGTAATACATACTGAAGGCTGTAGTCTTTGATCTTCATTAGTAAGTGCTTCAAGTCCTCTTCACTTTCAGCTAGCAAGGTTGTGTCATCTGCATATCGCAGGTTGTTAATGAGTCTTCTTCCAATCCTGATGCCCCATTCTTCTTCATATAATTTGGCTTCTTGGATTATTTGCTTGGTATACAGATTGATTAAGTATGGTGACACACACCTTTCCTGATTTTTAAACCATGCAGTATCCTCTTGTTCTGTTTGAATGACCGCCTCTTGGTCTAAGTACAGGTTCCACATGAGTGCAATTAAGTGTTCCGCAATTCCCATTCTTCGCAATGTTATTCGTAATTTGTTATGATTCACACAGTTGAATGCCTTTGGGTAGTCAATAAAACACATGTAAACATCTTTCTGATGTTCTCTGCTTCAGCCAAGATCCATCTGACATCAGCAATGACATACCTCATTCCATGTATCCTTCTGAATATAGCTTGAATTTCTGGCAGTTAACTGTCTATGCAGAGCTGCAGCTATTTTTGAGTTATCTTCAGCCAAATTTTGCTTAATGTGATATTAACAATATTATTCAATAATTTCTGCTTTCCATTGGATCATGGATTTTCTCTTTAATTATCGTCTCTAATTTATTATTGTTTACATAAATGTAAGCATATATTCACATATCTATATTTACCTATTATAAAAACCCAGTGCCGTCAAGTCGATTCCAACTTGACACATGTAAATTTTATGTGTGTATGTGTGTTATCTATTAAATAAGATGCTGACTTTGGGAATTAACTATATACATTCATTATATTGAAATAAATTCATTAACTCCTGTTTTTACTTAATGTTTTAATTATGAATGGGTATTTAATTTTGTCAAGATATTTTGCACATAATCATATGATTTTTCTATAAATCTATTATTATGGTAAATTATATTAACCAATAATATCGAAACACTCTTGCATTGCTATAAAAAAATTCCACTTGATCATGGTGTATTTTTTAATGCCCTGTTAGCATCTATTTGCTAATATTTTATTTGAGACTTTTACACAAATGCTTATAAGTAAGAATAATCTATACATCTTTTTTGGTGTGTGTGTGCTATTTTTATTGCATTTATCTATCAAAAGTATACAAGTTCATAAAAAGAGTTTGGAAGTGTTCTTTCTTTTCCTATGCTGTAGCGTTAGGATTAACTGGTCTTTGAAAATTGGAAAAATTTCTGGGTGAGATCATCTGATTCCCCTGTGAGTTTTTTTTTTTTTTTTTAATGAGATAGATCTTTGATAACTTTCTCTGTTTCTTCTATGGCAATGGTTCTTGAAAATATGGCCTGAAGACTTCTGGGAGTCCCATAACCCTTTCAGGCTCACAGTAAAATTCTCCTTTTACAACTACATATCAGTAAAAGTACACCCTTAAATTTTCTTCATATTCTTCAAACCAAACAACATATAGCAAGAGATTGAATGCAAAAGCAAATATGACAATGCACTGTCTTCTGTTAAGCCAACTATGAAAGAAATTTGCCAAAAGTGTAAAAGCAATGCCACTCTTCTCTCTAAATATTTTTGTGGAAAATATGGTCATTTTTCATAAAAATGTGTTATTGAGTTAACATTTAATGGGTTTACTTATTTTTAAATAAATATCCTTTTAATTTTCTCACTTTTAATGTCTAATGTAGTAAATATCAATAAATATAACCCATATAAACAAAAACTCTTTTAGAGTCCTGAAAAATTAAGAATGTAAAATTATTCTGAAGCCAAAAGAATTGAGAAATGCTGTTCTATGAAAATTGTTTTAACTTTGCTATCTCTACTAAGAATAATTTTGGTAAATTTATTTCATGGGAAATTATGAATTTCATGTAGGTCATCAAATCTATTTGCAAAACGCTGTGCAAAACAGTGTTATTTTAAAAATAATTCTCTCTTTTCTATTTGTCATTTTGTTCCTGTCATTTATTTTGTGTATTTTGCCTTCCTCCTTTTTTCTTCATTAGGTTTCTAAAACCAAACCCATCGCCGTCAAGTCTATTCTGACTCATAGCAACCCTATAGGACAGAGTAGGACTGCCCCTTAGGGTTTCCAAGGAGAGCCTGGTGGATTTGAACTGCTGACCTTTTGGTTAGCAGATGAGCTCTTAACCACTGCACCACCAGGGTTCCTTCATTAGGTTAGCTACTGGTTTATATATTTTGTTGATTTTCCAAAGAAACAGCAATGGAGAGAGCCTTCTGTAGCATACCTAGTTTTCCATTTTGTGTGGAAATGGAAGTAGCCCAAGATAAGAATATACATAAACTCATGGGCAGTGATGAGAGGCTTGGCTGATTTAACAGGGACCTGGAAAGAGAAAGATTGGAATATGAAACACAAGGACGTCTATAGAGTAGAGGCATGTGGATGGGCCTATGGGAGTAGGCATAAGCTGTGAAGGTCATTGTGTCACATGTTAATGCCCACCAGAAAACATTCACTATGGAAGAAACACTGAACAGCCAAGTAGCCACAATCACTTGGCCAGCTGGTATCAGTCAGCCTCTGTCATTGCCACCCCAGTGCTGGCACAGTAAGTGCATGAGTGAAATAGCCCAACATCACAGGTTTCCAATCATCAAGGCTGATTTACTTACTGCCACTGCTGAATATCCAATCTGCCAACAACAGAAACCAAAGCTGAACTCCTGATATAGCACCATCCCTCAAGGAGAGCAATCACTTGAGGTAAGTCATCTTTGCGGGGGTGGAGGGGGTGGTCATTATTCTGCCTACTGCAGGTGATAAGTACCGGTTGCAGCTTTAAGACCAATTCCAGAAGTGGGACTTGTAGTATGTCTCTCTAACCACCTTCTTATAAGTTTCCTTTTAAAGGAAATTACCAGAATTCTGGAAGAGCTGTCCAAAATAGGATTAACTTACACAAAGCAATTGGAACTGAGGTGCAAGGGTGGACTGTAAAGGTTGCTGAGGTACCACCTAAGTTCCCCTTCAGGATCAAGGCATGTGTTCCCTCAGCTGTCAGAAGTCTTGGCTTCTGATGGCTCATAACTGAATCCATTTCTGGGAACTGTCCTCAGTTGAAGAGGGTTTTCTCCCCTGGGGAAGTCCACATCCAATAAATGGTCAATGCAAAGGTATAAAGTCCCAGCCCCTTTGTCTTAAGATGGAACATTCTCCGAAGGAACATCCCAGGATCAGGAGGATGAGGCCTCTGTTGCGACTGTGTTGCAGTTCAACTTCTCCCTCTGCCCAGTCCTGCATATGCAGTGCTGCATGCTACAGTCCTGTTATCCCTGAGAGTTATCTCCAGTGCACCTCCTGCAAACAAATCTCGGTCTTAGAGTCGGTTTCTTGGAAAACCCAACCAAAGACATATGGCCTTGTTTTTTAGTGTTTATTTTATTTTATTTTCTTTCTTTCTTTTTTTTTAAGAGAAGGTAAATATAAAAATACAGCTATGGGGAATCATCTTCTGCTTTTTAAATAAAATTATTGACTTTTTTTTTTAATAACTTAGTATCATTGTGAAAAATTGCTTTTCTAAATCAGTACTAGGAAAAACATGCAGTTTCTCCATAATAACAGCTTTGTGATTTACAGCACCTCCATGTTTACCGTGGCTGCCAGGAAGCACTGAGCCCATCTGAAGCTCAATCACAGCAAATAAACGAAGCCTCACAGTTAGCATTTTTGCTTTTATTTCCAATCAAATAGTACCTATTTTTAAAATTCTAATCTATTGGGATGTTTTTAATGTGAGCTACCTCAAGCCCTTTTTCTTAAAATAATATTTTATTGTATTTTAGGTGAAAGTTTACAGAGCAAATTAGGTTCCTCTTTAACAGTTTGTATACAAATTGTTCTGTGCCATTGGTTACAATTTTTACAATGTGTCATCATATCTCATTATTTACATTCTATTTGCTCTGTTTCCATTGATCTAGCTTCCTTTCCCTTCCTTGCCTTCTCATCTTTGCTTTTGAGTAAAGGTTGACAGTTTGGTCTCATGTAGTCAGTTGTTTCAGGGAGCACATCTATTATTTGGCTGAAAGGTGACTTATGGAAATAGCTTCAAATCCAAGTTCAAAGGTCATTTTAGGCCAATATTCTCAGGGGTTCTTCTAGACTCTATCAGTCTAGTAAATCTGGTCTTTTTTAGGAAATTGCATTTTGTTCTACATTTTTCTCCCATTCTATCCAGGACCTTCTATTGTAACCCTGGTCAGAATGGTCTGTAGTAGTAGCTGGGCACCATCTAGTTCTTCTGGTCTCAGATTAGAGAAGGCTGTGGTTCATATGGGCTACTAGTCCCATGAACTAGTTTCTATTTTGAGCCTTTGATTACTGTCTTAGTCATCTAGTGCAGCTATAACAGAAATACCACAAATAGATGGCTTCAACAAACAGAAGTTTATTCTCTCACAGTTTAGTAGGCTAGAAGTCCAAATTCAGGGTGTTAGCTCTAGATGAAGGCGTTCTCTCTCTGTCTACTCTGAAGGAAGGTCTTTGTCATCAATCTTCCCTGGCTGAAGAGCAGCTCAGCTCAGGGACCCTGGGTCCGAAGGATGTGCTCTTCTCCTGACACTACTTTCTTGATGGTATGAGGTCCCCTTTTCTCTCTGCTTGTTTGTCTATTTTAAGTCTCAAAAGAGATTGACTTAAGACACAACCTAATCTTATAGATTGAGTCCTGCCTCATTAACATAACGGCCACTAATCTCATCTCATTAACATCATAGAGACAGGATTTATAACACATAGGAGAAACACATCAGATGATAAAACGGTGGACAATCACACAATACTGGGAAAATACGGCCTAGCCAAGGAGACAGACATTTTTGGGAGACACAATTAAATCCATGACAGTCACCTTCATTCTCTTTTTTGCCATACCATCAAGTCCTTTTTTCTTTTTTTTAATTTTTATTGTGGTTTAAGTGAAAGTTTACAAATCAAGTCAGTCTTTCACACAAAAACTTATATACACCTTGCTACATGTTCCCAATTGCTCTTGGCCTAACAAGGCAGCCCACTCCCCGCCCCCCTACTCTCTCTTCTAGTGTCCATTTTGCCAGCTTCCAACCCCCTCTACCCTCTCATCTATCCTCCAAGGAGGAGATGCCAACATAGTCTCAAGTGTCCACCTGATCCAAGAAGCTCACTCCTCACCAGAATCCCTCTCCAATCCATTGTCCAGTCCAATCCCTGTCTGAAGAGTTGGCTTTGGAAATAGTTCCTGTCCTGGGATAACTGAAGTTCAGGGGGCCATGACAACCAGGGTCCTCCTAGTCTCAGTCAGTCCATAAAGTCTGGTCTTTTTATGAGAATTTGGGGTCTGCATACCACTGCTCTCCTGCTCCCTCAGGGACTCTCTGTTATATTCCCTGTCAGGGCAGTCATCAGTTGTGGCCGGGCACCATCTAGTTCTTCTGGTCTCAGGCTGATGGAATCTCTGGTTTATGTGGCCCTTTCTGTCTCTTGGGCTCGTAATCACCTTGTGTCCTTGGTGTTCTTCATTCTCCTTCGATCCAGGTAGGTTGAGACCAATTGATGCATCTTAGATGGCTGCTTGCTAGCGTTTAAGACCCCAGACGCCTCTCTCCAAGGTGGGATGCAGAATGTTTTCTTAATAGATTTTATTATGCCAATTGACTTAGATGTCCCCTGAAACCATGGTCCCCAAACCCCCGCCCCTGCTACGCTGGCCTTTGAAGCATTCAGTTTATTCCAGAAACTTCTTTGCTTTTGGATTAGTCCAGTTGTGCTGACCTCTCCTGTATTGTGTGTTGTCTTTTCCTTCGCCTAAAGTAGTTAGTGAATTGCCCCTCTATCTCCCTCCCTCCCTCCCTCCCCCTTCTCGTAACCATCAAAAGATATTTTCTTCTCTGTTTAAACTATTTCTTGAGTTCTTGTAATAGTGGTCTTACACGATATTTGCCCTTTTGCAACTGACTAATTACACTCAGCATGATGCCTTCCAGATTCTTCCATGTTATGAAATGTTTCACAGATTCATCACTGTTCTTTATCGGTGCATAGTATTCCATTGTGTGGATATACCATGATTTATTTATCCATTCATCCGTTGATAGGCACCTTGGTTGCTTCCATCTTTTTGCTATTGTAAACAGTGCTGCAATGAACATGGGTGCATATATCTGTTCATGTAAAGGCTCTTATTTCTCCAGGATATATTCCAAGGAGTGGGATTGCTCCATCCTATGGTAGTTCTATTTCTAGCTCTTTAAGGAAGCGCCAATTTGATTTCCAAAGTGGTTGTACCATTTGACATTCCCACCAACAGTGTAGAAGTGTTTCAATCTCTCCACAGCCTCTCCAACATATGTCTTGTGTTTTTTGGATTAATGCCAGCCTTGTTGGAGTGAGATGAAATCTCATTGTAGTTTTGATTTGCATTTCTCTAATGGCTAATGATTGTGAGCATTTCCTCATGTATTTGTTAGCTACCTGAATGTCCTCTTTAGTGAAGTGTCTGTTCATATCTTTCGGCCATTTTTTAATTGAGTTATTTGTCTTTTTGCAGTTGAGTTTTTGCAGTATCATGTAGATTTTAGAGATCAGGCGCTGATCAAAATGTCACAGCTAAAAACTTTTTCCCAGGCTTACGTAATCTTTTTACTCTTTTGGTGAAGTCTTTGGATGAGCATAGGTGTTTGATTTTTAGGAGCTCCCACTTATCTAGTTTTTCTTCTGCATTGTTAGTAATGTTTTGCATACTGTTTATGCCATGTATTAGGGCTTCTAACATTGTCCCTATTTTTTCTTCCATGATCTTTATCGTTTTAGATTTTATATTTAGATCTTTGATCCATTTTGAGCTCGTTTTTGTGCATGGAGTGAGGTATGGGTCTTGTTTCACTTTTTTGCAGATGGATATCCAGTTATGCCAGCACCATTTGTTAAAAAGACTGTATTTTCCCCATTTAACTGTTTTGGGGCCTTTGTCAAATATCAACTGCTCATATGTGGATGGATTTATGTCTGGATTCTCAATTCTGTTCCATTGGTCTATGTATCTGTTGTTGTACCAGTACCAGGCTGTTTTGACTACTGTGGTGGTATAATAGGTCCTAAAAATCAGGTCTCCCACTTTGTTCTTCTTTTTCAGTAATGCTTTACTTATCCTGGCCTCTTTCCCTTCCATATGAAGTTGGTGATTTGTTTCTCCATCACATTAAAAAATGTCCTTGGAATTTGGATTGGAAGTGCATTGTATGTCTAGATGGCTTTTGGTAGAATAGACATTTTTACTATGTTAAGTCTTCCTATCCATGAGCAAGGTATGTTTTTGCTCTTATCTAGGTCCCTTTTAGTTTCTTGCACTAGTACTTTGTAGTTTTCTTTGTATAAGTCTTTTACATCTTTGGTAAGATTTATTCCTAAGTATTTTATCTTCGTGGGGGCTACTGCGAATGGTATTGATTTGGTGATTTCCTCTTCGATGTTCTTTTTGTTGGTGTAGAAGAATCCAAGTGATTTTTGTATGTTTATCTTGTAACCTGAAACTCTGACGAAATCTTCTATTAGTTTCAGTAGATTTCTGGAGGATTCCTTAGGGTTTTCTGTGTATAAGATCATGTCATCTGCAAATAGAGATAATTTTACTTCTTCCTTGCCAATCCGGATGCCCTTTATTTCTTTGTCTAGCCTGATTGCTCTGGCTAGGACCTCCAGCACAATGTTGAATAAGAGCAGTGATAAAGGGTATCCTTGTCTGGTTCCCGAACTCAGTGGGAATGCTTTCAGGCTCTCTCCATTTAGGGTGATGTTGGCTGTTGGCTTTGTATAAATGCCCTTTATTATGTTGAGGAATTTTCCTTCTATTCCTATTTTGCTGAGAGTTTTTATCATGAATGGATGTTGAACTTTGTCAAATGCCTTTTCTGCATCAATTGATAAAATCATGTGATTCTTGTCTTTTGTTTTACTTACGTGATGGATTACATTAATTGTTTTCCTAGTGTTGAACCATCCCTGCATACCTGGTATGGATCCTACTTGGTCATGGTGAATTATTTTTTTGATATGCTGTTGAATTCTATTGGGTAGAATTTTGTTGAGGATTTTTGCATCTACGTTCATGAGGGATATAGGTCTGTAATTTTCTTTTTTTTGTGGTGTCTTTACCTGGGTTTGGTATCAGGGATATGGTGGCTTCATAGAATGAGTTTGGTGTTATTCTGTCCTTTTCTATGCTTTGAAATACCTTTAGTAGTAGTGATGTTAACTCTTTTATCAGATAGTTTTGTAGAATTCTGCAGTGAAGCTGTCTAGACCAGGGCTTTTTTTTTGTTGGGAGTTCTTTGATTACCTTTTCCATCTCTCCTTTTGTTATGGGTCTATTTAGTTGTTCTACCTCTGTTTGTGTTAGTTTAGGTAGGTGGTGTGTTTCTAGGAATTCATCCATTTCTTCTAGGTTTTCAAATTTGTTAGAGTACAATTTTTCGTAATAATCTGATATGATTCTTTTAATTTTAGTTGAGTCTGTTTTAATATTGCCCATCTCATTTCTTATTCAGGTTATTTGCTTCCTCTCCCATTTTTCTTTTGTCAGTTTGGCCAATGATTTATCAATTTTGTTGATTTTTTTCAGAGAACCAGCTTTTGGTCTTATTCTTTCAATTGTTTTTCTGTTTTCTATTTCATTTAGTTCAGCTCTAATTTTTACCATTTGTTTTCTTCTGGTACCTGAGGGTTTCTTTTGTTGCTTTCTTTCTATTTGTTCAAGGTGTAGGGATAATTCTTTGATTTCGGCCCTTTCTTCTTTTTGTAGGTGGGGATTTGTTGATACAAATTGGCCTCTGAGCACTGCTTTTGCTGTGTCCCAAAGGTTCTGATAGGAAGTGTTTTCATTCTCACTGGATTCTCTGAATTTCTTTATTCCCTCCTTAATGTCTTCTATAATCCAGTCTTTTGTGAGCAGGGTATTGTTCAGTTTCCAAGTATTTGATTTCTTTTCCCTGATTTTTCTGTTATTGATTTCCATTTTTATGGCCTTATGGTCAGAGAAGATGCTTTGTAATATTTCAGTGTTTTGGATTCTGCTAAGGCTTGCTTTATGACCTAATATGTGGTCTATTCTAGAGAATGTTCCATGTGCACTAGAAAAGAAAGTATACTTGGTTGCTGTTGGGCGGAGTGTTCTATATGTGTCTATGAGGTCAGGTTGGTTGATTGTGGCATCTAGATTTTTCGTGTCTTTATTGAGCTTCTTTCTGGATGTCTTGTCCTTCACGGAAAGTGGTGTGTTGAAGCCTCTGGCTATTATTGTGGAGCTGTCTATCTCACTTTTCAATGCTGATAGAGTTTGTTTTATGTATCTTGCAGGCCTGTCATTGGGTGCATAAATATTTAATGTGGTTATATCTTCTTGGTGTATTGTCCCTTTAATCATTATATAGTGTCCTTCCTTATCCTTTCTGATGGATTTAACTTTTAATTCTATTTTGTCAGAAATTAATATTGCTACTCCTGCTCTTTTTTGGTTGTTGTTTGCTTAGTCTATTTTTTTCCATCCTTTGAGTTTTAGTTTGTTTGTGTCTCTAAGTCTCAGGTGTGTCTCTTGCAGGCAGCATATAATTTTTTTTTTATTTGTTTTTTAATCCATTCTGCCACTCTCTGCCTCTTTATTGGTGCACTTAGTCCATTTACATTCAGTGTAATTATGGATAGGTGCGAATTTAGTGTTATCATTTTGATGTCTTTTTTTGTGTGTTGTTGACAGTTTCTTTTTCCCACTTAATTTTATGTGCTCAGTAGATTATCTTTATATATTGTCCTTTTGTCATATTCATTGTTGATTTTGTTTCTGTCGAGTCTCTATTTTTTTCTTGTGTTTTATTTTCATGAGTAGGATAGTTTGTCTCCTTTCTGCTTACCTTATTATTTACCACTATTGTTCTAAATTTAAAACTAACTTTTATTTCTTCATACCACCATATCTTCCTCTCCATATGGAAGGTGTATGATTACGTTTCTTAGTCCCTCTTTATTGTTTTAGTGTTGTCTTCTTTTATATAATAACATCACTGCTACCCTGTTTTGGGCTTTTTTTTTTTTTTAATCTTTGTTTGTTTTCTTGATTTCCCTGTCTTGGTTGACATCTGATTGGTCTGCCAGTGTTCTAGTCTTGGGTTGATACCTGATATTATTGATTTTCTAACCAAAGAACTCCCTTTAGTATTTCTTGTAGTTTTGGCTTGGTTTTTATGAATTCCCTAAATTTTTGTTTATCTGGAAATGTCCTAATTTCACCTTCATATTTAAGAGACAGTTTTGCTATATATATGATTCTTGTTGGCAATTTTTTTCCCTTCAGTTTTTTAGATAAGTCATCCCATTGCCTTCTTGCTCGCATGGTTTCTGCTGAGTACTCCGAGCTTATTCCTATTGGTTCTCCTTTGTAGGTGACTTTTCGTTTATCCCTCGCTGCTCTTAAAATTCTCTCTTTACCTTTGATTTTGGCAAGTTTGATTATAATATGTCTTGGTGATTTTATTTTCAGATCTACCTTATGTGGATTTCGATGAGCATCTTGGATAAATATCTTCTCATCTTTCACAATATCAGAGAAGTTTTCTGCCAACAAATCTTCAACAATTCTCTCTGTGTTTTTTGTTATCCCTCCCTGTTCTGGTACTCCAATCACTCGTAGGTTATTCCTCTTGATAGAGTCCCACATGATTCTTAAGGTTTCTTCATTTTTAAAAAATTCTTTTATCTGATTTTTCTTCAAATATATTAGTGCCAAGTGATTTATCTTCTAGTTCAGAAATTCTGGCTTCTACTTGCTTAATTCTGCTCCTCTGACTTTCTATTGAGCTGTCTACTTCTGTAATTTTATTGTTAATCTTCTGAATTTCTGATTGCTGTCTATGGCTTTTTCCAGCTTATTAAATTTTTCATTATGTTCCTGAATAACCTTTCCAATTTCTTCATTTGCTTTTTCTGTGTGTTCCTTGGCTTGTTCTGCGTGTTGCCTCATTTTTTTCCTGATGTCTTGAAGGGTTCTATACATTAACCTTTTGTATTCTGTCTCTGGTAATTCCAGGAATGCATTTTCATCTAGAAAATCCCTGGATTCTTTGTTTTGAGAGCTTGTTCAGGTGATCATGGTCTGTTTATTTATGTGACTTGATACTGACTCTTGTCTCTGGGCCACCTGTAAGTTATTGTATTATTTTATGCTTGCATACTGTGTTATAGCTTCTTGCTTTGTTTTGTTTTGATTTACCCAGATGGGTTGCTTGAGTGAGCTAGCTTGATTATTTTCGCCTTTGGAGTTCTGACGTCCTGTCCCAAGATGGCTAGAGCTGTTATCAGGCATATCAGTCTAGGATTCCATTCACTTTTCTCGTATGAATTCAGCTCAGGTGCTCAGGTAGCTGATCATCAAGTGTGTGGTACAGGCTCTGTCCTACAGTCTCAGAGGGGCAGGGGTGATTGGTGTATGTACTGGTATCTGATTGCAGCAGGGGGTCACACTCTGAAAAGGCAGGAGGCTGAGAACCGACCCCCAAGTGTCTCTGTGGAAAGCATGTCCCTATTCCCTACCTAGATCGTGCAGGCGGGTGGGTTCTTCAGAGGGACCATGGGCAACCAAAGTTTTTGGTTGTAAGGACTGGGAGGTACAAGTTATCCTTGGACCCTTGTCATGGGTGGCTGGGTGACCCGAGTGGAGCTACCAGTCCTTAGGTCCCTGTTGTGGGTAGGTGAGTACCCTGTTTAATAGGCAAAGCAATGTCAAACATCAAACACCCAGCTCTCCACAGCACAGCTGAAATGATTGGAGGCTGCCAACAAGGGCCTATTCTCCTGAAATAGGCCCACACAGGTCCCTGCAGAAAGGACAGGTGCTCAAAGTCCATGGATGCTTTATGCCTGGACAGGAGTCGCTTCTGTCCTGAGCTCCCCCGGTTAGTGGAGCTGGCAAATGATATTTTCCTCCCAACTGCAAATTTATTCCTTTTCCAAGGCTAGGAGGATGGCTCTAGGCGCTCAATAGGGCCTATCTCAGGTCCAGGGAATTCAGCCTCTGAAGGTGGCTTGGCGGTTGGGGGAGGAGAGGGCATGAGAAATATATGCAAGTACTTAGCTTTTGCTGAGAGCACCGTTCTTCTCAGGCACCGGAGGTGTGAGTAGGCTGTGTGGCTGGCTGCTTTTCCCTGAGGAAACTATAGCTGAATGCTAGTACCAGCCTGCCACTCCGGGAATGGTGCCTGAGGGCTCCCCGCGATTCAGGTTCAGTAACTCCTCTCCACTTCTGAACGGCCTCTTCCTCCCTCTGCCCCTCTATTCATTTTCTAAGCTTGTCTTTGATGCTCAGGGCTCCTAGCTTGTCATAAATATACTCATTTCACTTGTTTTTTTGGGTCTTTGTTGTAAAGAGGACTCGCCAGAAGCATTTGTCTATTCCACCATCTTGGCTCCGGCTCCCATCAAGTCCTTTTTTAAAAGCTACAGGTTATCTATAAATTAAACATAACACACCAGTAGCACCTTTGGGGTGAAGCCAGATACTCTTTCACTGCTATTAATAGTCTAAATGGAATAACTCTTGGAATTTGAGAATTGGTTCCTTCTCTGTTAGCTGGGTGAGCTTGAGCAAGTTACTTAACCACTTTGGCTTAGTTCCTGACCTAAAAAATAAAGATAATATCACCACCTCATAGGGCTGCTGTGAATGAAGATTAATGAAATTAATTTATGAAATGCCTGTCACATAGAGATGCTCAGTAAATGAAAGTTGTCACAACCAGCACCACCACCATCGTCATCATTGTGAGGCATGAACTTTGCTGTTTTAGGTCCCTTTAGCCAGAGAGGAGCCCTGGTGGTGCAGTGGTTAAGAGCTTGGCTGCCAACCAAAACGTCAGTGGTTTGAATCTACCAGCCACTCCTTGGAAACCCTAGGGACAGCTCTACTCTGTCCTATGAGTTAGAATCAACTTGACAGCAGTGGGTTTGGTTTTTTAATGGGCTTAGCCTAGGGAATGACAAACAAGACTTTGGTACAGTTACCATGGAATAAAAATGTTTGGGGCTCCAAATCCTAGGGCATCTGAATCCCTGGGATCCCCAGAATCATAAGTCCCATTTAAAGGTAATGGGTGGCTCATGTTTGCTGGCATATGTGAATTGATGGTCATTAAAATCATTCTTCCTACCTGTTTGTCAGTTGGTCATACTGTGGGGTCTTGTGTGTTGTTGCAATGCTGGGTGCTATGCTACCAGTATTCAGATACCAGCAGGGTCACCCATGGCAGACAGATTTCAGCTGAGCTTCCAGACTAAGACAGACTAGGAAGAAGGGCCCGGAAGTCTACTTCTGAAAGGAATTAGCCAGCGAAAACCTTATGAATAGTAGCGGAACATTGTCTGATATAGTGCCAGAAGATGAGCCTCTCAGGTTGAAAGGCACTCAGAAGACAACAAGGGAAGGGCTACCTCCTCAAAGTAGAGTGGACCTTAATGATGTGGATGGAGTCAAGCTTTTGGGACCTTCATTTGGTGATGTGGCATGACTCAAAATGAAAAGAAACAGCCACAAACATCCATTAATAATTGGAACATGGAATGTACGAAGTATGAATCCAGGAAAATTGGAAATTGTCAAAAATGAAATGGAACTCGTAAACATCAATATCCTAGGCATTAGAGAGCTGAAACGGACTGGTATTGGCCATTTGGAATCAGACAATTGTATGGCCTACTATGCCGGGAATGACAACTTGAAGAGGAATGGGGCTGCATTCATCATCAAAAAGAACATTTCAAGATTTATCTTGAAGTACAACACGGTCAGTACATGCCTACAAGGAAGACCAGTTAATAAGACTATTATTCAAATTAGGCACCAACCACCAAGGCCAAAGATGAAGAAATTGAAGGTTTTTACCAACTTCTGCAGTCTGAAATCAATTGAACATGGAATCAGGATGCATTGAGTAATTACTGGTGATTGGAATGTGAAAGTTGGAAACAAAGAAGAAGGATCGGCAGTTGGAAAATGTGGCCTCGATGATAGAAATGATTCTGGAGATAGCATGATAGAAATTTGCAGAGCAATGACTTCTTCACTGCAAATATCTTTTTTCACCAACATAAATGGCAACTCTACACATGGACCTCACCAGATGGAATATACAGGAATCAAATTGACTCCATCTGTGGAAAGAGACAATGGAAAAGCTCAATATCATCACTCAGAACAAGGCCAAGGGCCGACTGCAGAACATACCATCAATTGCTCATACGCAAGTTCAAGTTGAAACTGAAGACAATTAGAACAAGTCCACAAAAGCCAAAGTATGACCTTGGGCAAACCCCGCCTGAATTTAGAGACCATCTCAAGAATAGATTTGATGCATTGAACACTAATGACCAAAGACCAGATGAGTTGTGGAATGACATCAAGGACATTGTACATAAAGAAAGCAAGAGGTCATTAAAAAGAAAAGACCAAAAAGGGTGTCAGAAGAGACTCTGAAACTTGCTCTTGAGCACTGAGTAGCTAAAGCAAAAGGAAAAAAATGATGAAGTGAAAGAACTGAACAGAAGATTTCAAAGGGTGGCCCGAGACACAAAGTATTATAATGACATGTGCGAGGAGCTGGAGATAGAAAACCAAAAGGGAAGAACATGCTCAGCATTTCTCAAGCTGAAAAAACTGAAGAAAAATTTCAATCCCTGAGTTGCAGTAGTGAAGGATTCTATGGGGAAAATATTAAACAATGCAGGAAACATCAAAAGAAGATGGAAGGAATACAGAGTCATTATATCAAAAAGAACTAGTCAATGTTCAACCATTTCAAGAGTTAGCATATGATCAGGAACCAATAGTACTGAAGGAAGAAGTCCAAGCTGTACTGAAGGCATTGGCAAAAAACAAGGCTCCAGGAATTGACAGAATACTAATTGAGATGTATGAACAAACAGATACAGTGCTGGAAGTGCTCACTCATCTGTGCCAAGAAATTTGGAAGACAGCTACCTGGCCAACCAACTGGAGGAGATCCATATTTATGCCCGTTCCCAAGAAAGGTAATTCAACCGAATGTGGAAATTATAGAAAAATATCATTAATATAACATGCAAGTAAAATTTTGCCGAAGACCATTCAAAAGCGGCTGCAGCAGTATAACAACAAGGAACTGCCAAAAATTCATGCCGGGTTCAGAAGAGGACAAGGAACCAGGGATATCATTGCTGATGTCAGGTGGATCTTGCCTGAAAGCAGAGAATACCAGGGAGATGTTTACCTGTGTTTTATTGACTATGCAAAGGCATTCAGCTGTGTGGATCATAACAAATTATGGATAACATTGTGAAGAATGGGAATTCCAGAACACTCAGTTGTGCTCATGAGGAACCTGTACACAGATCAAGAGGCCGTTGTTTGAACAGAACAAGGGGATACTGTGTGGTTTAAAGTTAGGAAAGGTATGTGTCAGGGTTGTATCCTTTCACCATACCTATTTAATCTGTACACTGAGCAAATAACCCGAGAAGGTGGACTACATGAAGAAGAAGGGGGCATCAGGACTGGAAGAAGATTCATTAACAATCTGCATTATGCAGCTGACACAACCTTGCTTGCTGAAAGTGAAGAGGACTTGAAGCACTTACTGATGGAGATCAAAGACCACAGCCTTCAGTATGGATTACACCTCAACATAAAGAAAACAAAAAGTCCTCACAACTGGACCAATAAGTAACATCAAGATAAATGGAGAAAAGATTGAAGTTGTCAAGGATTTCATTTTACTTGGATTCACAATCAACACCCATGAAAGCAGCAGTCAAGAAATCAAAAGATGCATTTCATTGGACAAATCTGTTGCAAAAGACCTCTTTAAAGTGTTGAAAAGCAAAGATGTCACCTTGAAGACTAAGGTGCACCTGACCCAAGCCATGGTATTTTCAATTGCATCACAGGCATGGGAAAGATGGACAATGAACAAGGAAGGCAAAAGCAGAATTGATGCCTTTGAATTGTGGTCTTGGCAAAGAATATGGACTATACCATGGACTGCCAAAAGAACAAACAAATCTGTCTTGGAAGAAATACAACCAGAACGCTTCTTAAAAGCAAGGATGGTGAGACTATATCTTACGTATTTTGGACATGTTGTCAGGAGGGATCAATCCCTTGAGAAGGACATCATGCTTGGTAGAATACAGGGTCAATGAAAAAGTGGAAGACCCTTAATGAGATGGATTGACACAGTGGCTGCAACAATGGGCTCAAGCGCAACAATGGGCTCAAGCATAACAATTGTGGCCATGGCACAGAACAGGGCAGTGTTTCATTCTGTTGTACATAGGATCGCTGCAAGTCGGAACCAACTTGACTGCACCTAACAACAACAACAACAAAATCATTCTACTCTTCCCAGAATGACCATCCTTGGCCTTAACTGGCAGCTGCTGGGGTGGGTTAAACTCCCACAGCATCCAGGACCTCCCCTGTCACCACCGTGTCTTTAATTGCCTCTTTGTGGCTACATCCCCTAGGAGGCTGTGAGCCACTTTCTGAGGGTAGTGTTTTTGTTTTACAATTGTATCCCCCAGATCTAACACAGTACCTTAAAACATGTTGTGTGTTGTCCAGTTGATTCCAACATGTAGCAACCCTATAGGACAGAGCAGAACTGCCCCATAGTGTTTCCTAGGCCGTAATCTTTACAGCAGCAGACCGCCAGGTCTTTTCTCCCATGCAGCTGCTGGCGGATTTAAACGACGGACCTTTCAGTTAGCAGCTGAGCACTTAACCATTGCATTACCAGGGTTCCTTCCTGAAAATATAAACCAAACCAAGCCCATTGCTGTTGAGCAAGTTTCGACTCATAGCAACCCTATAGGATAGAGTAGAAGCGCACCATACGGTTTCCAAGGCTGTAATCTTTACGGAAGCAGACTGACACATCTTTCTCCCGCAGAGCAGCTGGTGGGTTTGAACTGACAACCTTTCCAATAGCAGCCAAGTGCTTAACCACTGAGCCACCAGGGCTCCTTCCTGAAACCATAAAAAAAAAAAATAGCAAGTGCTAGTTAAATAATTGTTGAAAAAATGAATAGATAATGCCTCCCCCAGCTCTTTTAATCATTATACAAAACAAGGGAAAAGGAATTAAGTGAATTAGGAAACATTATGAGTAGGTAGCAATTAAAAATGATAATCATAAAGATTATGAGGCAAAAAATTATGTGATAATGTTAAGCGATGGGCACGTTATTTCAATTTCTTTTGGCCTCACCTGAAAAATAGGGCTGTTAACACCTACCACATTGGCTTGTTGTGATGATTAAACGAGACAAAATAGCTAAAGTGTCTAGGATAGTGCCTGTTACGAACATGTGTTTGATAAACTGCGGTTATTATTTTTTTTATCATTTACAATATGGTAAGTGAAATAAAACCGTACAAATAAAAAGTGACCTGGGTTTACCACCAGCTGTCTGAGCCTCATTACTAATGTAAAAAAAAAAAAAAATTATAATAATAACGTAATTATATATTTAAAATACTTATAATAGTATAATTATTATACTTGCTTTGGAAACCCCAGTGGCGTAGTGGTTAAAAGTTCAGCTGCTAACCAAAAAGTCAGCAGTTTGAATCCACCAGGCGTTTCTTGGAAACCCTATGGAGCAGTTCTACTCTGTCCTATAGGGTCACTATGAGTTGGAATCGACTCCACGGCAACAGGTTTTTTTTTTTTTTTTTTTTAATACTTACTTTGCAGGTTTCAGTGAATCAAATAATTCCAAATGTGAAAGTGCATTGAATATAGTCACCTACTTTTTTCAGCTCTTGCCTCAATTCCTCCATGTGGTGTCCTTGTGAAAGGTGTACTGGCCACAAAGGAGACTCTAAACAGGAAGGGACCGTCAGTCATTTAAGTGAAAAACAGTTAAATATCATAGGGCTGCCCATGATACTTCTGCCTCTTCAGAAATACTCAGGTGGCCAGGGCCAGAGAGGAGCTGGGGAACAACTCTAGGGGAGAGGGACTCATAACAAGAACCTTGAAATATCTGGGGAGTGGAGGTGAATCCAAGGTGCTGAATCCCGGGCTTGGGAGGGCTCAAGAAAATGATTTCAAGACCAGGAATGTGGTGGTCATGGCCCCCAGAACTTCTGTTGGCCCAGGACAGGAACTATTCCCAAAGCCAACTCTTCAGACAGGGACTGGACTGGACAATGGGTTGGAGAGAGATGCTGGTGAGGAGTGAGCTTCTTGGATCAGGTGGACACTTGAGACTATGTTGGCATCTCCTGCCTGGAGGGGAGAAAAGAGGGTAGAGGGGTTAGAAGGTGGCAAAATGGACATGAAAAGAGAAAGTGGAGGGAGGGAGCAGGTTGTCTCATTAGGGGGAGAGCAATTGAGAGTGTGTAGTAAGGTGTATATAAGTTTTTGTGTGAGAGACTGACTTGATTTGTAAACTTTGACTTAAGGCACAATTAAAAAAAAAAGACCGGGAAGGTAAGAAGATAGGCCTCACTCAGAGAACAGCAGCCTCACTCAGAAGAGAGAAGCCTCACTCAGATCCTCGCTAGGTCTCAACCAAGGCATTTCTTTGCTCAAAATTCTCTTTCCCCATTTCCCATGCCTGAACCCCAGTGGGTCCCAGCCTCTTTTTTTTTTTTTATTTGCATCTGAACGACTCTCTCCCCCAGGCTGAGGAAGACCTAGGTCTAGCCTAGTTATGGTCTGGTGAGTTTCTAGAACTGTAGCAAGTGATCAGCGTTAAGGAGGTTATTCCTGCTGTTGGATTTGCCACTTTCTGGCTCCAGAAATAGCACACATTCCCAGCCTCTGCACGTTCTCCCCCTCCCCCTGAGGACACACAGACAGAAATCGGATTAAAGGACCACTCGCTCTGACTGTAAACAGTCACACGTATCTGGACTCCCTTTGTTAGAAAAGCCCAACAGCCTCCTTTGCACCTGTTGGCAGAGTATCAACTTCTCTGCTTCACCCATGCTGCATGGGAGAGTCAATCTTAGTTCCAGTTACAAAGACAACAACATTTGGAAGGCCACCAGGCACTTGCACTTAATCTACACAAAAACCCTTCAAGGTAGGTGTTATGATGCCCATTTTTAGACGAGAGAACTGAGTCTTAAAGAAGTTTAGGAGGCTGAACAAGATCACACAGCAGAGTTAGAATTTAGAATGAGGGCTTTGCTCTGCTGAGATCATGATTTTTTCCACACCAGAGTAAATATATGTCAGACTTCAAAGATCGCTTGGTAAGTTTACACTTTGAGGCACTGCTACTGCTCCAAATATGAAAGAATAATAGATAAATATGGGGGGAAAAAATCATTGCTCAAAAGCATGGTGAATGTCTCCATGGACTACTACAAAGGAGCCAGAAAGCCAATATTTTCAAGCACGTAAAGAAATCTAATCCTAAAAGAAAGAAAGCCAACGAAATCAAACAGGAAGAAGAAAAATTTAACACAGGCAAAATTAAAATAATAGGATTGCTTGACAAAGATTTTAAATAATTTCATTTGTTTGAAATTCTCGAAAAGACAAATCTAATCTATAGTGATAAAAAGCAGGTCAGGGTTTAAGGGGATTGACTGGGAAGGGGCATGCTAGAACTTTTTGAGGTGACAAAACTATATTCATTTCTCTGAAATAAATAACTAGGAGCAGAATTGTTGATCATAGGGTGGGTATATGTTTTAGTTTTATAAGAGGCTACCAGACCTTTTCCCGAAGTGGTTTTACCAACTTACAGTCTTACCAGCAATGTATGACAGCCTCAGTTGCTCTTCATCCTCACCAACACTTGGTATTTTGAGTCTTTTTAATTTTAATCATACTGGATGGCTATAGTGGTAACTCACTGAGATTTTAATTTATATTACCTGAAGACTAATGATATTGAGCTCCTTCTTAATGTATATTGGCTTTTGGAAGTGCTTGTTGAAATCTTTTGCCCATTTTTAATTAAAATTGGGTTTTCTGTATCTCTCTTTGTAGGTTTTTTTTAATATGCTGTGGAATTGAGTCATTTGCCGTATTTAAAAGTCAGTATAACTTAAATTTGTATTATTTTTTATATAAGTGAGGTTGTGCATCTTTCTATATTTCCTTTTCTGAGACAGTCTTCATCTTTTGTCCATTTTATTATTAGGTTTTGATCTTTTTCTTATAAATTTCTAGGAACCCTTTATATATTATAGAGATTAGCAGCTCTTTGCCTTCATATCAGTAGCAATTTATTTTTCTAGTTGGTCATTTGTCTTTTGTTTTTGCTTATGATGTATTTTTTGACCATACAGAAAGTTTTTTTTTGTTGTTGTTGTTGTTTTGGTTTGGATTTTGTTTTTAATGCATTTGACTTTACCAATCTTTTCTTTTATGATGTGGAGTCATTTTTAAGTCTGAATCCCCCATTAGATACCAGGAGATGGTGTCAGACAAGGTCGAGTAGCATTGGACTGAGCCTGCAGAAGGGCCTGAGCTGGTGGGGAGGAGGCAGGGACTTGTTAGCTATGTATCCCTGGGCAAGTTACTTGACCTCCCCTTGGCTCATTCACAAAATTGAGATGATGAGGCCCACGTTAAAGGGCTGTTGTCAGAATTAAATGAGATAGTGTATGGAAAGCACCTAGCACAGCGCCTAGCACAGAGTATAAACCTTTCATACAAGGTACTTCTCCTATCTCTCTAAGTGATATGTGTGTGAACACCTGTAAATAAATGTGTGTGTATGTTTGCGACTGGAAGGAGGACGGGCCTGGCTGTGGTATACACACAGAGGTGGCTCTAGTACTTATGGCCTTGAAATATAAAAGCTGATCCTAGCATTTATGGGCCCCAGGATGATTGCAAATTCCACATCCCTGGCTCCAGGCCAGAGTGCTCCTTGCCTACCCTTCCCGCATCTTCTCCCCTGGTGGCCATAGCCCAGCTGCCTTACTCTCCCCTGGTTAGACTCATCCCAGGATGGCTCACATCTGTGGATGCCCAGACCTGGAAGGCCACAGACAGTGAGGAGCTCCAGGGTGGTATTGAAGGGTCTGGGGCAGATGTTGAGCCCCTGGTGGTCTACTGGGCTCCTTGAACTCCCTTTAGAGTGCTCTCCTGTTCTATGAGCATGTAAGGAGACCTGTGAAGGACCTGTGAGTCAGTGGAATGCAAGACCTGGACCTCTGCCCCTTATACCTTGGCTCAGCCAGGGGTTCAAATTCTAAGTCCCTCACACACTGGAATTCACAAAGCAGGTGGGTCTTGCTTTATAACTCAGTTTTCCTGAGAAGGGGCCAGAAAATCCCATTTTTGTACATCCATTCCTATTTTTGAGCTTTGGGAGAGCTGGGAAGTTAAAGGACTCCTGCTTTGAATCTCTCTCTAAACAGACCAGCCACCACTTCCCAGTTGAGCTTTGTAAAGCTGCTTCTCCATGATTTTGCTAAAGGTGAGAGGCAAAGAGACACCACTGGTATTGACCATAAAATCTGTCTGAAGCTGGGCAGGTCTCTCCCAGTTCCCCCAATAGTAGTAGTCAGGCCCATAGAGTGTTGGTGCTGGGAAAAGACTCAGTGGATAGCAAGTCCAACCTTCTTATTCTACTGACCAGGAAAGCAGGGCCACAAGAATGGACGTGACTTGCCTGAGGTTACCCCTATTAGAGGTAGGTCCAAGCGGAGACCTAGAGCCCAGGAAAACTCTCTCAGCAATCTCTATATCCCCAGCATCAAACATAGGGGCTCAGAGTGATGGTTAGCTAAACTTAAACTCAAGTTTCCTGATGGCCACTCCAGGACTTTTTCTACTCCCCCAAGATGCCACTGGAAAAGTTCTACACAAAGAACTCTGTGTCTCTATTTGCCTGGAGCAACAGAGGAAGGAGAGTCAGGAATCAGGAATACGGGGAGGAAATGGAATGTGTGGCTAATTGTGTCCATTAACAACTTTTCCTTTGCCATGAGACCAGAAGAACTGAATGGTGCCCAGATACTGTTCCTGAACATTTTGATCAAAGATTCTACAGAAGAATCCTGATCAAAAGGGGAAAATGAAGAACACAACTTCAAATTCTCATGGACTTCGGACTTTCTCAAGCCACAGAGGCTAGATTAACCCTGAAACTATTGCCCTGGCATAATATTTAAACCTTAAACCAAAAATATCCCCTGAAGTCTTCTTAAAGCCAAACAATAGTTTAGTGTATCTATACAGGATCAAACTGACAACAGCAACTTGAAAGATTACACAGGAACCTTAGGGGGCAGTGAGTTTATATTAATGGGGGAGAAACGACTCAGAAAAGGAGGGTAAGAATGGTTGCCTAACTTGAAGAATGTAGTCAATGTCACTGAATTATACAAGTAGAAACTGTTGAATTGCTGTATGTTTTGTTATATATATTCTCAACAACAAAATAAATAAAATTTTTAAAAAAAGGAATACTTTGTAGGATCCTATTTGAACATAACTGTGGTAGCTTAAAGATGGCTGAAAAATATTGGCTATTCGTCCCATTGAGAGGTGGAGTCTAATCCCTCTCCCCTTGAAACTGGGCTTAATAACTTGCTTGAAAAATTGACTGATATGGGTGGGAAGTGATATTCTGAGACTTCCAAGGCTAGGTCAAAAGCAGTTTGCACCTTCCATTCTATTAGTTAATTCTACTTTCATTGTTAACACTCTTTCTTGAGTCCTGAGCTGCCATGTAAGAAGTCCGACCACCCTAAGACTTCTATGCTGGAGAGAGCATATGTAGGCCTCTAGCTGACAGTCCCAGCTGACCTCAGCCTTCCAGCCATCCCTAACAACACACCAGACATGTGAGTGAAGCATCTTAGATCTTCCAGACCAGCCCATTCACCAGCAGAAAACCACTGAGTGGGAACCTTCAATGCCACGTGGGACAGGAGAGTAACCTAGCTAAGCCCTGCCCCAATTCCTGACCCACAAAATTATAAGGTAACATAAAACTGTTGTTTTAAGCTTCTGAGCTTTGGGGTAGTTTGTTACATAACTTTGGGACTAGTCTGTTAGATAACTGTATGGTAACTGTCCATCTTAAACATACCAGAGAAAGAGGGGCTGGCTTGGTCCTTTCTATTGTGAGTACACACACCTCTGAATTTTATACACTTGGTAAGCACGGATTTCCTTAGAGTTTTTCTTAAAGCTGTCCTTGCTTCCAAATGTTAGAAATGTAACTTGAATGCCAACTGGCTTGGTCCTTTCTATTGTGAGTACACACACCTCTGAATTTTATACACTTGGTAAGCACGGATTTCCTTAGAGTTTTTCTTAAAGCTGTCCTTGCTTCCAAATGTTAGAAATGTAACTTGAATGCCAACTGGCACAATAATTAAACGTAATTCTTATGGAGCAGCTAATTGGTGCAAGGCATTTTATTCTCATTTAATTCTTGAAACACATTT
Source organism: Loxodonta africana (assembly GCF_030014295.1). Taxonomy (NCBI): domain Eukaryota; kingdom Metazoa; phylum Chordata; class Mammalia; order Proboscidea; family Elephantidae; genus Loxodonta; species Loxodonta africana. Next base: position 24,316,352 of record NC_087357.1, read on the forward strand.
TAAGTTTCAGATGGTGTGTCCATTTTACCAAAGACAAAATGGAGACAAAGAGGTTAGCAAACTTGCCCAAGATCATACAACTAGCAAACAACAGGGTGAGGATTCAAAACCCAGGTTTTTTTTTTTTCCAGAGTCTACATTTACTGCCTCTCTCCATGGGCAGGAGCTTCCCTGAGGCCCTCCCCACAAATAGGACAACACACCCAGACAGCCTATGTTGGTGACACCAGGGACTCTGGGGTAGACTCTGAAGTGAGAGCCCCAGAGCTCTAGGAGAACTGCCTCATTGTTGATGAGTGAGTGCAAACCTCAGGCCCAGGCTTTTTCACCTGCCCGGGCTGGGGTGCCCAGGCCCCCTCTTCAGGCCCCTGCCACAGCTGTCACCATCGCAGCCTCTGATCTTGTTACAGACCCCAGAACCCCCTGGCTGCCTCCTCCTCCTCCTCCTCCATCCAGCCCACAGGAGGGCAGAGACCCATCCGTTCTGAGAACAATGCTAAAGTCAGAGGACAAATCTGTCAAAGACACTGCCAGCTGCCGTCACTTCTGTGGCCCCCACCCTCTGAGCTCATTCCCTGGGGTTTTAGGCGGCTGGTGCTGAAGAGAGACAGGAATGAGGGCTCTGGAGTGGGGATGTGTGGAATCCTGCAGTTGGCTTTGTTTAGATGTTTAATACCACCCAGGCCTGGGATCTGCACCTGCTGCTAAAGGAAGTCACCTCATAACTCCCACTCAGCATGCACACACAGTGCCACCTCCTACCTCCCACCCAGTGGGCTCACACACATGTCACCTCCTACTTCCCACCCAGCAGGCTCACACACAGTGTCACCTCCTACCGCCCACCCAGTGGGCTCACACACGTCACCTCCTACCTCTCACACAGCACACTCACACACACAGTGTCACCTCCTATCTCCCACCCAGCATGCTCACACACGTGTCACTTCCTACTGCCCACCCAGCATTCTCATACACAGTGTCACCTCCTACCCCCCACCCAGTAATCTCCCATACACTGTCCACTCAGGAGTCACACAGAACCAGATTAACTCTTGGCTTCACCACTTATTAGTTGGATGACTCTGGATCTGTCCTGATCATTTAAGCTTGTTTCTTCATCTGTAAAATGAATTTAATCATAGTCCCTAGCTCATAGGCTTTTACATCCCAGTTCTCACCAAATGCTTATTGAGTAAAACCAGAGTTACTATCCAGATCTACTCATTCATTCCCTGCGGTGCAGATCCCTAACCTCCACCCTCCTCCACCCCTCCCCTTCCTTCCCACCTCTCCCACACACCTACTCAACTGGACCTGACTTGAGTTGCTTTTTTTTAATATCATATTTTTTTAAATTGTAGTAAAAAATACACATATATGTAACATAAAATTTGCCTTTTAACTCTTTTTAAGTGTTCAATTCAGTGACATTAATTACAGTCACAATGTTGTACAACTCTCACCACTATCTATTTCCAAAAGTTTTCATCACCCCAAATAGAAACTCTGTACCCATTAAGTAATAACTCCCCACCCACTCCCTACTCCCATTCCCTGGCGGCCTGTAATCTAAATTCTGTCTCTATGAATTTGCCTAGTCTAGATATTTCATATAGGCAAAATCACACAGTATTTGTCCTTCTGTGTCTGGCTTATTTCACTTAGCACAATGTCTTCGAGGGTTCATGTATGTTATACCATGTATCAGAACTTTGTTCCTTTTAAGGCTGAATAATATTTCATTGTATGTATATACCACATTTTGTTTATCTAGTCACCTTTGAGGGACATATGTTTTCACTTTTTGGCTATTGTGACTAGTGCCACAATAAACGTCGGCATACAAGTATCTGTTTGAGTTCCTGTTTTCATTTCTCTTGAGTATATACCTAGGAATGGAATTGTTGGGTCATATGGTAACTATATTTAACTTTTAAAAAAATACTTTACTGTGTTTCTGAAGAAAATTTACATAGCAAATTAGGTTCTCATTTAACAATTTCTATACATATTATTCAGTGACATTGGTTACACTTTTCATAATGTGCCAGCATTCTCATTATTCCCATTCTGGTTGTTCTGTTTCCATTAATCTAGGGTCCTTGCACCCCCTTTTCACCTTTGGTCTAGGGTAAATGTTGACTTTTATGTCTCATTTAGATGATTGTCTGGAGGAGCACAGTATTCATGGGTGATATTATTTATTTTATGATCCACTCTGATTTTTGGCTGATACATGACCACTGGGAGTGGTGTGGGTTCCAAGCTTAAGGATTATCCCAGAGTGATGTTTTCAGAGGTTCCTCTAGTCTCAACTGGTCCAGTAAGTCTTGACATAGGTTGAAAATTTTGCCTTGACATAGATCTCAAGTTTTGGGAGGAGGCCAGAGATGGGGTGGGAGAACCCCTGAGGTTGGATTTTGGAAGGAAGAAGGTTGAAGACATGGTGGATGATGCCAGGCCGTAGGACAGACAGGAAGTCTGAGCTTAAGGCAGAGAAGAGCACCTGTGTTCTGAGATGAGGATGTTTTGGATGGATTGCTTAGGTTGGGGTTAGTGCATGTGTGTGTGTGTGTGTGTCCGTGCATGTGTGTGTGTATGTGTGTGTATGGAGGGGGAGGTGGTGGTGGTAGATACAACTACAAAGGAGTGATCGCTGCACAATAGCAGTGAAGTAAAATGACACCCGGGAGCCAGGAGCTCATTTGGTCCTTCTTCCTAAACTCAAGAAAAGAGGTACATGAAAAAAAAATGTGGTTTCTATCAGAGAGGTTTCAAGGAAATCTTTAGGGGTAAAAGGAAGGTTTGAGAAGTTGAGGTTGAGATTGAAGGTTCCAGAAGGCTTAGTGGTAGAAGGGGTTTCTGGAGGAAGTGGGGGTGAGTATGGAAGATTGCAGACTTCAAGGACCTGCTCCTCAGATCCAGGAATGAGGGCAGCAGGATGGTGGGAAGCAGCCTGTGACAGGATAACCAAACCTAGGGCTTCCTACTAGAATGGGGCCTGATGAGGATTCAGAGGTCAGGGATGCTATAGGTCTACAGTCTGGCTACTGGGCAAGGGCTATTGGGGTTTTTCATGGTGGCAGGACTAGCACTGGCTGGGCTAGAGGAGATTATTGCTGAGTTGGTCACATTCCAGATGCTTGGGTCCTGGCTGTTGGCCTTCAACAAAAGCTCCCTAGAAGCTACTGATGTACAAGGAAACTAACAGGACAGCAGGGAGCAGCTGTAAGGTCCAGCTGCACACACTGTAACACCAGGGCTGTGGCTATTCCCTAAATTCCATCCTCAGAACTGCCGGCAGCCCCAGACTGCTCAGCTGTGGGTCTTCAGGTCCCTTCTATTGAGGAGGACTAAGTCAAACTTGTACATTAAAAAATACTCTCCCACAAAAAAAAACTAAAGACACAAGGCAAAGATTTAGTCCAAAGGACTAACGGGTCACAACTACCATAGTCTTCACTAGACTGAGTCCAGTACAACTAGATGGTGCCTGGCTACCACTGACTGCACTGACAGGGATCACAATAGAGGGTCCCAGAGAGAGAGCTGGAGAAAAATGTAGAACAAAATTCTAACTCACAAAAAAAGAGCAGATTTACTGGCCTGGCAGAGACTAGAGAAACCCCAAGAGTACGGACCCCGGACAACCTTTTAGCTTAGTAACGAAGTCACTCCTGAAGTTCACCCTTCATCCAAAGATTAGACAGGCCCATAAAACAAAACGAGACTAAAGGGGCACACCAGCCCAGGGGCAAGGACTAGGAGGCAGGAGGGGACAGGAAAGCTGGTAATTGGGAACCCAAGGTCGAGAAGGGAGAGTGTTGACATGTTGTGGGGTTGATAACGAATGTCATAAAACAATATGTATACTGTTTAATGAGAAGCTAGGTTGTTGTGTAAAGGTTTACATCTAAAGTACAATAAAAATAAAACAATTTCCAGGCAATGGAATAAAGGAATGACAAAACTCAAACAAAACAAAACAAAACAAAACAAACTCTCCCATCAAGATAGGAATTAGCTTAAAAGTTCCAAGTGAAACGGGGGACATAGCATACTACTATGGCTGCCTAGATTGTAGGGGATCTTGGTTTATTCAGCCCTGTAATCCCAGCTCTCTGTCTTGGGCGCCTTTCTTTCCAAAAGTTCTGGTGGTTATGGGGACTTCTCTGTACCCTGGTTCTACCTGTAGAAAAATGGGGAGGAGTACTAGAGTGAAGCTGCCCTCTGTGGGGTTCACTTGGCTTCAGCCTAGAGATGAAGCTGGCAGCTACGTAAGATTTTGGAATAATTAAAGAGAACCATGATGACATAGGAGCTCTGGTGGTACAATGATAAAGAGCTCAGGTTGCTAACCAAAAGATCAACGGTTCAAATCCACCAGCCGCTCCCTGGAAACCCTATGAGACAGTTCTACCCTGTCCTATAGGGTTGCTATGAGTTGGAATTGACTTGACGGCAATGGATTTTTTTTTTTTTAATGAGGGCATAGTAATAGAGAATCTTCAGGAGAAGTCACTGAGGAGAGATGGAGACAGCCCTTCAGCAGCTGGAAGGCTCATTCATTGACAGGAGGCAGCATATGACCAAGGACCTCAGAGGTGGCTGGGCCTGCGTTGGAGTTTGGCTTTCACCACTTAGGGTTGCCTGGTGTTGAGCAACCTCTTTTGAGGCTGAGTTCTTCCTGTGGAAAACAAGGAGAACAAGAGTTCCTATCTCAGAGAAGAGTCAGGAATAGAAGGAGGATATGAAATGTGTGGCTAATTGCCTCCAGGAATAACTGCCTCCTTTGAAGAACTGGATGGTGCCCAGCTACAATTACTGAAACATTTTGACCAAAGCTTCTATAGAAGGATCCTGATCAAAAAGGGGAAAAAGCAGAACAGAACTTCAAATTCTCATGGATTCCAGACTTCCTGGAGCCATGAAGTTTAGATGAACACCTGAAACTATTGCCCTGAGATAATCTTTAAACCTTAAACCAAAAAATATCTCCTGAAGTCTTTTGAAAACCAAATAATAGTTCAGCTTAACAAGTAAAAAATGCCTACTTTGAGCATTATGCTCTTTTAAGAGGTATCTATGTGGGATCAAACGGATAATAGCAGCTCCACAGTTTAGGTAGGAAACTTAGGGGCCAATGAGTTCATGTTAGCGGCAGAGGCACAACTCAGAAAAGGAGAGTGAGGATGGTAGTACAACTTGAAGAATGCAATCAGTGTCACTAAATGGTATATGCAGAAACTGTTGACTTGGTGTATGTTTTGCTGCATACAGTCTTAACGACAACCAAATAAATAAAATAAAGAGTTTCTATCTCAGGGTCGTTGTGAGGCTTATCTGCCATAAGGAATATAAATCACTCAACACAGAGCCTGGCACATAATATGTGCTCAGTAAATGCCAGCTATTATTATCAATAAGTCATTCAACTAACACTGGAAAAAAATGTTAAAAACAAACAAACCAAAAAAAGACAGGCATGGCCCCAGTGCTCCTAAGGCTTATAAACTAGAAGGTTTTAAAGGGACATTTTACTTGAAACTAAGGTAAATAAGGCAATGAGTTTTTGTTTGTTTGGTTTTAAAGTGATAAGAGGAAGAGAACTGTAGAGAGAAAAAAAAGCATGGCTTAATTCAGAAGATTCAAGTTCTGCCCTTTCTCCTCCTTCAGATTCAGTCTGTTCGAGCAGGAATAGATTGTAGTGGTCCCAGAGAAAGTATGTGACTTACTGAAACCTCAGAGCTTTCAGCCTTGTAGGGTAAATGAAATTCTTACCTCACCACCACCAGTACACTTGTGTGTTCAATAGTTTGGCAACATGGAATTATTCTTAGTTCTGTTAAGTTCCATATTCCTCCCATCTCAAATATGCAAAGTTTGTGCTTGAACCCTCCCATGTAACTGCAAACTAGAAAATAAAATTTTTTTTTTTTTTTACTAGAGTGAAGCATAATTAAATGGGTATGAGGGCCAAAAGAGAACAAGGAGAGGGGGTTAGAACCACAGTCCTGCTTTTCCCACTGGAAGACAATCAGAGAGAACTGACCCCTGGCTCTCCTCAGCGAAAGCTGAACTCTCAGTGGCACCACCAGGAAGGGGGGTGGGGTAGTGGGAGGACTCAGTGTGTAACCATTTCTGTTCCATTCTGTAATCTTTTCCTTTTTTAAATTGGGAGAACTGGGTGGGGGAGGTGAAAAGAGTTGGAGGTTAACTGCTAAAGAATAACAGAATCAAAGGCAATCTACCCTGCAAAGACATATGTGGGTCATACAGAGTGAGGGAGAAGAAGGGACTCCTGGTTTGGATTTGTAACTCCTCAGGTATCATCCAAAAGAGCTTGCATAACCCAGGATCTTACAGCAGGAAAGCCTTCTGCTTTCGGAGCATGACAGCCCTGGGGACAGGAGGAAGGGAGGGAAAAAGAACAAAACTCCACAAATATACCCAAGATTTGTAGACAGCTCTGAAACCCACTTGTGGCCTTTCACCCCCCCACCCCCCCATTGTGGCTGGCCTATCTGCAAGGGTTGGCAACAACTTTGCTTTGAGTTTAAATTGGAAGCCTGAGATCATAATAGAGGGTCCCGGACAGAGCTGGAGAAAAATGGAGAACAAAATTCTAACTCGAAAAGAAAGACCAGACTTGCTGGCCTGACCGAGACTGGAGAAACACTGAGGGTATGGCCACCAGACACCCTTTCAGCTCAGCAATGAGGTCACTCCTGAGGTTCACCCTTCAGCCAAAGATTGAACAGACCCATGGAACAAAACAAGACTAAAGGGGCACACCAGCCCCGGGGCAGGGACTGGAAGGCAGGAGGGAGCAGGAAAGCCAGTAATAGGGAAACCAGGGTTGAGAAGGGAGAGTGTAGACATGTTGTGAAGTTGTTAACCAATGTCATACGACAATGTGTGTATTAGCTGTTTGATGAGAAACTAGTTTGTTCTGTAAACCTTCATCTAAAGTACAATAAAAAACACAAATTGGAAGCTTAAGAGGGCTGGTAAAAAAAAAAAAAGAGGGTTGGTAGACTAGGGTAAACCAGAGTTCTACTCTAAGCTCCATCACTTTCTATCGGATATTTTTAGGCCAGCTACTTCCCCCTCACTGAAAACTGCTTCCCTTCTGGCAGACCGGGGTTAACACCACCCATTTCAAAGTTGTTGCCCTTCAGTGAGGTGGAAAAAGGGCTTGTCTGAGACTTAATAGGTAATCAATAACTATTAAGTCAATTACATAGAACCCCGGCGGTGCACTGGTTAAGAGCTCAGGCTGCTAACCAAAAGGTTGGTAGTTCAAATCCACCAGCCATTCCTTGGAAACTTTATGGGGCAGTTCTACTCCCTACTATAGGGTCCCTATATGCCAGAATCGGCTCAACAGCAACGGTTTTTTGTTTTTAAGTCGATTACGCAAGGTTAGCCTGTATAAATCAATACACCGCAAAGAAGGTATTTCCCAAAGATTGTAATCCTCACGCTTCTGCCCCAAAGGATCAAGATAACCATCCGCAATCAAGTGTCTCATTTTCTTCTACCCAGCCAAGCTCAGAGGTTAGACAGACACCGCAGGAGCATGTCCCCAAGAAAGAGAGAAGAAAGTAGAAGGTAAGAGTCATTGGAAAGATCTCTTTGGCACCCAGCTTCAGTGGTTTCTCTTTCTTGGCAGTTCCTCAGAGCTTTAATCTCACAATTGAGATGAAAGACAGATACTCTTGTCTCAACACTGAAACACCATTTAGCTTATTTATCTGCTTGCACATTAACCTCCAGCCCATCAGAAGGCCAGGCTCAATGCAGTATTCACGCCAGTGTCATAGCAGATCTAGCTTTATGGAGAGCAAGATTTCGACTGCTGTGTGGCCCCAGCTGAGGTACAGAGGCAGGGCATGCACACGTGTTCCTACACACCTGCTCACCAAGGGGAAGAACCCTTTATTCTTAAGCATCATAGAAACTGAACTTGTGGAACCACCCTAAAGAGTATAATAGTGTTTTCTCCAAGGCTACAGATGTGAATGACTTATCAGAAAACAGATCAGCAAGTATTCCCAGCACTCTGTGAGACAGTGTGAGACCCTAACTTGGACTCGGTCTTGTTGGGGAGATGACTTAGAAATGGTAAACTAAGAAGCAACATAATAGGTAAAGCTGTTTTGATTAAGGGATGTGGGGTAAGTGACAGAAATAGTAAATGTATAAAACTAGGACAACTTTTTCTGGATCCATATGAGAACTGAGAAGTGAGAAGGCACAAGTGGTGAAAACTGCTGCTCTGAGGAGAAACAAGTACAAGTAAGAGTTGCCATTTTGTTAACAAAAACTCATTAAACAGCTGCTGCACAGCTTTCTAAATAGCAACACAGGAGGAGGAGCCAAGATCGCAGACTAGACAGACACTTCCGGTGAGCCCTCTTTACAACAAAGACCCGAAAAAACAAGTGAAACGAGTATATCTGTGACAAGCTGGGAGCCCTGAGCATCAAAGGCAAGCTTAGACAACACACTGAGGGGCAGGGGGAGGAAGAGACCATTCAGAAGTGGAGAGGAGTTACCAGACCTGAACCACGGGAAGCCCTCAGGCACCATTCCCAGAGTGGCGGTGGTGGTGGGCTGGTACTAGCATTCGGCCACAGTTTCCTCGGGGAGAAGCAGCCAGCCACACAGCCTACTAACACCGCTGGAACCTGAGGAGAACGGCGTGCTCTCGGCAAAAGCTAAGTACTTGCATATATTTTACCGCACCCCCCACCAACCCCCAAGCCGGGTTCAGCGGCTGAATCCCTGGAACTGAGATAGGCTCTGGTGAGCACGTAGAGCCATCCTTCCGGCCTTGGGGAAGGAAAAAATTTGCATTTGGGGGAAAAGATAATTTGCTAGCTCCATTAACCAGGGGAGCTCAGGACAGAAGCAGCTCCTGTCCAGGCATAAACCGTCCGTGGACCTTGAGCACCTTTCCCTTCTGCATGAACCTGCGTGGGCCTATCTCAGGAGAATAGGCCCTTGTTGGCAGACTCCAACCATTTCAGCTGTGTGGTGGAGAGCTGGGTGTTTCACGTTTGACATTGTTTTGCCTATTAAACAAGGTCCTCACCTACCCACATCAGGGACCTAAGGACTGGTGGTTCCACACAGGTCACCCAGCCACCCACAACAGGGGCCCAAAGATAACTGGTACCCCCCAGTCCTTACAACCAAAAACTTTTGGTGCCCATGGTCCCTCTGCAGAACCCACCCACCAGCACGCTGTAGGGAACAGAGATGCGTTTTTCTCAGAGACACTTGAGGGTCAGTTCTCAGCCCCCTGCCTGGTTCAGAGTGTGGCCCCCTACTGCAGATACCGGTATGTACGCCAAGCACCTCTGCCCCTCTAAGGCTATAGGACAGAGCCTGTACCACACACTTGATGATCAGCTACCCGGAAACCTGAGCTGAATTCATACAAGAAAACTGAATGGACTCCTAGAACGATATACCTGATAATAGCTCTACCAGCTGGGGACAGGACACCAGAGCTCCAAAGGCAAAAATAATCAAGCTAGCTCACTCAAGCAACCCATAGGGGTATACCAAAACAAAACAAAGCAAGCAGCTACGACACAGTACGCAAGCATAAACTAATACAGTAACTTATAGATGGCTCGGAGACAAGTCAATATCAAGTCACATAAAGAAACAGACCATGATCACCTCAAAAGGCTCTCAAAACAAAGAATCCAGGAATCTACATGAAAGTGCATTCTTAGAATTACCAGATGCAGAATACAACAGTTTAATATACAGAACCCTTCGAGACATCAGGAAGGAAATGATGCAATACACAGAACAAGCCAAGGAACACACAGATAAAGCAACTGAAGAAATTAGAAACTCAGGAACATAATGAAAAGTTTAATAAGCTGGAAAAATCCACAGACAGAAAGCAATCAGAAATTTAGAAGTTTAACAATAAAATTACAGAATTAGACAACTCGATAGAAAGTTAGAGGAGCAGAGCTGAGCAAGTAGAAGCTAGAATTTCTGAACTCCAAGATAAATCACTTGGCACTAATATATTTGAAGAAAAATCGGATAAAAGAATTTTAAAAAATGAAGAAACCTTAAGAATCATGTGGGACTCAATCAAGAGAAATAACCTACGAGTGATTGGAGTACCAGAACATGGAGGGATAACAGAAAATATAGAGACAATTGTTAAAGATTTGTTGGCAGAAAACTTCCCTGATATTGTGAAAGATGAGAAGATATCTATCCAAGATGCTCATCGAACTCCACATAAGGTAGATGTTAAAAGAAAGTCACCAAGACATATTATAATCAAACTTGCCAAAACCAAAGATAAAGAGAGAAGTATAAGAGCAGCGAGGGATGAACGAAAAGTCACCTACAAAGGAGAGCCAAGAAGAATAAACTCAGACTGTTCGGCAGAAACGATGCAAGCAAGAAGGCAACGGGATGACATATTTTAAAAAAATTGAAGGAAAAAAATTGCCTGCCAAGAATCATATATCCAGCAAAACTATCTCTTAAATATGGAGGTGAAATTAAGACATTTCCAGATAAACACAAGTTGAGGGAATTTGTAAAAACCAAACCAAAACTAAAAGAAATACTAAAGGGAGTTCTTTGGTTAGAAAATCAATAATATCAGGTATCAACCCAAGACTAGAACACTGGGCAGAGCAACCAGAAGTCAACCCAGACAGGGAATTAAAAAAAAAAAAAAAAAAGCAAGATTATTAAAAAAAAAAAAAAAAGCCCAAAACAGGGTAACAGCAATGTTATTACATAAAAGAAGACAGCATTAGAATAATAAAGAGGGACTAAGAAATGTAATCATACACCTTGCATATGGAGAAGAAGATACGGCGATACAAAGAAATAAAAGTCAGTTTCAAATTTAGAAAAATAGGGGTAAATAATGCGGTAACTACAAAGGAGACAAACTATCCTACTCACCAAAATAAAATACAAGGGAAAAATACAGAGTCAGCAGAAACAAAACCAACAACAACAAATATGAGGAAAGGACAATAAAGACAATCTACTCAGCACATAAAATCAAGTAGAAACTGTCAACAACACACACAAAAAGGCATCAAAATGATAGCACTAAATTCATACCTATCCATAATTACCCTGAATGTAAATGGACTAAATGCACCAATAAAGAGGCAGAGAGTGGCAGAATGGATTCAAAAAGGAGAGACACACCTTAGACTTAGAGACACAAACAAACTAAAACTCAAAGGATGGAAAAAATATATCAAGCAAACAACAATCAAAAAAGAGCAGGAGTGGCAATATTAATTTCTGACAAAATAGACTTTAAAGTTAAATCCATCAGAAAGGATAAGGAAGGACACTATATAATGATTAAAGGGACAATACACCAAGAAGATATAACCACATTAAATATTTATGCACCCATTGACAGGCCTGCAAGATACATGAAACAAACTCTATCAGCATTGAAGAGTGAGATAGACACCTCCACAATAATAGCCGGAGGCTTCAACACACCACTTTCGGTGAAGGACAGGACATCCAGAAAGAAGCTCAATAAAGACACAGAAGATCCAAATGCCACAATCAACCAAATTGACCTCGTAGACATATACAGAATACTCCACCCAACAGCAACCAAGTATACTTTCTTTTCTAGTGCACATGGAACATTCTCTAGAATAGACCACATATTAGGTCATAAAGCAAGCCTTAGCAGAATCCAAAACATTGAAATATTACAAAGCATCTTCCCTGACCATAAGACCATAAAAGTGGAAATCAATAACAGGAAAAGCAGGGAAAAGAAATCAAAAATTTGTAAACTGAACAATACACTGCTCAAAAAAGATTGGATTATAGAAGACATTAAGGATGGAATAAAGAAATTCAGAGAATCCAATGAGAATGAAAACACTTCCTATCAGAACCTTTGGGACACAGCAAAAGCAGTGCTCAGAGGTCAATTTATATCAATAAATGCACACACACAAAAAGAAGAAAGGGCCAAAATCAAAGAATTATCCCTACAACTTGAACAAATAGAAACAGAGCAACAAAAGAAACCCACAGGCACCACAAGAACACAAATAACAAAAATTAGAGCTGAACTAAATGAAATAGAAAACAGAAAAACAATTGAAAGAACTAACAAGACCTAAAGCTAGTTTTTTGAAAAAATCAACAAAACTGATAAACCACTGGCCAAACTGACAAAAGAAAAACAGGAGAGGAAGCAAATAACCCGAATAAGAAATGAGATGGCGATATTAAAACAGACCCAACTGAAATTAAAAGAGTCATATCAGATTACTGTGGAAAACTGTACTCAAATTTGAAAACCTAGAAGAAATGGATGAATTCCTAGAAACACACTACCTACCTAAACTAACACAAACAGAGGTAGAACAACTAAATAGACCCATAACAAAAGAAGAGATTGAAAAGTTAATGAAAAAACTCCCAACAAAAAAAAAGCCCTGGTCCGGAAGGCTTCACTGCAGAGTTCTACCAAACTTTCAGAGAAGAGTTAACACCACTACTACTAAAGGTATTTCAGAGCATAGAAAAGGACGGAATACTGCCAAGCTCATTCTATGAAGCCACCATATCCCTGATACCAAACCCAGGTAAAGACACCACAAGAAAAGAAAATTATAGACCTATAACCCTCATGAACGTAGATGCAAAAATCCTCAACAAAATTCTAGCCAATAGAATTCAACAACATATCAAAAAAATAATTCACCATGACCAAGCGGGATTCATACCAGGTATGCAGGGATGGTCCAACATTAGAAAAACAATTAATGTAATCCATCACATAAATAAAACAAAAGACAAGAATCACATGATTTTATCAATTGATGCAGAAAAGGCGTTTGACAAAGTTCAACACCCATTCATGACAAAAACTCTCAGCAAAATAGGAATAGAAGGAAAATTCCTCAACATAATAAAGGGCATTTATACAAAGCCAACAGCCAACATCACCCTAAATGGAGAGAGCCTGAAAGCATTTCCATTGAGATCGGGAACCAGATAAGGATGCCCTTTATCACCACTGTTATTCAACATTGTGCTGGAGGTCCTAGCCAGAGCAATTAGGCTAGATAAAGAAATAAAGGGCATCCAGAATGGCAAGGAAGAAGTCAAAGTATCTCTATTTGCAGATGACATGATCTTATACATGGAAAACCCTAAGGAATCCTCCAGAAAACTATTGAAACTAATAGAAGAGTTCAGCAGAGTATTGGGATACAAGATAAATATACAAAAATCAGTTGGATTCGTCTACACCAACAAAAAGAACATAGAAGAGGAAATCACCAAATCAATGCCATTTACAGTAGCCCCCAAGAAGATAAAATACTTAGGAATAAATCTTACCAGAGATGTAAAAGACTTATACAAAGAAAACTACAGTACATTTGTGCAAGAGACCAAAAGAGACTTACATAAGTGGAAGAACATACCTTGCTCATGGACAGGAAGACTTAGCATTATAAAAATGTCTATTCTACCAAAAGCGATCTGTACATTTAATGCAATTCTGATCAAAATTCCAACGACATTCTTTAATGAGATGGAGAAAGAAATCACCAACTTCATATGGAAGGTAAAGAGGCCCCAGATAAATAAGGCATTACTGAAAAAGAAGAACAAAGTGGGAGGCCTTACTTTACCAGATTTTAGAACCTATTATACCGCCACAGTAGTCAAAACAGCCTGGTGCTGGTACAACAACAGATACACGGACCAATGGAACAGAATTGAGAATCCAGACATAAATCCATCCACATATGAGCAGTTGATATTTGACAAAGGCCCCAAAACAGTTAAATAGGGAAAAGACAGTCTTTTTAACAAATCGTTCTGGCATAACTGGATATCCATCTGCAAAAAAATGAAACAAGACCCATACCTCACTTCATGCACAAAAACTAACTCAAAATGCATCAAAGACCTAAATATAAAATCTAAAACAATAAAGATCATGGAAGAAAAAATAGGGACAACATTAGGAGCCCTAATACATGGCATGAACAGTATACAAAACATTATAAAGAATGTAGAAGAAAAACTAGATAACTGGGAGCTCCTAAAAATCAAACACCTATGCTCATCCAAAGACTTTACCAAAAGAGTAAAAAGACTACCTATATACTGGGAAAAAGTTTTTAGCTATGACATTTCTGATCAGCACCTGATCTCTAAAATCTACATGCTACTGCAAAAACTCAAATGCAAAGAGATGAATAACCCAATTAAAAAATGGGCAAAAGATATGAATAGACACTTCACTAAAGAAGACATTCAGGTAGCTAATTAGATATATGAGGAAATGTTCATGATCATTACCCATTAGAGAAATGCAAATCAAAACTACAATGAGATTTCATCTCACTCCAACAAGGCTGGCGTTAATCCAAAAAACACAAAATAATAAATGTTGGAGAGGCTATGGAGAGATTGGAACATTTACACACTGCTGGTGGGAATGTAAAATGGTGCAACCACGTTGGAAATCGATTTGGCGCTTCCTTAAAAAAGCTAGAAATACAACTACCATACAATCCAGCAATCCCACTCCTCGGAATATATCCTAGAGAAATAAGAGCCTTTAAACAAACAGATATATGCACACCCATGTTTATCGCAGCACTGTTTACAATAGCAAAAAGATGGAAGCAACCAAGGCGCCCATCAACGGATGAATGGATAAATTGTGGTGTATTCACAGAATGGAATACTACGCATCGATAAAGAACAGTGAGGAATCTGTGAAACATATCACAACATGGAGGAACCTGGAAGGCATTATGCTGAGTGACATTAGTCAGTGGCAAAAAGACAAATATTATATAAGACTGCTATTATAAGAACTTGAGAAATAGTTTAAACTGAAAAGAAAACATTCTTTTGTGGTTACAAGGCGGGGAGGGAGGGAGGGTGGGAGAGGGACATTTGCTAATTAAATAGTAGATAGGAACTACTTTAGGTGAAGGGAAAGACAACACACAATACAGGGAGGTCAGCACAACTGGACTAAACAAAGAGCAAAGAAGTTTCCTGAATAAACTGAATGCTTCAAAGGCCAGTGTAGCAAGGACAGGGGTCTGGGGACCATGGTTTCAGGGGACATCTAAGTCAATTGGCATAATAAAATCTATTAAGAAAACATTCTGCATCCCACTTTGAAGAGTGGCGTCTGGGGTCTCGGACACTAGCAAGCAGCCATCTGGGATGCATCAATTGGTCTCAAGCCACCTGGATCAAGGGAGAATGAAGAATACCAAGGACACAAGGCGATTACGAGCCCAACAGACAGAGAGGGCCACATGGACCAGACTACATCATCCTGAGACCAGAAGAACTAGATGGTGCCCGGCTGCAACCAAAGACTGCCCTTACAGGGAACACAACAGAGAACCCCTGAGGAGCAGGAGAGCAGTGGGATGCAGACCCCAAATTCTCATAAGACCAGACTTAATGGTCTGACTGAGGCTGGAAGGACCCCAGTGGTCACGGCCCCCAGACCTTTTGTTGGCCCAGGACAGGAACCATTCCCGAAGCCAGCTCTTCAGACATGAATTGGACTGGACAATGGGTTGGAGAGGGATGCTGGTGAGGAGTGAGCTTCTTGGATCAGGTGGACACTTGAGACTATGTTGGCATCTCCTGCCTGGAGGGGAGATGAGAGGGCGGAGGGGATTAGAAGCTGGCAAAATGGACACGAGAAGAGATTGGAAGGAGAAAGCGGGGTGTCTCATTAGGGGGAGAGTAATTGGGAGTGTGTAGCAAGGTGTATATGGGTTTTTGTGTGAGAGACTGACTTGATTTGTAAACTTTCACTTAAAGCACAATAAAAATTATATAAAAAAAATAGCAATGCAACCTGTTACACAAGCCCTCAATACCTTGGCTGAAAAGCATTTATGTGTCTGAGCTGCAAGCAGTTAAGAGGTAGCTCATAAACTCCTGTAACAGGGAAATCTCAAGAACATCACATCTCAACCTTCTCATTGCTTCTGGAACTCTACAAATAAGGAACTAGAGAGGAAACTGCAGTTTGAAAAACTAGACAGAGAAAATGGAGGAGGTGTTGGCACGTGTCAAGAGCCCCCTCTAGCGGTTCTGGAAATAAATGACACTGTAAGCTTTGTCTATCTGCATCGCACATGCAGAGGAGCTGGGCCTCAAACTTCCAGGCAGCCATAGACTGCTAGGAATGAGGTATGTACACCCGCTGGCATCAACCATTCCACGGGTGCTACATTCATCTGTGATCAAGTCGGATACACGAGACACGTAGCGTTGGCAAAGTGAAAGCCATTATTATTTATAGAAAGCAAACAGTAAGCAATAACACAGATTCCCAGAGAAGAAACTTACACTTCCCCAAGTACCCATGTCCACTCTTATGTCGCTGGGCAGGCACACTGCGGTACAGTTCAGATGCTGTGTTTGTGTCACCGCTGCCGCCGGCTTCTACTCTCCACTGGGCCTCACTGGGCCTTGCTTTGCCAGTGGGAAGACCCCTGCACAAGATCTCTTGAGCCTCTCTGTTGCTGCTGCTGGGCCCTTCTAAGCCTCAAGCTACCCAGGCTTGCGGGACCCCCAGTGCCTGGAGGAAGGTGTGCCCTGCACGGGCACACTCAAGCCTCTGCCCTGCACCAACAAGTGTTACAGCTCATTTAGCTCCGCTGGTAAGCCTCCTGCCCAAAGGCACTCAGCTCTCGCTCCTGCCACCGTCTCTCGCTGTCTTGTACTGTCTTCAGTGTTACACAGCTCTCTTCTGAGTCTTGAAGGTTCTCAGTACAGTGACCCCAGGTTCAAAGAACACACTCCACTCCAGCTCCTCTTGATGGTAGTGAGGTCCCCTGAACCTCTGGGTGATTGATCCTTATGTAAGCAACTCCTTATCAATTTCAAGGCATGGCCCTCCCACCAGGACCACAAAGTGACTCTGTAGACCATAAATCACTCAATTTGCATAGTAAACTGACCAATTCCCCCAGGAGACTATACCAAAAAAACTAAACCAAACCCATTGCCCTTGAGTCAGTTTGGACTCATAGCAACCCTACAAAACAGAGTAGAACTGCCCCATAGGGTTTCCAAGGAGCAGCTGCTGGATTCTAACTGCTGACCTTTTGGTTAGCAGCCGAGCGCTTAACCACTGCACCACCAGGACTCCTGGGCAGACTATGTCACTCAATTTGCATAGCCCCAGCCAATCATTTTGTGGGAGTTACAAGACCATAGCGAGAAAGGCTATAAAAAAGCGATTCATTCCATCGCAGAAGTGACCTGGGATTTAGAATATTGGGATAAAAGATAGCAACATAGACAGAGCTGAAGAAAACCTCAATCCTAGCAATCTTTGCAACACGTCATCATTTCTAATTCTGAGGTGGCTGATAGGCTTATGTGTTTGAAAAACCTCTTCCAACAAAGGTCTCTACCTTAGAAATGGCATAAACCTTTACTACGTTATATTAGCTGCTTCTGTGACCTTAGTCCCAGAGGACTTGGTTTTAAACTTATGGCCTTCAAGTTCAATTTTCTATCGTGCTTTTTTTTCTCATCTATTTTTTTTCCAGCCTCTAAACCCCCCCAAAAAAAACCAAACCCATTGCCGTCAATTCCAACTCACAGCGACCCTATAGGACAGAGTAGAACGGCCCTATATTTTCCAAGGAGCGCCTGGTGGATTCGAACTGCTGACCTTTTGGTTACCAGCTGTAGCACTTAACCACTACGCCAACAAGGTTTCTGTTTCTAATAAATGAATAATTTATGAGGTTCAAGCAGGACTTGGTATTACACTTGGTATCAATTGAACTTCTATGTTTGTACTATAATCCACTTAATTTGCCAGGTGCTGATCTGACAGCATGCCAGAACCGCACAAAATCCATAAGATAACATTCAAATGCTAATGTTCTATTTGCAATAGACTTATCTCAACTGATGTGATGACTTGAGAGAGTAAATATGTCCATGTTCTCCGTGCAAACCTAATCTCTATGCTGCCTCATATCCCTGTGCAGTTATTGGCTGCCACAAGGGCTCTTACACCCAGGAGACTCTCTGTCTCTAGGAAGGGGAGGGTGAGTGCCACACGGTGGCAGATTTATGGAGCAACACTGGCATCTTCCATGCAGAAGACTGGCAGCCAAGAATAATCCAGTCCCCCTAGGACACTGAGACCAGTAATCAGAGTGTACCTAAATATGTAAGGTCTAAAGAAAAAAGAATGGAAGAGAGGGAAAAGGCAAAGAAAACTAAAGATGGTGGTGGCTCATACCCTTAAAATCTGCTTCTCTGTGCAATGAAGAGGATCAATCAACACTACACAACCATGATATAACAGCTCCTCATTTTCACAGTTAATTAGGGAGAAACAAAAAGCAAATGTATCAATTGGGAAGTCTGCTCTTCTCCATGAGGTAAGCCAGGGTTTGGTTCTGGCTGTCAGTTACTAAGCTGTATATCCTCATTTTGGTTTATCTAATCTGGACCTCACATTTCCTCAATCTAAAATTAAAGTTTTTTGATGATCTGTTCCACAGTCGGCCCCTGGCCTTGTTCTGACTGATGATATTGAGCTTTTCCATCGTCTCTTTCCACAGATGTAGTCGATTTGATTTCTGTGTGTTCCATCTGGCGAGGTCCATGTGTATAGTCGCCATTTATGTTGGTGGAAGAAGGTATTTGTAATGAAGAAGTTGGTGGTCTTGCAAAATTCTATCATTCGATCTCTGGCATTATTTTTATGACCAGGGCCATATTTTCCAACTACGGATCCTTCTCGTTTCCAACTTTTCCATTCCAATCGCTAGTAATTATCAATGCATCTTGATTGCATGTTCGAACAATTTCAGACTGCAGCAGCTGATAAAAATCTTCTATTTCTTCATCTTTGGCCCTAGTGGTTGGTGCGTAAATTTGAATAATAGTCATTAACTGGTCTTCCTTGTAGCCATAGGGATATTATCCTATCACTGACGGCATTGTACTTCAGGATGGATCTTGAAACATTCTTTTTGATGATGAATGCAACACCATTCCTCTTCGAGCTGTCATTCCCAGCATAGTAGACTATATGATTGTTCGATTCAAAATGGTCAGTGCCAGTCCATTTCAGCTCACTGATGCCTAGGATATCGATGTTTGTGTTCCATCTCATTTTTGACGATTTCCAATTTTCCTAGATTCATACTTCGTACATTCCAGGTTCTGATTATCAATGGATGTTTACAGCTGTTTCTTCTCATTTTGAGTCGTGCCACATCAGCAAATGAAGGTCCTGAAAGCTTTACTCAGTCCACGTCATTAAGGTCGACTCTACTTTGAGGAGGCAGCTCTTCCTCAGTCATCTTTTGAGTGCCATCCAACCTGGGGGGCTCATCTTCCAGCACTGTATCAGACAATGTTCCGCTGCTATTCTTAAGGTTTTCACTGGCTAATGCTTTTCAGAAGTAGACTGCTGGGTCCTTCTTCCCAGTCTGTCTTAGTCTGGAAGCTCAGCTGAAACCTGTCCTCCACAGGTGACCCTGCTGGTATCTGAATACTGGTGGCACAGCTTGAAGAAAATCAGAGCAAGTCCGCGAGAGCCAAAATATAACCTTTGAGTACATCCTGCCTGAATTTAGAGACCATCTCAAGAATAGATTTGACCCATTGAACACTAGTGACCGGAGACCAGATGAGTTGTGGAATGACATCAAGGACATCATACATGAAGAAAGCAAGATGTCACTGAAAAGACAGGAAAGAAAGAAAAGACCAAGATGGATGTCAGAGAAGACTCCGAGACTTTCTCTTGAGAGTCAAGCAGCTAAAGCAAAAGGAGGAATTGATGAAGTAAAAGAATTGAACAGAAGATTTCAAAGGGCCTCTTGAGAAGACAAAGTAAAGTATTATAATGACATGTGCAAAGAGCTGGAGATGGAAAACCAAAAGGGAAGAACACCCTTGGCGTTTCTCAAGCTGAAAGAACTGAAGAAAAAATTCAAGCCTCGAGTTGCAATAGTGAAGGATTCTATGGGGAAAATATTAAATGATGCAGGAAGCATCAAAAGAAGATGGAAGAAATACACAGAGTCATTATACCAAAAAGAATTAGTCGATATTCAACCATTTCAAGAGGTGGCATGTGATCAGGAACCGATGGCACTGAAGGAAGAAGTCCAAGCTGCTCTGAAGGCATTGGTGAAAAACAAGGCTCCAGGAATTGATGGAATATCAATTGAGATATTTCAATACACAGATGCGGCGCTGGAGGTGCTCACTCGTCTATGCCAAGAAATATGGAAGACAGCTACCTGGCCAACCAACTGGAAGAGACCCATATTTATGCCTATTCCCAAGAAAGGTGATCCAACTGAATGTGGAAATTATAGAACAATATCATTAATATCACACACAAGCAAAGTTTTGCTGAAGATCATTCAAAAACGGCTGCAGCAGTGTATCAACAGGGAACTGCCAGAAATTCAGGCTGGTTTCAGAAGACGTGGAACCAGGGATATCATTGCTGATGTCAGATGGATCCTGGATGAAGGCAGGGAATACCAGAAGGATGTTTACCTGTGTTTTATTGACTATGCAAAGGCATTCGACTGTGTGGATCAAAACAAACTATGGATAACATTGCAAAGAATGGGAATTCCAGAACACTTAATTGTGCTCATGAGGAACCTTTACATAGATCAAGAGGCAGTTGTTCGGACAGAACAAGAGGATACTGATTAGTTTAAAGTCAAGAAAGGTGTGCCTCAGGGTTGTATTCTTTCACCATACCTGTTTAATCTGTATGGTGAACAAATAATCCGAGAAGCTGGACTATAGGAAGAAGAACGGGGCATCAGGATTGGAGGAAGACTCATTAACAACCTGCATTATGCAGATGACACAACCTTGCTTGCTGAAAGTGAAGAGGACCTGAAGCACTTACCAATGAAGATCAAAGACCACAGCCTTCAGTATGGATTACACCTCAACATAAAGAAAACAAAATCCTCACAACTGGACCAATGAGTAACATCATGATAAACGGAGAAAAGACTGAAGTCGTCAAGGATTTCATTTTACTTGGATCCACAATCAATAGCCATGAAAGCAGCAGTCAAGAAATCAAAAGACACATTGCACTGGGTAAATCTGCTGCAAAGGACCTCTTCAAAGTGTTGAAGAGCAAAGATGTCACCCTGAAGACTAAGGTGCGCCTGACCCAAACCATGGTATTTTCAATCGCATCATGTGTATGTGAAAGCTGGACAATGAATAAGGAAGACCAAAGAAGAGTTGACGCCTTTGAATTGTGGTGTTGGCAAAGAATATTGAATATACCATGGACTGCCAAAAGAATGAACAAATCTGTCTTGGAAGAAATGCAGCCAGAATGCTCCTTAGAGGGAAGGATGGCGAAACTACGTCTTACATACTTTGGACATGTTGTCAGGAGGGATCAGTCCCTGGAGAAGGACATCAAGCTTGGCAGAGTACAGGGTCAGCGGAAAAGAGGAAGACCCTCAACGAGGTGGATGGACCCAGTGGCTGCAACAATGAGCTCAAGCGTAACAACGATTGTAAGGATGGCTCAGGACCGGGCAGTGTTTTGTTCTGTTGTGCACAGGGTCGCTATGAGTCGGAACCAACCCGACGGCACCTAACAACAACAAAATTAAAGTATTAAACTGAAAAAAATTGTATCTCTGTGTTTTAGTCATCTAGTGCTGCTGTATCAGAAATACCGCAAGTGGATGGCTTTAACAAAGAGAAATTTATTTCTTCACAGTAAAATTGACTAAAAGTTGACATTCGGGGCGTCAGCTCCAGGGGAAGGCTTTCTCTATTGGCCTTCTGATCAATCATCCCCCAGACTAGGAGCTTCTCCACACAGGGACCCCGGGGTCCAAAGGACTCCCTCTGCTCCCAGCACTATTTTCTTGGTGGTATGAGGCTCCCCTTCTCCGCTCACCTCCCTTTCCTTTTCATCTCTTGAGATACAAAAGGTGGTGCAGGCCACACCCCAGGGAAACTTCCTTTACATTGGATCAGGGATGTGACCTGGGTAAAGTGTTACAATCCCACCCTGATCCTCTTTAACATAAATTACAATCACAAAATGGAGGACACACACACAATACTGGGAATCATGGCCTAATCAGGTTGACACATATTTTTGGGGGATACAACTCAATCCATGACACTATGGCTCTAAATATCCCTAGCTGCAAGGTCCTGGTATTTTTAGCTTAGAGAAAGTGTTGACATAAAAGCCACATTTAAGAGGAAATGCTTTGCAAAATCTGAGTTCTTGCAAATGAATGTTCTTTCTAGAACTGTAACTGAATCAACCCATTTTAGCAAGAAATATTGGATGTGACTATTAGGAAAATAAATCGATTTCAATCTATTTCTCACCCACTCTGTTCCACTTCTGTTCTGACATCAGAAGCTCACGCAGCACTCCTTCCTCTGAAAGTAACCACCTAGAGCTAGGTCAGAGCTCACAAGTGCAGTCCTCTCAACTGCCAAGTCTGCCCAAGACTTCAGACAACAGCAGGCCTGAGGGTCCCTCAAAAACAAACCAACCAACCAACCCAGTGCCGTTGAGTTGATTCCGACTCATGGCGACCCTGTGAGGGTCCCTAGGGCCCCCTTATTTCTGACCTGCTGATTATAAATTCTAGGTTTCCCCATTACCCTCTCAGGATCCTAGCTCAGGGGTATGCAAGGTTCCCCCTCACTTCTAATCTGCCAGCTCCCACTATTCCCATGGGTTTGATAATTCACTAGAATGACTCATAGAACTCAGGAAAGCAGTATACTTTCGATTAGTTTTATTATAGCAAAAAGGATACAAATGAAGAGACTCATGGCGAGGTCTGGGAGAGTTTCCAACACAAACTTCCAGTTCCAAAAAGGGGTGCACTACCCAACCACGTACACTGATGTCTTTCACCAACCGGGAAGCCCATAAAGCTTCTGTGTCTGCAGCCTTTACCGGAGCCTCAATACGTAAGTAGAAACCCTGGTGGCACAGTAGTTAAGAGCTACAGCTGCTAACCAAAAGATCAGCAGTTTGAATCTACCAGGCACTCCTTGGAGACGCTTTGAGACTGTTCTACTCTGTCCTATAGGGTTCACTATGAGTCAGAATTGACTCGATGGCAAAGGGTTTCGTTTTTGGTTTTTATTACATAGGCATGATTGATCCAATCATGCCCTCCCCTCACCTGAGGTCGGCTGTCTTTCTGGCCTGGCCAGCCCTCACCTGAGTCACCTCATTAGCATAAACCTTCAGCTATGGGCTGGATGCAAGGACAGAGACCAAATTCTTTGGGTGAAGCTAAACTCATAGGGGCCAAAATATAGGCCATAACGCAATTCTAAGCAAAAAACAATTGAAATAGATTGTCATCATTACTTTTCCCAGAGGAAAAGGAAAAGCTGCCTGTTTTTCCTTGATGAAGTATGAAACTAAGGGAACAAGGGTATCACTATTCCTTAATCTTCACACAAAAGTAGAGGACAATTCTACCTAGTTATGCATAATTTAAGAAGGAAAGAAGAAAAAAAAAAAAACCTCAAATAGGGAAAGAAAGACCCTCCTAACTTCTAGGCAGTTGAACTAACACCTTCGCTGTCACTGATTTTAACTGTACCATTTTGCATCTGGTTTCCATTTACTCTTTCCTTGCTCAACGTACCAGATTTCACCTTCAATATGCAAACCTGGGTTATTAGTGTTCCCCGGTAAAGAAATATGCCTGAGGAAAAGGTGAAGAAAAATCAAGAATGATTACTACAAGGAAAAGGTGAAGAAAGGTCAAGAATGAATATATTTCTACTTGGAACACACTCAAAGCAACCCAGCAACCTGATGCTGCTGTGTGAGGAGACCATTTGCTGGGCGAGAGTCAGATCTTAAAACCGTTTTTTTCCTGTACACCAGTATCTTCCCCTTACGGGAAGCTGAACGGAAGGGCTAGCCCCTTCCCTAGAGTTGTTAGCAGAAAAAACCCTTTAAAGAATTAACCCAACATTTTTAAAAATAGGTTTGCTATTGCTTAATTTTAGAAATAAAAAAATAGAAATCCTCCAAAAGCTTTCACACCTTTTCCATACTTTTACTACATCACTATTATACCATTATTTATAGTAAAATATTATTTCTATAACTGAAGTTGCATCATTTTCTAAGAAAATGGACATTTGAATAGAAAAATCTTTAACCTACGTAACATACTAATCAATTCCAGATTTTACGTATTTTTAAAAAGGTCCAAAAATCATGTTTATAAATGGTCATAGCCTGATTTCGGGGAATCCGGAGAAAATATTATTTCCAAAGAGTTTTATATGTAAAAACATTAATCAGTTTTTAGGTTTGCTTTTGCTATTACAGCTAAAAGGAAGCAATCTAAGCATCCAACAGAGGATTTTTAAGTAAATTATACCATTTCTATTTGATAGACTATTACTAAAAAAAAAATTACATGGCTATGAAAATTTTGTTTCTGAAGAGTTTAAACAGGAATATTTTAAATTGTGTTAATATGTGAAAAAATTGGGATACAAAATTATGTATCTAGTATAAATATAAACAACTCTGTGTGAAGATTTGAAGCAAACCTCAAAATGTTAATAGTGGTACTCTGGCTGATAAAGTGATTTATGAATATATATTTTTCAAATCTACTATGGTGAAAAACAGTAAATTTATAACACTATTAATAAAATCTCCAAGTGGGAGAATCAGTACTACTCAAATATCCATCAAATAATGAATGGATAAAAATGTGGTATATTTACACAATGGAGTATTTTTCAGCAATAAAAAGAAATGCAGTGCTGCTATATGCTATAACATGCATGAACCTTGAAAACCTGCTAAGTGGAAAAAGCCAGTCATAAAAGACCACGTTATATGATTCCATTTATGTGAAATATCCAGAACAGGCAAATCTATCAAGAC
The DNA here is from genome assembly GCF_030014295.1 of Loxodonta africana. Taxonomy (NCBI): domain Eukaryota; kingdom Metazoa; phylum Chordata; class Mammalia; order Proboscidea; family Elephantidae; genus Loxodonta; species Loxodonta africana. The sequence continues at coordinate 24,341,361 of NC_087357.1, forward strand.
AAAAAGTAGATTTGTGGGTGCCAGGGACAAAGGGAGAGAGAGGGAAATGGGGAGTGACTACTAGCAAGTACAGGGTTTCTTCTGGGGGTAATGAAAATGTTCTAAATGAGACTGTGGGGGTGCTTGGACAATTCTGTGAATATACTAAAACCCAGTGAACTGAGCACTTTAAATGATGTATGAATTGTATCTCAACAAAGCTGTTAAAAACACAATAAACAAAACAAGACAAACATCTCTTCTGGGGAAAAAAAAATGAGGTTTCAGTAACAATATTTTTTAAAACTTTATATACCCAGAAGAATAAATAAATTTCAGGGCTCAATTTTCTGATTTTAGTGTTCTCAGCTATACTTAGAACTACCTTTCCAAACAAATTCTATTTAATACATTGCCATCCAAATATAAAAGTAATCTTTAAAGGACAATTATACCAAATTAAAGCAGGGGTTCTCAACCTGCATTAAGCACCATTATCACCTGGGAGAACTTTAGGTACATCAATGACTGAGTCCTCATCCCTTAAGGGTTTTGATTCAACTTGTCTAGGGAAAGACTCCAGCAGTGTTACATTTTTAAGAGCTCCCCCAGGGGATTAGAATGTATAGACAGGATCGAAATCCACTTAATGTGATAGACAGGATATAAAACTAAAATCTATTTTTTAATCATCCTTTAAACCTGTTGCCATGGAGTTGATTCTGACCCATAGCAACCTGATAGTGCAGAGTAGAACTGCCCCCTAGAGTTTCCAAGGAATGCCTGGTGTATTTGAACAGCCAACCTTTTTTTTGGTCAGCAGCTGAGCTCTTAAACCACTGTGCCACCAGGGCAGATCCTTTCTTAGGCAAAACAGAAAGTAAATTATTAAGAAAAATTGTCTCTAATTAGCACAACTATAAATGAAAAATCACATAAAACACTAAATTAGTCACAAAACCAATTATTTAATTGAAGCTATAAAAAAGAGGCAGTATAATTGATAAAATAATTAGGAAAGAATATTTAGCACATTTCCAAAGATTTAAAATAGGAGCAGAACACTTTACAAAAAAAAACCATGTTGGAAATAAAATTCTTAAACTATAAGTAGAAATGTAACATTACAGAGCATCTTATAAAATACAGAGACAGAAATATAAAAGGAATATTTATGTTCTAAGTCTGAAAACTATTAATGATCAAATATTTAGGTTTAAATTTACAGTTCCTGGGTATGAGAATCATATTACTATACACATCTTCCAAACCAGAGGCGATATTTTCCAATTAACCATGAGTGGTATCGTCTTCTACGAAGTCTTTGGCCATCTCTGCTGTGATCACATCAATGTGACTAACCTGAAAGAACAATAGACGTTAAAATAAAATCTGTTAAACCTTACATTAAAGAAAGAAATATAACAGTGCTTATATAATATTTTAGATACACAGCTTATCTTTATAAACTTTATGTATCAAGCTAAATCATTCCGAAGCCCTGACTGACCAACTTTATTTATAATGACTGGTGTTTGTTCAATGCTACAGTAGGAAAATGTATAGGTTTAAAAAATATTCTGCATTTTAATGCTCTGAAGACTTTTTGATAAGTATTTACATCTAATTATCTGAACCATCTCTTTTGTTCTGTTTCTATATACCTCAAATCTGGCCTAAATTACTTTGGTTATTTCATCAAAGAACCTTATGGCTGGAAGGGACTAGGAAGAGCTGTTTGGTCCTACCAAATATAAGTTAGTGTATACAATTGTTATAGGCTACATTAAAGAACCATTGAAGTAGACTGGAAAGGAAGATAGTGTTTCTTTAGCCAATGAAAATAAAGAAAATCAATGAAATGAATGCCACAAAAAACTGCTAGATTTCACAGGCATTTTCAGGAATGGAAATGTCATCATCACATAAGCAATGACTTTCTAAGCTTCAAGACAAGTAATGCAAAACCAGAACTCGACAAAATAGATTAAATACTGCACAGAGCTTAAACTTCATGTACAAAAATATTACCTTGTTTCTGAATTTTACACCATAGAATTTGTCAGCTGACTCAAGCAGTTCAGGCCTAAATGTAGTTGTAATAAATTGAGCATGTACAGCAAGTTCCATAATCATATCTGAAAAAAAAAGGTAATTTAATAAATTCCTTCTCTCAGTAGATCTGAAAATTTAAAAACCAAGTGTCTTTACTCTTAACTAAAATTCAAAACTGCCAAACAGCTTGACTTTTTTCAACCACAATTGCAAAAATTACCCACTTGACTTCCAAATTAGGGATAAATCTTTAACCTCAGTATCTTAGCTACAAAATACTAAGTTTTCATTTAATATAAAGCAACTTATAGCACAGCTTAAGAAATGCCACAGCAAAATAAATTTTCTCATACAAAATACAAAAATAACCTTCCCTCTGCTCCCCACTTCCCCAAAGATCTTCTGAACTTATTGAAAAACAGCATTAGATTCTTCCAACACAGAATCAATAGGAGTTTACCACAGGAGTTGTTCAAGCACTGAAAGTAGCATGTTTCAAAATGAGAGACTTTTGTACAAAAAATGGAGAATTTTCAACTGATTCAAAGAATTACATCTATTTCTCACAAAACTAAACTTTGTAAATTTTTATAAACCTGTTAAAGAGAGTTCCCACCAAATATCACAGACAACAAGAAGCCACTATGAAGTAGGTAAGCTATTATCTTGAAGCAGGTTTCCACTATTAAGTACAAAACGAAACTGTACCTGACACAGCCTTTCTGTGCTGAGCATCCAGAGCCTGGTCAATCTCATCAAACAAGTAAAAAGGTGCTGGGTCACATTTCTGAATTGCAAAAATCAGAGCAAGAGCTACCAAGGATTTCTGGCCACCTGAAAGCTGTTGCATTTCTCTCATTTCACCTTGTTTTCCTGTAAATGACACCTAAGAAAATATTTAATGAATTAGTATCCTAAACAAGTAATCACCATCACCTCTTAAAATTAAACTGCATCTGATGTGCCAGTTTGCAAAAATATTCTACAAGTTATTCTCTTCTATGGTAATGCTCTGGGGAAAATTGAATGTGAAGTATTTTACCCTAATTCCAACTCCAGTGAACTGGTCAACTGATGGGACACTGCTTTGTGACCCAGAACCCCTCTCACTTTCACCACTCCCTTCTCCTTCATCCTGAGATTGACTGCCCTCCACATCTCCTTTCTTCATCACCAAAGTAGCTTTGCCACCAGGTACCAACTTCTGGAATACTTCACTGAAGTTCTTAGATACCTTGAAAAAAAAAAAAAAAAAAGGATGTCATTTCAAATATAAATTTTGCTTAGGTGTATTTATACCTATTACTACTTAAAACAAAGACAAAATACTTAAAAGCAATCAGAAGTATTTTTTAACCTTAGGTAAAAAAACAAGGATAATAACTACGGATTGGATCCTTTTAAGAGCTGTGTAAAACATCCAAGTTACTGTATGTTAGCAACCTATATATACTGGATTTGTTCATATTTATTAGGTCTACCTGTAAGTGGAAAGAAAGCTTTAAAATCTTTACAAGTTAATAGTGGAAACTTATTTGGTATGTGTGTTTTAACTACAGAGAGAATCATACCTGTTTGAAAGTTAACTGAATAGCCTCGTATTTTCGGAGTTCAAGTACATTCATCAGTTCCATGATTGATTTGTACCCCCTATCCAACTCTTCTTGACGCTTTATCAACTTTTCTTTCTGCTCGGAGAAATTTACAAACTGGTCTAAAGCTTTTTTGTTAACATGACTGTACTTCTTCAATTCTGTGTTGCACTGTTCAAGTTTTCGAAACAACTATAAAAAGAGAAAAAACTATCAATAAATAAGCTCAATTCTAATAACGTTTTGAAACATATAGGGAAATTTGCAACAAAGCTTCAAATCTAAAACCAACAAGATTTACCTGTTTGAGGCTCAGTGTCTGGTATTTTTCAAATGCTTCCTGAGGAAGTGATCCAAGTTCTCGAATTTTCTTCATACATTCTTCTTTCTTCTTCAGTAGCATGCCTTGTCGATTTGTCATCTTTTCCAGTTCTTTAGTATCATGATTTATAGCATCCATGTGTTCTTTTTCCATATTTTTCCAACGTTCCATACTCTTCTGAAGCTCCTTAATTCCAGCTTCTGTTTTATCAATAGAATTGTCCAGATCTAAGATGGAAGAAAAAAAATTAGGCCACGATATATTAAAGTGTTATTTGAGAAAAGGTATTATTTTAATGATCAAACCTATCAAAAGAAACAAGTTTCTTCAGTGCTTAAATTTTATTGTGAAAATTCAGAATAAAATTAGGAGCGTACATGAAAAGAAATTCATCAAGGATATAGTTTCATTATTTAATGTTCCCTATGTTTATAAACATAATTGGGTTATGTTTATAAAAAACTAATATTTTCTCAGCAACTAGGTAATAAGAAACTTGATTCAGCTATTTCATACTTTTGTCCAAATTCAGAGTATATAAAATGAATAATTTATGGTAGCTAATAAAATTGTGACAAACATTTCAACAAAACCAAGGTTACTATTTATAACATAACCTACTCCATTCACCACAAATTGTTCACGATGATGGAAAACATGCAAAATCATTAGTACATGCTTTTGCCTATTTGAACAATTCATTTTGTACTAAACAATTTCATAAAATGAAGAACCAAAATTCAATTAAATACAAAAAATTTTTTTACTAGGGAAAAAAAATACCTTCTGATCGTGCCATAGTATCTTTTACTCTCTTATTGATGGCTTCAAGTTCTGATGTTGTGGCAGTGAGAACAGTACCCCCTTCTGTCTCTCTCAGTTCATTAAGTTCCTTTGGCACAAAAAGAACTTACGAGCATTAAACCATAAAATATAAAGTCTGGTAGTTTCAAAATGTTAAGACTCCCAATAGTTTCTACAGTTGTTGTTATGTTTAAATAAACATTCAAAAAAACCAATATACTTCATGCAATTGCAAATACTTAGAGTATCCACTAAAAAAAAAATGAAGTAATTACTAGAAAACTTCTCAGCATACGACTACTGTTGAGAAAATACTAATATTTACTGCATATCTACAACGTGCCAGGATAGTAATCATACGAAACGGTAATACTATTACGCTTATTTTACCCAGGAGGAAACTGAGGTTTTTTTTTTTTTTTTTAAGATCACACGCTAAAATTCAACCCCAGGGCAGGTGGTTAAGACATGCTAGTCTTTCTGCCCCCCAAAATCCATGCTCTGGATCAGAAGCTCTCATAAGCACTTTCAACAGGTACAGTCATCAAGGAATCCTCAAAAAACAACAATATACCTGTTCTACTTGGTCTAAGCGTTTCCTCAGATTTTCATTGAGGTATGTCTCTACTCGAGTAATAATACCTTCTAGTTTAATTCTTTCATTCAGCAACTGTCTATTTTCCTAGAATTAAGAAGAAAAAAAATTAGTTGTCCATAAAGCATGCACATTTCTCACACACGAATGTCCCCTCCATTACTGGTGCTCATGTGTAGTGAAATATACTCTTCCAAAGAGCCTTATACTTTCTTCATTTTCTCTCTTTCATCTATTCAAAATGTTAAGTTTTTGTGTCTACTTCTTTTTATAAGGTGTGCTCCCAAGAGTATTACTCTTTTCCTTTTATTTTTCAGACTCAGTGTTGGTTGTTTGGAGTGCTGGTGGTCCAGTGGTTAAGAGCTCGGCTGCTAATCAAAAGGTTGGCAGTTTGAATTCACCAGCCACTCCTTGGAAACCCTATGAGACAGTTCGACTCTGTCTTTTAGGGTTGCTAAGAGTTGGCAGCGGGTTTGGTTTTGGTTGTTTATATTTTTGCATCCAAAAATCAAGTGTTACTGAAATGTTTAATCAAAATAATATTAAATATGTAAAGGGACTCAGAACAATAAATATGGCAAAGCTAATAAGCTCAAGCTTACTCATGATAAATGTCCATTAAGTAAGATGGAAGAAAATAAAGATTTCTTGTGTAATCTTAACACATTCAGAACAGTTTAGAAAAAGTTATTGAAACCTTATTTACTCTCATAGATGCTAAAAGTCCAAGTCTCATTTTTATGCTTTCTTAAAATTCCTTTCTTCCGCATTCCTTTATTTACTAAGAGCTTTTTACAATCGTCAGTATCAATGGAGTTTTTTTCCTGTCACTTGTACTTGCCTGCTGAAGTTGACGAATTTCATCATTCAGTGCATCTACTCTCTTCTGATCTTCCAGACTAAGTTGTGAAAGCAAATCTGTTCCCAATTCTGCTTTTAATGATTCTCTGGTGGATTCCATGGCATGCAAACTTGCCTCCAAACTTTGCAAGCTACGTTGCTATATGACAGATTATCCATTTATTAATAAAGTTATTAGTCACTGCACTAAATAGTGAAAAATTAGAAACAACCTATATTTGATATTAAAGTGAGCTAAATAAATAATAATTCAAACATTAGATATCCATTAAAATTGATAATTAGGACTATGCAGCAACAAGAAAAATATTTATGATGCAATACTATGGGAATGTGTGGAACCGACCATATTCCATGATTAAACTATATAAATAAAAGTCTTCATGCATATTCATAAGAACAAAAAGAAAAAGGTTGCGAGATGTGTTAAGGTGGGAAAATTACAATTCTTTTTTTTTACTTTGTTGTTCCAGTACTATTTATGCATTATATAGGGAGCTCTGGTGGCACAATGGTTAAGGGCACGGCTGTTACCTGAAAGATTGGTGATTCGAACCCACCAGTAGCTCTGTGGGAGAAAGCTGTGGCAGTCTGCTTCTGTAGAGATTTACAGCCTTGGAAACCCTATAGGGCAATTCTACTCTGCCCTATAGGGTTGCTATGAGTTGGAATCAGCTTGAGGGCAATGGGTTTGGTTTTTTTTTTATGGACTATATAAAAGTTTTTGGTCAAAACTTCTTCAAGTTTATTAGACCAATATGTATTATCACTTGTAATAATGGTAATTGAGTTTGCTTTCTACTTATTGTAATACCATCTGGACAAAAGGTAATAAAGTATTCAAATAACTCCATAAACAGTGTTTTACAGCAAAAATAGTTACTGACAAGATTAAATATTGACTGTCTGACAGTACTATTATGCCATAGCTCAAAATGCTTATTTGTCCATTGAAGTTTGAATGTGGCCTACAAAAGGAGACTTTGAGTGTTCATGGGTATTAGTGTAGTATACACAGATGCAGACATATCCCAGAGTATGGGTCTAAACAAAAATGGAACATATGAAACTCAAGAATAACCCATATAAGACACGATCAATTTTTAATTCTACAATTACAATGATTCTACAACAAAAAGGCATACTTACGAACCTTAGGCATAAAGGTTTTCTCTGACTGCTGCCTCTTCTCCTTTAGCATCTTCATTTCTGATAATATACTATCTCGGGATGCTTTAAATTTCCTTTGCTGGGTCTCTATCTGCTGCATTTGGTTCATCAACTGATCAATTTCATTATTAATCCATATACAAGGCTAAGGAAAATTCTTTCCAGGTTGTAAATGTATAATATGCTCTGAATTCTCTTTAGTTCTTATTAAGTACAACACTGTTTATCCCGTTTTTCTTTACCCCTAAATAATAGTTATTTCCTCAAATCTGTGGACCATAATCATGCTGCATATCAGACTAAATGAATTCAATTATAAAAGAATCCTAAAACATTTCACCCCCAAAATAACATGGATACTATTTTACTAATAGTAAAATAGTTACACAAAAAATTTTTCGGAAACCTTAAAGGAAGCCAAATCAAATCTAACAGTATTATATATATTTTTGTATCTCTTCATCCAATAAATATCAATTACAGAATTTATTATGCTTAAGGCACTATGTTAGGGAGTTTTATATGAAGTGTAGGCCTTGCCCAATACAGAAGAGTTAAATCTATCTGGATTGTCAAATATGGAAGGTAGCTGCTATCAACATCCTCCTTTTTCTTAGTATTTTCCAATACTTCCTTTGTATTTACATCTAGCCACATTTAGGCAGTTCGCAGAGTGTAGCATGCAGACACCTACAAGACCAAAGCTCAGATGCTCAGTTGCCTTCTTCTCTGGGCTGGTGCTTGCACTGATGGTGCAGAAGCTATGAGCTCACAGTAAAATTTAAAAAAGGCCAGTTTCACTTAAGAATGTCCTTGATGAAGCAGTAAAAATTATTAACTTTAGTTAATTTCAGTGCTTAACTGCTTGTATGTTTAATATTGTGACAAAATAGGAAGTACTCACAAAGCATTTTTGCCTTACACCAGGTACCATGGTTAACAAAAAGCACTTGCAATACTGTCTTAATTGTGAGATAAGCTAACCACTTTTTTTATGTCAACACCATTTTTCATTTGAAATAACAATTGAGAGGCTAACTATACAGTTACTCAGACTTAGATATTTGGCAGCTATTTCCTTGAAACTGAACAAAATAAGCCTACCTAAGGAAAACAACTGACAGTATCTGCTGCCAATCATAAATTCATGCTTTCAAGTGAAAATCAGAAATTTGGAAAACGTTATTCACCACCATAAACTTGAGGGCTTCCCAATACTTAAAAGTCTTTCCTGATGAGATTGGTAATATTAATGAGTATAACATTTTGATACTGTGTAATAAAACAAATCAACATTCGGAAGATCTACGTAACTCTATAAGCCAATATTTTCCAAAGGACCAATGCATGTTACAAAATCATGCATAGCTGTGTGAAAAATCCATTCAAAGTACAAAACAGACCAATGGATTTTAATGTAACAGGGTAAGAAAAGTTCACTGATGTGGTTTCAGACTCTATATTATAACTAATCTTTAAGAAACTACCACTTATAGTAAAAAGACCAGACTTAATGGTCTCACTGACTGGAGGGACCTCAGAGGACATGGCCCCAGACTCCCTGTTAGCCCAAAACTATAACCATTCCCAAAGCCAACTCTTAAGACAAAGACTAGATTGGACTATAAGACTTAAAATGATACGGGTGAGGAGTGTGCTTCTTAGCTCAAGTAGACACATGAGACTGTGTGGGCAGCTCCTGTCCAGAGGTGAGATGAGAAGGCAGAGGGGGACAGGAGCTGGTTGAATGGACACGGGAAATACAGGATGGAGAAGAGTGTGCTTTTACATTATAGGGAGAGCAACTAGGGTCACATAACGATGCGTGCATAAGTTTTTGTATGAGAAACGGACTTGAACTGTAAACTCTCATTTAAAGCACAATAAGAAAAAAAGAAAAGAAACTATCACTTATTGAGAGTTGATGTAGTATCAAAGAGGAGTATCTGCAATGATCTGAAAAGGTTATATTGGTATGGGGCCAGATCTTCAGATACTTCAACCAAAACATGTCGTATCATTGTCACTACACGGTACATGTAGAAACTGTTGAATTGGTGTATGTTTTGCTGTGTATATGCTTAACAACAAAATAATATTTAAAAAAGGGTCATAAGAGACTGCGCAAATAGATGATTCAGAATCAGCTGTCTTTTAAGCCAGACATTTAGTATTTACAAAAACGTAAAATAATGTCATTCTTATTAAATGCTTTGGAAAATACTTTTTCATTAAAAAGATATGTAGGTTAAAAAGCAATAGTGTACTGTTGCTACTTTGTTTTTCTTTCATCATTGTACTTTAGATGAAGGTGTAAAAAACTAGCTTCCCATGAAACAACTAGTGCACATATTGTTTTATGACACTGGTTACCAACCCCACAACATGTCAACACTCTCCCTTCTCGACCTTGGGTTCCCTATTACCAGCTTTCCTGTCCCCTCCTGCCTTCTAGTCCTTGTGCCTGGGCTGGTGTGCCCCTTTAGTTTCGTTTTATTTTATGGGCCTGTCAAATCTTTGTCTGAAGGGTGAACCTCAGAAGTGACTTCACTACTTGTTGTTACTTTTTAATAAAGAAATATTTTTAAATTTCTCCATTTCAATAGCTAATATGGTAAATATCAATAGATATAACCCACTTAAACAAAAGCTCTTTGTTCCTCAGGTTCTTTTCTCCAAAAAGTAGACTCACTGGTATTAGCCATTTAACAGTTAAGGAAAGGCTCAATATTAAAAGTTTTCGGTTTTTTCCCCCATAGTCTTTAGCAGTTAAATAGACAAGCAGTGCTTAAATAATACAGCTAATGTCAAACACATAAAAATTTTCCCCACTGGACATGAAAAAACACACCTAATATTCAAAAGATTATATAATGCAACCAAAACACAGTTCCTTCTCCACAGTGTCTATCATTAAGCACAAAACCAAAAGATATTTTCAATATTTCTGCGCAGGTTTTCATTGAGCTTTGCTTCAAGCTCACCTAGTTCTTCTTCTGCTTTTCTAACATCTTTTTGTAATTCAAGTCTAGACTTTCTTGTGTCATAATAACCTCCAGTTAGAGCACCCCGATGACTGACTTGGTCACCTATTAAAAAAAACACAAAAGCAGTAGTAATTCCATAGAACTTCTTTATTTAATAGTAACTTGACTTATAATCAAACAGTTAACTAATCTAAGGCTGTAACTATTTAATAATAATTGTCTATTATTAAAGGATAAATGCATGTTTACAACTGAGAGGTCTGCTAGTATTCAAACTTAGCAACGCTACTCATGGGACAAACCGACATTATATGATGCAATAAGAAGTACACATCGCTCATGTAGTATTCATGCCAAGACTACCAAACCTGAATCTAATCATGACAAAATAAGACAAATCCAGAAGATGAGACATCCTACAAGCCAGTATCATGAAAAGCCAGAGGGGAGGGAATAGGGTGGAAATGTCCCATATTAAAAGAATCTGAAGAGAAGACACAATGTATGCATCCTTGATTGGACACTAGATAGAAAAACACTTTGGGACAACTGAGAATTTGAATTTGGATACTTCTTAGATATTACTGAGTTAATGTTAAATTTCTTAGACGTTTCTCAGACATAATCAAACGCCTTAGGAGATTGTTTTTCTCAGTTTGAAGGCTTAGGACTTTAGTCTCATGGGACAACTCAGTCAATTGGCATCACAAAATTCATGTTTTGCACCCTAGTGAAGTGAGTGCTGTCTAGGGTCTTAAAAGCTTACAAGCAGCCATCTAAGATAAAACTATTGGTCTCTAATCATCGGGAGCAAAACAGAAAGAAGGAAACCAAAGTTTCAGAAGAAACTAGTCTACAGGGCTAATAGCCTACACGAGTCATGGCCTCATCTACCCTGAGACCAAAAGAACTAGATCGTGCCTAGCTACTACTACTGACCACTCTGATCAGCACCACAATACATGGACTCTGATAGAACAGGAATAAAAAGAAAACAAGGAACAGAACTCGAATTCTTAAAAAGTCCAGACTTACTGGACTAGTTAAGATAGAGGACTCCCTAAGCCTGAGATACTCTTTAAACCTTGAATTCAAACTATCCCGAGGTCACCTTTTAGCGCGATAATAGATTGGGACATAAAATAAAGGTTATTACCCATAAGTATGCTGCTCCATTCAGAAACCATCTATATGAGACCAAAAGGTCAACAATTACTCAAAAGCAAAGATAAGACAATAAGGGGCAGAGAAGAGAAACTAGAGCACTAGAAATGGAACAACTAGAACACAATTACAGAGAATGATGACACTGTGAAAAATATAACGAATGTCACTGAACATTTCTGCATAAATTGTCAAATGGGAACCTAATCTGCTATGTAAACTTTCACCAAAACACACACACTCAAAAAAAATTACACGAAGAAAACCTTATGAAGCAGTTCTACATTGTAACACATGCGGTCACCAAGAGTCAGAGTTGACTCAAGGGTGACAGGCCTGGTTTTTGTTTTTTAATGTCATGTATTAAGTGCTAGGAGCCCCGGTGGTGCACTGGTTAAGAGCTATGGCTGCTAACCATAAGATCGGCAGTTCAAATCCACCAGCTGCTCCTTGGAAGCCCTATAGGGCAATTATACTCTGTCCTATAGGGTCACTAGGAGTTGGAATCCACTTGATGGCAACAGGTTTGAGTTTTTTTTTGGTTTAGGTGCTATCACCTGGTAGTAAATGAAGACAGATAAAAGACATCTGAAAACTGAGCACTGGGGCCCCTGCTAACATTAAACACTGGTGAGAGGAGGAAGAACTAGCAACTGAGGCTACGAAAGAGTGACCAATGAGGTAGGAGGAGAACTAAGGGAATGGGGTACAGGAAACCAGAGAAAAAATGTACTTAAAAAAGGAGGGAGTGATCAACTTTGAGATGTTAATTAGCCAATAAAATCAGGACTGAGATTGGGCCACCAGACTTAGCAACATAAAGCACTGAAATCAAAAGCTGGTTCTGTGGAGTGTTGGAGACAGAAACATTATTAGAATTGGTTCAGGAGAAATCAAAGGACTGGAGACAACATTTTTTTTTTTTTTTTTTAATTAAAATCTGTTTTCCCTAAAAAAAAAGGAAAAATTTCTTAGATATAAAAATGACACTGTGGTTATAAAGAAAGTCCTTATTCTTGCAAAATACAGGCTTAAGTTTCAGAGATGAAGTGTTGGTTTGTAACTTATTCTCAAATGGTTCAACAACAAAAATGTACATATGCAGAGATAAAGCTAGGTGAGTGGTGGGCTAACCTTCTTTCTTCAACAAATAAATCATGAAGAAAAAAAAAATGAGGTCAGGGGAATCTAGAGATCAGAGATTCTTAGCCTGGGTTCCACAGATAAAATCCAGGAGATATGTGACCTTAGTGGGAAAAAATTTAACAACTTTGTTTTCAATAACCTTTAACTGAAATTCAACATTTCCTTCCATAATCAATGAGACAAAAACCACATAGTACCTGTGACTCTGTTACCAAGAAAAATCAGCTATTTTCTTATCAGATTATACTTATCAGATATCAAAATATTGTTCACATGCATCACTACTTCAAAATTATAGTAGTTATATGACCCACAGCTAAATCTTATTTTTGAATACATTAAAGAAGAAACATATTACTATATATTTTCTAAAATATTGTGACAGCCATGTCAATATAATTGGTTTCCTTTGCTATCTAAGTTATTTTACTTTATGTATTTAAAAACATGACTTTGATTTTCAAACAGCCAAAGAAGCCCCTGGAGCAAAAAAAGATTGCAAATCCTTGCTATTGACCAAATGATTAGGCTTAAGGACGTAACAGCTAAATACGAAGTGTGGAGCCTGTAGGCTCTGTGATTTGAACAAAGTAGCTATTTGAAAAATAATAAAAATAACTGGAAAAGTTTAATATTTTTACATCTGATAAGGAATTGTTAATATTTTTAGGTGCAAAAAGTAAAACTCACTTTTTTTCATGCATTCAAAGAGATTTTAAAAACTGTTCTCAGTTTCTCAGCAAGGACACGAATTTTCAAATACTCTTAAACTAACATGACTATGAATTACTACTAAGATTTACTCATCAGATGTACTACCATATGTTAAATGATTTATCAGAATTTATTTGTTCAAAGTTAAGAATTACTAGTACAAACCTTCCAAAGTAATGCAGTCCATAGTGAAAGCACGCGCCAGCTGGGTTGAAACCTCCATGCTACGACAAATGAGTGTTTTTCCAAACACATGTTTGAAAGCTTTGTCAAATCTGGGATTGTACCTCAGTTTACTGATCATAGGAATAGCATCCTAAAGATGAATGTTTTGTCAGCAAAGAGGAAAAAAAAAAGTTTAATGTTAGCAGAAATATGAATTATATCTTTATGAAATTCAAATAAACACAAATGCCCTTATATATTTCAAAATTATCAGTTAATATAGTGAAGAAGTTAGAAAAACCATTCCACTGAAATAGCCTGGTAACCATAAAGGTTTTCAATAATATAGCACAGTGATAAAGACTTTAGTGGCTCTGGAGTCAGGTTGCCCACCTGCAAATCCTGGTTCCACCACTCAACAGAAGCACGCTCTGGACAAGTTGCTTACCTTCCCTAGGGATCCGTTACTTTGTCTACCAAGTTGGGATAATAACAGTACCCTCCTTGTAATGTTATCAAGACTAAATAGCTGATACATGTGAAACACTTAAAATAATAACTGTCACAGAGACTAAAAGTATTTTCTCAAAACGTTTTAATTTTATAAACTACATCAGTCTAAATTAAATATTACTTTCCTCTTTTTCTCCTAAATGGTAAGGATTTATAGAACTTTAAAAAAATTTGAACTATATCTTACAAATGCAATAAATATAAGGTAAGCTTAATTAATAATTATAAAGAGAAGACCAATATAACCACTTTGCAAACAGAACACTGCCGACATCCCAGAAGCCGTTTCCTAAGGACACAGTAGTCACCTACAGTGGTTACCTGATGGAGGTAACCACTATTACTCGGCTTTTGTGATCATCACCCCTCCCACTTCTCCTTCTCACCTACACTCAGTTTTGTCTATGAAGCCAGTTTAAATGGAACATTATATGCATTCTTTTGTGTCTTGCTTCACTTGCATGTTTGTGATTCATTTTTTTTCCTCCTCAAAACTTCAAAGATCATTTGTATGTTTGAAAGTAGAAAAAGGCTGAACTCTTCAGTAGCTTTTAAGACTCTCACTGTCCTATTAAATTTTCACACATTCTTATAAGGTTTGCTTCAGCTTTAGAAAATGCTATAATAATTGCTACTGCCACCAACATTCTAAAGTCTAACACCTCGAAGCAATACATTTCTTTCAAGAACGGTGTCTAAAGGGAATCTTTAATCCATTTTAAGTGTGCCAGCAGTTTTGCTCTACCGTGATGGAAAAATCACACTGATTAAGGGTAGGATTCCACAGCCGATTATTTTAAGTGTGGTCAGGTAAGCTGTACACCTGTAAAAAGCTGAATGGGTAAAGCTGCGTGACAGACATATTTACAGCAATAACAAAAAGAGTAGCTGCTGAGGCTGCTTATATACAACCTAAGACCACATGGGATTCAGTTCCCTGTTTGGAAGTTTAGGGTCATGGTTTCATGGGACACTCCAGTTAACTGGCCTAATGTGTTTAGTGCTTCTGTTCTACTTCCTAGTTTGTTGTATAAAACCTGGGGTCTTAAAAGCTTACAAGCAGCCATCTAAGGCACAACAATTGGTGTCTATCTGCCTGGAACAAGAGGGAAGAAGGATAAGTCAGGAATAGGCAGAGGAAATGGATGTGTGGCTTAATGCCTCTGTGAATAAATGCCTCCTCTGCCATGAGATGAGAAGAACTAGATGGCTGCTACTTTATTGAACATTTTGATCAACAATTCAATAGAAGAATCCTGACCAAAAGGGGTACAATACAGAACAGAATTTCAAATTCTCAGGGACTCCAATTTTTCTGGAGCCATGGAGGTTAGATGAACCCCTGAAATTATTGCTCTGAGATAATCTTTAAACATTAAACCAAAAATATTTCCTGACATCTTTTTAAAACCAGAGTTTAGCTTAACTATAAAAGAATGCCTTGAGCGTTTATGCTCTTTTAAGATCTATCTACATGGGACCAGGAGCCCCGGTGGTGCAGTGGTTAAAAGCCTGGCTGTTAACCAAACGGTTGTTAGTTCAAATCCTCTGGCCACTGCCTGGAAACCCTATAGGGCAGTTCTACTCTGTCCTATAGGATTGCTATGAGTTGGAATCTGCTCAATGGCAATGTGTTTGGTTTGGGCAGGTACATGGGTTCAAATTGACAACAGCAACTCCAAGCGTACCCTTAGGGGGTGCTGAGTTTATGTTAATGGGGGAGGAACAACTTAGAAAAGGAAGGTGAGAAAAGCTGCAAAACTTGAAGGATGTAATCAATGTCACTGAATTGTACACGCAGGAACTGTTGAATTGGCGTATGTTTTGCCATGTATATTCTTAACAAATTATAAAATAAATAAAATGTACCTGCTAGCAACAAAAGCAACATTATGCTTTCAGAGTCCATTATCTTGCTAGATATTTTTAACTTAATTTATAAACCACAAAAAAGTTTTAAAGCATAGCCATAATAGCCTTAATTTTGTCTCCTGGGACACCCTCCGATAATATCCTACACTTTTGCCTTTTAACTTTGCACATTTGCAATGATTTGTTTCATGTCTTGGCTGCGGTCTCTTTCTCCCTCATCAAATATGCTCCATGGAAAGAAGGGCACTAATTCCCAACGCACAGTGCCTGGCACTCGCATGTACTAAGTAGACTGAATGAGAGAAGGTAACTTATTGAAAGTGAGGTAGACCTTAACACACACCAACTCACATTGGTTTCAGGATAGGCAGTATCCCTGACATCCAACTTATTGAGAGGCAGAAAAGTAACTTCTCCAGGAAGATTCATTTTATTAAATTCCATTAAAATCTTCGTACTGACTTCATCTGAATCAACAATATGATAAAATAACCTACATGTAAACAACAAGATACATCTTTATTACCAGACTTTTAAGTGATATAAACATTTAAATATTAAACAATTCATTTTTTTCTATGCAACCCACATTCATATCACAAAAAACAAACAAAACTATTTAGAAAACTCCAATGTGGGGGAAGGGGATAGAAGAAAGGAAGTCTGAAAAGGGAAAAGTTTACCTTCTACAATTAGGGACAAATAGCACCTACATCTTTAAAAAGAAGGTTAAATAAAGAATCAAGGATACAAGAAGACAACGGAAAACATACTGTACTAAAACTACAAAAAGTTGTCTTAGGTTATCCTTATGCCCCCTTGCCTCTAAAAACCCTAAACATCACGCAAAAAATGTTACCTGTTTCCAGCAGTGACTTCCACACATGTGTAGAAAGCTGGCTCACATTCAAAGTTATTCATGACAATGCCATGATAGCCATTTTGAACATGCTGGTTTATTCCTTTTCGACGAAAGTGGTCCAATACTTTGTTTATGCTATCTATCCCATTTAAAATGGCCTATTAAGATATTAGAAGTTAAAGAATATTAAAATAGTATTGCCAATGGCACTCCTGCTGATAAGAAATGAGTCTGTTCTGTACTTTTAAAAATATGCCAGATTAAACTATACGCTCTTCCCAACACATACATATCTCCCCTTGAAATATGCCAGCTATACGTAACACCTTTTAAGTTCTGTTCTATAAAACTGGAAACCCTGGTGGCACAGTGGTTAGGTGCTACATCTGCTAACCAAAAGGTTAACAGTTCGAATCTACCAGGTGCTCCTTGGAAACGCTATGGGGCAGTTCTACTCTGTCCTATAGAGTTGCTGTGAGTAGGAACTGACTCAAAGCCAACAGGTTTTGGTTTTTATTCGATAAAACTAGCATTAAAAATGGGCTCTTCATCTGAAAATTCAAAGTGCTATCATTAATAGTATCGGTGGTAGTGAGGCTGCTTATAATTCCTATCGATTCATATTTACAGAACAAGTGATGTACACTCTACTGTATTTATTACCTGGAACCAATGACACATCGAAAACTAACTAATTTTTGTATAGTAATGACTGACTTAATGATCACTGTAAACTGAGGTAATGAAAAGAACCTGCCTACCTTTCCTGTTGCTGCTCTAAGAAGTTGCTGCTTCTTTTCAAGATCTTCTCTTTTAGCAGCAAGAGCTTGCTGTTCTGCATTCTCCTCTCTCCACAAATAACTAATCAAGAAAAATTAGAGCACCTTTAATTTTAAAGGCCTAAGAAGATGCACTAACAACATACAATTTGGAATAAAATATGGAAAGAAAACTTGAACAGTTAATTTATAACATAACTGTGTAACAGCCAGCGACTAGCATTACTCAAAAAATTATGGCATATTTTAGTCTATACTAACTTTCTTTCACTTTGTAATTCATCTTTCTTGTTTTTTACTTCATAGTATTTTCTGTCCAGTTCTTCTACTCGAGCTTTGACTTCATTAAGATCCTGATCCAATTTCTATGGAAATACAAACAATTCAAATTTAAATTCCAATTTCATGCAAACTAATCCATAGAGACAGAAAGCAGATTAGTGATTGCCCGGGGAGGGAGGGAGGGGAGAGCAAGAGAGAGAAATTACCACGGGCATTTTCATTAACTGTGGTGATGCTTTCACAGGTGTCAAAGCTTTTCCAATGATATATTCTAAATATGTGCAATTTACTGTATGTCAAATACCTCAATGAAGCTGTTAAAAAAATCCAATTTCAATGTTCTTTTAAAGAACACACCACCAGAGCACAGTCCATAAAATGAATTACTCTAGAAATACCGCTAAAATGAAACTTGTTCATTAATGATTTAAACCTTACCACTTGTATTTAACACACACTCAAGAATTTTAGAAGAGAAATGCATTTGTCAGTTCTCAAAACACTGCAGAGCCTAATTTTCAAATTGTCCCTGCTACACACAGAACATAAAATATTATTTAGATTATTATTTTACAACCAAGAACAATTAACTAGGACATATTTAAGAGGCAGAACTTCTAAGAAACAAAGGCGCTGTTTACTAGGGTATTCAACGTACTACATACATTAAAGTGAAAAGAGCCCAATACCCTCTTTGGCTTAAGTTTAAGGGAAGCTGACACCCATCCATTTAGAAAAGTTATCAGTAACCAAAAGCCTACTCTGGGCCAGACACTGTTTTAAGAGCTGGCAGGTCACCAGGGACCAAAGCAATATTCTTGCCTTCTAGGGGATAAGCAAGATAAACCTAGAGATCAACCACCCTTGGCGATGGGGGGTGGGGGGGCGGGAGGCTTCAAATTATGCTTAGTGAGGTAATTAAGTTCATTACATTCATGTGTTCATACCCAATTATTAGCAAATAACAAAGTAATCACAAATAATCCCACAGAGCACTAGGAAGCATTAGTCCTTAATACTACAAGCACATATACAACATAATGCTCTTTTTTTTTAATCTATCTCATTCTGTCTGTCAACTCATCGGGGCAATACCAGTGATGTATCTTATGCTTAAGGAGCCTCGTGGTGCAGTGGTTAAGTGCTTGGCTGCTAACCGAAAGGTCGCTGGTTTCAACCTACCAGCCGCTCCACAGGAGAAAGATGTGGTAGTCTGCTTCTGTAAAGATTACAGCCTTGGAAACCCTAGGGACAGTACGGTGTCCTACTGGGTTGCTATGAGTTGGAATCAACTCGACTGCAATGGGTTTGGGTTTTTTTTTCAGTATTTTACGCTCATCGTATTCTGTTCAATTAGAACCTCTGCCAAAGAATGGGTGGTGGGCGGGGGCCGGTGGGGGGAATCAAATCAATTTCCCTATTTATGAGGATTTCTAATGTCAATAAAATTAAATGGAACTAGAGATTAAAACATGGTAAAATGAGTTGAGAATATATAAAATTAAATTTATCACAGCTTTTACCCTTATATCACTAATCAAAGAAGTATTTTTGCTCAAAAATTTACTGACTCATAAAATCTTGCATAATTAGACTAACCCTTTCATTCTACACGTAAGAAATCTGAGACTCTGTGCTACTTGAAACCATAAGAGTAAACAGCTGCAATGACTGAATTCATCCCCTAGACAGTTGAACATTAATGATTCTGAGACAATTATATGCTATTCAGCAATAAAGCAAGTCACCTACACTAAATCTTGAAAATGTATGTTTTGTAGATTTTACTTTAGTTAACGATGTGGTTCAGTCTAAAAAAGAAATGAAACATTGTGGTTTACAGTGGAACTACCCAAGGCTTTCCCCTTCTCCACAGTAGTTGCTGGGGTCAAGGTATTCCTAGTATCAGCTAGAAAGTCTGAATTTAGTTTTGACAAGTATGTAGGAGTTGTATTATGTGAATGAAATGAAAAATAGTATATAACAAAAGCACTAAACATACATTTCATTTTTCATACTACAGAAGTTAAAAATTACACCTGTGGAAAAGTAACATTTAGGATTACTCATGCATAACACCAAGAAGCAAATGGCTGTTTTGCATAATGCAATCAGCACTATGAAATTATCTCTTCATTATTAAGGGCAAGCTTCACCTCCACAAGTGGTCATTTTGATACCCTAATGTGTGGCTGAAATATTAGGAAATAATGGACTTCAAGTTTGAGAAAGAATGAATAAAATCTCCCTCTGGAAAATCTTGGTTAATCGTCATACTCTTTCAAAAAGGACATCTGCTGGCGTTGATGTTCCCATGAACTCGAGACAAAACTCATTTCAAGAAAGGATATGTAGCAATCACAGCTGAAACTATACTAACCAATTTCTATATTAACTATCTGGTTTAACCTGTGTTTTTCATTTTCTCCATAAAACAGCCTGACTAAATAAAGCACACTGGACTCTCAAGGCCAGCAGGCCTATTATCCTTGGTCAGTTGTTTCCCATTACATTTTTGTTTTGTTAGTTTTATCTGCTATGAAATATTAAATAAACTGAGAATATGAATACAAAGCAAAGAGTTGTTTCTTTAAAAACCTGACTGAGGTTTTGGATACATTCAAAGGTCACTAAAAAATTACTTAAACGGGCAAACCAACTATAAAAGACTAGGGAGAAATAAATACATGTAACAATATATTCTACACAAATGTATATATTTTAATATATAATACGTACTTTATAATAAATAAAATATAATAATTCAAAATGTCATAGTCAAGGTCACAAAAGTTAAAGACCGAACAACTGGTCTAGATTAAAGGAGATTACAGAAACATGACAACTAAATGCAACACATGATCCTAAATTAAATCCTGGATCCTTTCTCATCCAACTTTAGGGAAAACTATTACATGTCTGGTTAATATAAGAGTCCCCTGGGAACTCTAATCACTACTCATACTCAAACATTTGGACTCTGCATCAAAAGACTGGTATATGAATGTACATTTATCAGTTTTAAAATAAAATGCTTACGATATATATAAATGTGCATATGTGTATTTTTAAAGACTTAATGCTTTTAGCGGCTTTTTTGATAAACCAACCAATCCAGATCTCATCAGGTAGGAAGGTACCTCTGTGCATGAGCATCATACCCCCATCTCACACCTGCCCTACACACTTTCTAGTCACTTCCATCCATCACCTTTCACTCACCTATACAGAGCCACTCATACCACTTAAGAAAGCAATTATTCCCCATTTCTCATTCCAAACGTGAAGTCTTTCTTAACCTGTAAGCTATGATTTTATCTCCTACTTCAACTTTTAAAGAAACACTAGCTTAACATACATAGTAAATCATGTTTAATTCATTTAGAAAATATTACAAAATCACCATTGTATTAACCAACAAAAAATTGTGCAATAAGTTATTAAAATGACAAAAATTATGTTGAAATAAAAAATGGAAAAAAATTTAATAACTTACTATAAAGTTATGTTTTAGACTTGTATATATTGAAATTAAGGGTACAGCAGGTACATTCTACCAATTCATAAAAACACATTTTAAAATATACTCACTGTATATTAATACTCACTGACATGGAAAAAATATTCTTTAAAAAAAAAAGGAGTACTACTATATGGGTAACATTAAGTCATTCTGGCTTTTTTTAAGTAAGTGCCTGTCTGCTATAGTTTATAAGTAGCATGTAAACCTATTTAAAAATAAAACTTAAAGAAATAGATAAAACTGTACATTAAATTTAAGATGCTTATCATTGTTGAAAGATTTTCACAAGGTAGCTATAAAATTCTTACATTATACTGTTCCAGATTTTTCTCTTTATTTGCCTCAGTGTCCTCCAAATCCTTGTGTATAGCGGCAATCTGTCTTTTCTTGTCATTAATAGCCTGATCTAAAGATTTGAGTTCCTTTTTAATCCACTTATCCCTTTCTTCTTTTGATGTAAACTGGCTTCCTCGACCTTGTTTTGCATAGAGATCCGTTCTTTCCTGGGTAGCTTGGGCCAATCTATACAAGACAGGCAAGGAAGAGAATGGATAAAAACAGGAAATAACCAGGTTTAATAAAAATCACTGATTTCTACTATACATAAGCCATTTTTTTAAACTACAGAAGCAATAAGCCATTTAATTACAGAAAAAGTAAGTGTAAAATGCAACTGCTATACATATAGTATATATATGTACACACATACATCTATATACATATGTATATAAATAAAACACAGCCCCTTTGAGTAGTTTTACATCATCAATTAAACCACAGTTAAAGTCAGGTAAGAAACCCTGGTGGCATAGTGGTAAAAAACTACAGCTACAAAAAGACCATACTTAATGGTCTGACTGAGACTAGAGGAATCCCAGCGGTCATGGTCCCCAAACCTTCTGTTGGCCCAGGACAGGAACCATTCCTGAAGACAACTCATCAGACATGAAAGGGACTGGACAGTGGGTAGGAGAGAGATGCTGATGAAGAGTGAGCTATTTCTATCAGGTGGACACTTGAGACTGTGTTGGCATCTCCTGTCTGGAGGGGAGATGGGAGGATAGAGAGAGTTGGAAGCTGGCAAAATTATCACGAAAGGAGAGACTGGAAAGGCTGACTCATTAGGGGGAGAGCAAGTGGGAGTACGGAGTAAGGTGTATATAAACTTATATGTGACAGTTTGACTTGATTTGTAAACGTTCACTTGAAGCTCAATAAAAGTTAACAAAATAAATAAATAATAAACAATAAAATTAAAAAAAAAAAAAGCTACAGCTGCTAACCAAGAGGCCAGCAGTTCGAATCTGCCAGATGCTCCTTGGAATCTGTGTGGGGTGGTTCTACTCTTCCTATAGGGATGCTATAAGTCTGAATTGACTTGACGGCAACGGGTTTGGTTTTTTTTTAAAGTCAGGTAGAATAGCCATACCTATACCCTAAAAATTTCAGGCAGACCCCATGCTCACACCAGGTCTGAGTTTGTCAGTACATCTAGACTTTTAGTTCTAGTGTCCCATCTCAAGAACTTTCAAAAATGGCCCAACTGTATTTGACTAAATAAACATTTTCAACTCCTTACAATAAAAGACACTATAAAGGTTAAAAGGAAACCCTGGTGGCGTAGTGGTTAAGCTGCTAACGAAGAGGTCAGCAGTTCAAATCCGCCAGGCGCTCCTTGGAAACTCTATGGGGCATTTCTTCTCTGTCCTATAGGGTCGCTATGAGTCGGAATCGACTCGACGGCAGTGGGTTTGGTTTTAGGTTATAAAGGTTAAAAGGCCATAAAAAGACAGAATATTTTACAATATACAGAACAAAGATTAATGTTCAGATTACATAAAATATTCCTATAAAAAAAACCCATAAGAAAAAAATAGACAAAAGATGATAAACAGGCAATTCACTAAAACAATGTAAGAGGTGTAAAAACATAATATACTAAATTAATGTGAAAATAGCAAACGTTGCCAAGTCTAATATATAAACAGATACAAAAAAGTCTAGCATTGAGTAAAAAAATAAAAGTCACAGAATGACACATACAGTGAGATGCCGTTTAGGTTTAAAAAAAAAAAAGCACAAACATTATGCACGTTTTAAAAAGCCCAACAACATCTAGCTGTTTATCTTATGAAAGTTACTTAACCTCTCAGAGCCTCAAGTTTGTTGAATTTAAAATGGGGATAATGTCAATCTCCTACAGCTTGTGAGTAGAAATAATGTAGATAATATGCATACAATAACTCTAGGCCCACAGCAGTTTAAAGTTGGCTATTATTTTTTCAAATGAACATTTATCTTTTGCCCTTAATTACTGTGTTAGTGCCTTCTTAATCCATAACTATACACATTCCATACAGGAATTATGTAGAAAATATTGGTGAAAAATCCCAGACCTAGCAATGCCTCGCTCTTCTTTTTCTTTTACGCTGTTGAATTTAGGTTCTGTTTCTGCCAGTTCTTTCTGCTTTTCTTCTATTTTTTCAAGCAGCTTCTGCCTCTCTTTTAATAAGCGTTTCTGTAAATAAATCAAGGTGAGTAAAAATTAAATCTGCTTATAATTTTTTTCTTAATTTATAAACCTAACGTGGTTCATAAAAAAAGTTTATGAGAAAATGGCACCTGCAACATAAAACCAGATTTTTTTTTTCAATGTAAGAAACAGATAGGACTGAACTGCTACTTCAGTGCAAGCTATTTTAATTTGCCAAATCTTTTACAAAAAAATTCAAGCACGCACCAGTCACAGAAAGCACTGTCTTCGCAGTTCCCACTTAACAGTTTCAGCATTTTAACTTACCCTTTGCTCACTATTCCCTGCCAATTCATCTTGCAAATCTTTGGCTTTAAGCTCCAACTTAGTCCTCTGCTTAATTTGCTCCTGTCGTTCAGCACTGAGCTGTTCCTTTTCTTCTTTCATAGCTGAAATTTTTGTTTTCAGTTCTCGAACTTGGCGTTCAATATCCTATTCAAAAAGAATGAAACAGAAATGAGTCATGCAATTTAAAGTGCAATAGCAGAATTCTGACACAATTAATGCTATCTCTTCTTTCCCTTAAACTTTTGGTACTCCTCTGTCTTTCCAGTACTCAATCTCTGTGACTCCCCCTTGTGGTTCCCATTCCATAATTCTGGTACAAAAGGTTTACTGAGATAAAAAACTACAAGCTATGCTCAGGCTGATTTATCACTTTACCTCCATTTTATCTCTGGCATCCTGCTGGGCATCTCTTAATTGCCTGGATTTTTCTCCACTAGTCTCTCGCTTAGCAGAAAGCTGGGGGAAAAAAACACAAACAAGCACCATTTCTGACCCATTTTATTATTTCATAATACCTAATAAAAATATGTTATCATATCTGTTAAAATAAACTAAAAGTAATCATTCATTTAAATGTTTTTCCAAAAAAAAAAAAAAAAAACACACTGCCTTCAAGTCAAATTCCGATTTATAACGACCCTATTGAACAGAGCAGAACTGCCCGATTGGGTTTTCAAAGCTATAAATCTTTATGGAAGCAAATGAACATCTTTCTCCTGCAGAGCGACTGGTAAGTTCAAACCATGAACCCTTCTGTCAGCAGGCAAGCGCATAACCACCGTCCCACCAGGGCTCCATTAAAATAAAAAAAAAAAAAAAAGTTTAATGGTTTTCTCCAAATAGATAGCTCCTATAGTTTTAAGCATTACCATTACCTAAAACAATTTTTTGTACAAAATGTCAGCAATACTACAAAATATATTTTACAAAGTCAAGGAAAAAAAATCCAAGGAGCTTTAAAGGTGGCTTTCCTCTTAGCCTGGACTGCCTGACACCATCATCCCGTTATATTTAAGACACAACTATTAAGAACACATGAGTCTAGGCATCTTCCTTTGAATAAACTGCAATAAAAACATTTGATAACTAATTCGTTCCGATAACTTTTATTTTTAAATTTCTATTTAAAATCATTGCAAAGTATAAACACAGCATGGGTTCAACATATTCATAAAAATAAAATTAAAGTGGCAAATGTAAATAATTTACCTCATCAAGTTTAGCACGGGTCTCATTAAGCTCCTGATTGTAAATGGTATATTCCAGGGCTCGTCTCATTTTATCCCACTTCTGATACTGAGCTAGTTCTTCCTTTTCTTCCTCTAAGGTATGTAATCTCTCTTCAATGTACTTTAATAATTCATTGATCTTTTCCCTCTTGCCCTCTTAAAAAAATGGAGAGGGAGGGGAGTTGAATAAAGTTTTTATGTAATACTATCACTTCTCAAATAAACCATGAATTAAATTTAATCTTAAGAACTTTAGGAATATTTCTTTGATATTATGTGGTAACCAAACTTAAGATACTAAAATGGCAATTAAGATGCTTTATTATGAAAAGTATCAGAGAACACAATGACAATAATTTTGATATTACATGTGGTAAGGTCCTTCATCTTAAGCTTCCTTTCAAGCCAGTGTGCCGTCTCACAACATTAAAAAAAAAATTCATTAACACTGTCAGTATTACTGATTCTCAATTTCTATTAAAAACATTATTTACAGCTGCCAACTATTGAATACCTACTACCCTCCAGCCAGAGTGGTACTCCGTCCCTTTGTTCGTCAACACAAACTACGAGATAGGATTGTACAGGTATGGAAGATCACAATGTTAGTTAATTAGTCAGATTTTGAACCCAGGACTGACTCTGAGCCAGGATATGACAGCGCACTTAAAAAGCAAAGCAAGGTTTCCATGATAAATGTATGAATGAAGATTCCAAGTTCAAACTTTTACAATTACTTGCTCTGAGCAACTTAAAATGTAATGCCAATTGATAATCCAGCATTTTTTTTTTTTTTTTTGAGGAATGCATCCAAATTTGTAGTCCTCACTAACAATGATGAGGAAGCTAGAAGCACAAAACAGCTGACCTGCAAAGGCACTCTTATCTAACAGTTGCACTTCTTTATTCAAAGAGACGAATTATTGGAAATCTCAAAACTTAAACTGCCTCAAACTAATTTTCTCTCCATTTAGTATATAAGCAAATTATCATACAATATACTCCTGAGAATATATAAAAGATGTAACTTTTTTTTAACTGTTACAACATGATGACAAAGTAATTGCCCAAAAGAAAAAGAAAGTGTAATCACATTTGTTTTACCTGTTTCTTTCATTAAGGAGATGCTTTCTTCTTTTCGCTCATCATATACTCTAGTACCAGCAACTTCTCTTAATAGCTTTAGTCTTTGGGAATCTGGTGCTGTTGCCATCTGGTTGATCTATAAATTTAAAGAAATGATTACTGAATAGCTACAGAAAGCTCTTTAGCTTAAAAGGATTTTAGTACATATATTCATATGCTCGCTTCTTTATGTTTTAAGTAGACTATGAGTTAGCTAAAATAATTTGTATAGCACATACCCCTACATACTGTACCTCCTCTAATTAAATGGAATTTACCAAATAAAATAGAAATGGAATTGATATATTTATGAGCCTCCTTTATGAAAAACTCTAACTTACAAATGGAGGAGTATCCATACTATCACTTTATCATAGTCAAGATGATAAGGTATAAAAGAGCTCCATTTTAAAAGAACAAAGGATTTTTACAAGAGTGAACTATCATTGACAGCAAATTTTTAAAACCTGTAATAATACAATTAAAATATAACAAAAGTGGTATACTTTAAATGTAGATAGATAAAAATAATTACTTTACAGGGGTAGTGAGCATTAAATGAAATAATATAAGAAAAAACCAAACCTGTTGCCATCGATTCAATTCCAACTTATAGCGACTCTACTAGACAGAGCAGAACTGCCCCGTGGGGTTTCTAAGGAATGGCTGGAGGACTCGAACTGCCGAACCCTTACTTAGCAGCCTGAGCTCTTAACTACTGCGCCATCCTTTAAAATCTCATTTTAAAATGCATGGCAAAAAATGTATGGCAAAAAGAGAGAGTGGCAACCTAAGTGAGATGCAACTTAATGCAGCGGAAATAACAAGCAAAAAGGTGAATAAATAACAAAAGCTCAATGAACAATAAATAGCAAGCAATAAAGGTCAAAAGTATCAGTTTCATTAAAAAACTAAGGTGAAAGTTAGTCTTAACACTTTTATATAAAAGGGGAACCATTTCTGAGCTAAGAAAATACTATCTAAAGTATATACATCAAAGAATAATCACCCTTTAAATCCTCATCACTGGGTACCCCAATTAAATATGTTCATTCATTCAATTTATCCACTCAAGAAGTATTTACTGAATGGCTACCACATATGTTCCACCTTTTTGGGCACTGGGAATATAGCAATAAACAAAACAGGAAAGGTCTTGCCCTCATGGAGCTTATATTCTAGGAAAATAAGCACATTGTTAATGTGTAGCATAAGTGTCATGAAAAAAAACAATAAGAAAATAAAGCACATAGCGTACTGAAAGGAGGCAGTGCTATTTTAGATGATGTAGCTATGGATGGTTTATGTAAAATGATAAGGAGGTAAGACTCGGATAATAGCTCTTCCAAATTAACTTCCTTTTTTTAAAAAATTTATCTCCCACAAACAGTAAAGGTCTTCTCAAAAATCTGTTCTTTCAGTACATTTCCCAAAAGTAAAACCCCATACTTTTCCTAAGATTTCTGAATGATGACTTTCCAACACATACCTAAAAAAGTCTCCAATATGAAGTAAGAATTGGACATTCTTTGAGAATTCTCCTCTAGTTCTCATCTCACCCCCTCAGATAAAATATACTTCAGAAAATTACTAGGGCATCTCAGGGTAAGCTTTTAAAAAAAGAAACTATCTTAGAGATAGTTCAAAATATACAGGGGGTAGTAAAATAATTAGCTTAAGTTTATAGTTTAGCTGCTGTAAAGAATACAATCTCAGTAAGGGAAAATAATTCATACCATTATTACAGATTTCTGATAATACAAACTTTTCAGTGTTTTGGAGCCCTGGCGGCATAGGAGTTTAAGAACTTGGCTGCTAACCAAAAGGTTGGCCGTTGAAATCCACCAGCCACTCCTTGGAAACCCTATGGGTCAATTCTACTCTGTCCTACAGGGTTGCTGAGTTGGAATTGACCTGACAGCAACTGGTTTTTATTTTTGGTTTTCAGTGTTTTAATTCTATGATAAAGTAATTTAATATTAATTCTAGAAAGTAATTTTTTCCAATGTGATTTTTATGGAATTTCCATAATATTCTTAAATATGATTCTTATGACTTCCACAAACCAAAAATGTCTCATAGAATATAGTGAATATTACAGGTCACTAGGAAAACAAGATCCACTTAAACGACTCTCCTGAAATATTTCTATCTTATTTTCTAATGGATCTTTATTTGGAACTTTATAGCCACAAAAAGATAATGCTTACTTCAACATAAAATAAATCATAAAATAAGGTCCATTTTTGCTTCAATTTAACCACTATAATCAATAAACCAAACTCATCATTCAAGTGAAGAATATACTTAGAAAACAAATCCTATTAAAAAAAGAGCATTTTTTTTTTTTTTACCTTTCCTTGTTTAACAATATAGTAAGGATTGCTTCGAGAAAAACCAGCACTTTCAAGGAGGTTCATCACATCATTTTTCCTGTTGAGAAACATTGGAATTTTTTGTTAGATAAATAATTTAAAGCATCGAACAATAAGCAAAATACGAAGAGTCTAGTTCCTGTTCATTGGAAAATACAGAATAGTCATTAAAGTTCTACTGTATCAACCTTAGAGAATCTTACGATTCTTATGTTCACGCTTTAAATACTGGCTTGCTG
This sequence comes from Loxodonta africana, assembly GCF_030014295.1. NCBI lineage: Eukaryota > Metazoa > Chordata > Mammalia > Proboscidea > Elephantidae > Loxodonta > Loxodonta africana. Next base: position 24,370,535 of record NC_087357.1, read on the forward strand.
AGTATGAGGCAAGAAGAATATTTTTACCCTTTTGTAAAAAAAAATTGTAAATGTGAAGAAAAATACTTACGTGACCATTTTCTTGTCTAAGAAATACTGATCCTTTTTGGCACCAATTACCCTCCGAAGTGAAACTTCCTCTTTATCAATCTAATATTTAAAAGTGCAAAGTTAATTTAACAGTAAAAGCAGGAAACTTTTTAGTCAATAAGGTCATTTTAAAGTTCCTTAACCATAAGTTTTCCCTATTATAAAATCTCAATTATCTCTCAAAGGACCAAAACCAAACCAAACCCAGTGGCGTCGAGTTGATCCCGACTCATAGCAACCCTGTAGGACAGAGCAGAACTGCCCCATAGAGTTTCCAAGGAACGCCTGGTGGATTCAAACTGCCGACCCTTTGGTTAGCAGCCATAGCACTTAACCACTACACCACCAGGGTTTCCTCTCAAAGGACATGCTATGAATATTCAATTCTTAGGACAAACTTTTTTTCACAAGAGCCTGCATATTTCCATTTGCTGTTTTCCAAAATGTTCGTTTTAATTTTATGGCAAAATCATTACGTAAACTGTATAGTTATTTTAATACAGGTTCAAGTATAAAAGTTAAAGTACAACTATAAACAAATGTTTCTAAGTATTCAAAAATTAACTGCATCAATAAAATACTGAACATTACTAAAGAGAAAAAACAATAACTCACTGGTAAACGGTTGTCTGAATTGTCAAAAATAATCTCCACAAAAGCAGAAATAACACGAGGACCAGTACCCTCCTAAAACATTAGAAAAACAAATTTTCTGTTTAAGTAGTGTTTTCGTAAACGCTTTTAAAATTCAGTGCATGGTGCCCTCCCCTCCCCTCTGTGGACCGAAGATAAGCTTCCTCCTCAGCAGCTGCTCTTCTAAAACATTCAAACCAAAGAAGAATACCCCAGAAGGGTCTCATCAGTATGAACTCTCAAAACATGCAGAAAGCAACTCGAGGAAGTGGGAATCTGAGACAAGCTGTTATGTTGCCAGAAGGACAGGACCTCAATGAATGGACGGCTGTTAACACTGGATTTCTTCAACTAGATCAACATGTTATATGGAACGATTACAGAATTCTGCACTAAAGCAAGCTGTCCAGTCATGTCTGTAAGTCCACGATATGAGTATCAATGGACAGATATTACTAATACTAAAAAACCAATCAAATGTTCTGCACCAAAATACAGTGACTATTTGATGACTTGGGTTCAGGGTCAGCTTGACAATGAAACTCCTTCTCCTTCTAAGACTGGTGTCCCATTTGCCAAAGACTTTTATGTCTGTCGCAAAGACTATTCTAAAGCGTCTGTTCAGGGTTTATGTCCATATTTATCATCAGCACTTTGATTCTGTGATGCAGCTGCATGAGGAGGTCCACCTCAACACCTCTTTTAAGTACTTTACTTTCTTTGTACAGGAGTTTAATCTGATTGCTAGGAGTGAGCTGACACCTCTTCAGGAATTGAGAAGCTTGGATCGAAAGACAGATAAATGTTTGTTCTAGAACACAGCTATCTTCTTCATCTACTGTTAGGGCTGTCTTATTGCAATCTCTTATAGATGACTAACACAAACTTTAAGAAAACAGGATAAAAAGACACCTGTTGTCTAGGTCTACTGATAAAATTGTCCCAAAGGTAGGTTGGCCTGGTAGCTTCAGGGGGAGACCCTAAGAACACAGCCAACTCTGATGTGCTGCGTGACGACTCCTGTTATTGTCACAGGGTCACACCTGGTTGTGCTCTGTAGTGACTAACGTACAGTTTATTAGTTTACTTAATTCTTTTGCTGAAGAAAATGATTCATTGTTTCAGGTGACAGCATAATGGATATTAGAGTTTCTACCAGTAATTTATTAACAAGTTTCCAGAGCAAATTTCCTAACAACACACTCAGATCAACTTGTTTTACAAATAGAAAAATTTTTTTTTATAAGTTTTCTTAACATTTAGAACACTTGTGTCACTTTGGATAACCTTTTAGTTTCAAATTTGTATGCTAGTGTTTTTACAGATAAGAATATATATGTGTATTTTTACAAAATCCATGATTGCAATTTAAATCATCATATAGCATATCTGGTATGGGAGCAACCAATGTTATTTCCAAAATGACTTTATTTTTAAATCTTTATTTGGGATTTTCTCAACACATAAACCTATCTCAAATTGTTAGAGTTTGTGTGTGTCATAATTTTGTTTAAGGCTTCTAAGGATGATGTTATAGATTTTTATTTTGAAATGCTTCATTAAAATTAATTTTAATGTGTAGCTTTTGGGTAAGAGAAAGAAAACTTCCAAAAAATTATGGCAAACTTAGGTCTCACAGCCACTACATTCGTTCATGTTGTTTTTCAAAAGCCTTCTAATTCCAGGTAGATGAATGGAAGAAAGTACTAAGAGTGCTTGAGTTATTTTGTTTTGAATTTCCTTTCTTTTTTTTTTTTTTAACATCTGTATGTTTTTATTGACTTGAGAGTTAATGGTAGTGAAGAAATGCATGAACTTTATCCTAATGAGGAGAACTTAGGGAAAACCACAATAAAAACCACGAAGGTATACTCATTTTATAACACAGCAAAAGATTTTGTGTATTACTTTTTGTGTTTGTGTGTTTAAAGGAGACAAAGTTGGAAGAATAAGTAAAAAAAAAATATATTCATTCTGTTCATATCAAAAGGATGAACTGAACCCCAATAGGGGTTGTATCCTATTTTAATTTTTTTTGTAGCAAAACTTGGGTTTAATTTCTATTGGGATAAAAAGAATATTCCTCCTTTAATGAAAAAAATGCCTTTTTTTTTTCTATCATTTGGTTCCTAGGATTTTGTGTTGTTTAAAATGTGTTGAGCCACAAGTACTATATTTTTACACAAATAACACTGCCAACCTTCTGTTTGTTTGCCAGCCACTCCCTCCCCTCTGCTTCTGGGGTATTTTCTTAGGCACACTATGCTAGTTTTTTTTTTTTTTTTTAAACAGCAACATGTGAAGGAGGATTGGCATAGCAGCCTTGTGAGGATGTCTGGGGGGTCAGGAGTGGCTGGCTAATAGACATATTAGCCACACATTATTTATATAAAAATATGGTATGTTGGAAGACTTGCCAGATAGGCAAATCTTTAAATTCATCAGCATTCTGTGTTTTAGAGTTGTGATGTTTGCAGAGTCCTTACCAACCTCCTGATGGCTTTGATAAAAAGTTAAATTTGATAGTAATTTTTTTGGGTTTTTTTGCTATTTATTTTTACTATTTCACTAGACTATGAAGAAAAGAATTGTTAGGAAACTCCATCCTTAATAACTCAACTTCAGTAAATTCTTAACTATATACAGAATTTTAAATGAAATAAAACATTTCATCTAATTTGGCCTGGAAGCATATATCACCGTTTGAGTGGAATAATCACTTATGAAAAAAAGAGAAAAAGCCCTGTATGACACATTCCACAACCAATTGTTTTTAAGCTTATCCAAAGGCCCCTGTCAGCCTTTCTGTATATTTACATTGATCAGTTAGGAAAAAGAAAGCCAGTTTTTAGATGCCACCTAGAATGTTACTCTCAACTGTATATTAAGTTTTGTTGGCTTTAATTTCCTATGTCCACAAGGAATGAACTTATGTTTCTCAATTCTAGGGTTGTACTTTCATCATCATTTCTAATAATTCAAGTATTCTCAAACAAAGGGGTCCCCATTTTTCCCCCATTTATCTTCGGTGATAGAAATCCTCCCTCTCTTCAAGACTATGCCCCAAAATGAACCAAAGATGGTCACATACTAGAACAGAAGTAAAGGCAACTTATTAATGGAACATAAATCAAAAGTCTGTTGGTAATTTGAGATTCACAATTCCACTCAGTCCTTTTTTTAAAAATAAAAACATTGTTAGCAGGTTCCCAAGCCAATCTCACTTAAATAACAAACAATGCACCTGAATGGTAGTGTTAACATTATTTGTTTATATTCAAGTTCAGGGAGTCTGGTAGAAGGGAAACTAGAGAAAGGGGAGAGGATGGCACTCTTCTGACTTGGCTTAAGGGCCAACCTGATAAGAATTGAAAGAAATCAGTTTGTCCTTGGCTCCTCTCACTTTTCATTTATCTCCCCAGTGCTCAGGATTAGCGCTAACCCAGGTTCCCTGTCCCACAACACCACTTCTCTTCCCCTCCTAATCCGAAGTCCTGTCCTCTCTAACCGATCTCTGCTCCTCACACCTGATCACTGTCATGGGGTAGAGAGTGCTAAATTGTGCAGTTAAACATATGGTGCTTTCATTTTCAGGAGAGTGATGTGTAGACATTTGTTTAAATATTGAGATTTCCAGTTTTTGTGTTGACCAGCCAGAAGTATACTTTATTCTTCTTCAGACTGAATAAAGTCATGTCATAGGGCTGCCAGCTAACAAAGTATTTCATCTTAAACATGTAGAGCCCTGGCTCACTCCAATGTTACTCAAGAAATCCAAGTCTGTATTCACCATGACTTTGTTAACAACAGAGACCATTTTTCTAGTAGTGCAGAGGCAAGAGGAACAATCTCAGTGGTGATTTTAACTTTTGCAAACATTGTTGAGGTTTCCTGATTATTGTCGACCTTCTTTCTGAGCAGTGAGGTTCTGCTAAAAGTGGAGCTTCTCAAGCATAGCATCAGTACCTCATAAGCATCAACAAATCAGGCCCAGAAAGTATAATACTAGAAATTTGCTTCTAAGTAGATCCAGGCATGGTGCTGGTGCTCCCCCTGCCTTGTCAAAGGTGCTGTCTCCTGTCAGTGTGAGTGAAAAATGCTGGCCCAGATACCAAACACTGAGCACCTTCAACAGGGATGTTACTTCTTCCTGACATTCAGTTCAGTGAGTGGATCTGATTTTCACTATTGTCAATTTTGGCAAAGTGGTAAAATAGTAGTCATTTTCAGACTTCCTGAGTTTTGGTACTTCAGACAGTAAAGGACTTTTGATAGTCACAGGGATGATATTACCTATGGTGGCAGTAATTTTACTGAAGCAACTGCATTAAAATTCACTTGCATTTTCTCTCATTATCAAATTCTATTCCAAACAAGTATTCTGTAAATTGAAATGGATTACCAATGTATTATATAGAGACTTGCTATAGAACAACATTCTATGTTTGACATCAAAAACAGTTTACGTAAGTTAGTCTTGGTTACCTTCTAAAATATTTTTAAGTGTTCTTTACACTTAAATTTATCTATTTTTCTAAGTCAGTTAACTGTATTTTTAAAGAAATATTTTGTATCTACTTTTGTAACTTCATCAGAATAAAGTATATTGAAAAAAAAAAAAAACAACACTTCAGGGCATGGTACCAAACCTAACTCTATGGAGAAACACTTCTATCAGATTGGTATAAGCTCTTCTGCCAAAACAGCAGACACTGGATTTTGATAACCCATCAGTTCTCAACCAAATAGCTTTTGCTTCTGAATAAAAAATTTAGAAATATACAGGCGATGTCAAAGTTAGATGTACTTAGGTCTTGCTCTGCAGAACACTTTATTATAGCAATTCTACCTATCTGCTAATATCGAAAACATCTTGAAACTATTCTATTACAGAGTCACCTTAACAGTGGAAAGGAACCCTAAGAAATCATCTGATAATTACTGGAATTGTTTTTTATTTTTTTAACAATTAATTTGTGACATTCCGTGTAGTTTTAAATCTGCTATGAAAACACACACATCTAACCTCTATCACACTTAGACCAAACCTAGTCACTACATACCAAGATTCTCGAAACTATTATTACTATGTGGTGTGTCAATACAATGGAGAGCTATACTCAAAGAGGTTATTAATTCTTGTAATGCCCGTCTGAGAAAACTAAAAGATTCTTCTATAGGGAACCAGTCCTGATTACTGGGCTATGAATTTAAACTTGAGGGAAAAAAAGATTATGGTTAAACAAAAAGAACTTCTTAAGGGTGAGAGACAGTGTTGCCAAGATACACTGAGGAATCTCCCTTTCTTTAAAATCTCTTTGAAATAATTACAAGTTATATTCAAACCAGAAAAGAAATAAATAATTTTATTACATAGGCTTTTATAATTTTTATCCTAAAATAACTCTAGCTCATTAGTCTTAATTATCTAATGAAAATTCTAAAATTTTTCGTTACTGTATACTTACTGTCTTTCACATTGGAAAGCGGTATTACTATCTAAGTACAAATATGGCTAAGAATAACAAAAGACAACTTGTATACTGTTTGGTTTGCAATGTTTGCTTCTCTGTGCCTTCACATAACTTCTGGTTCTGTATCTCAACGTTGCTAATCCCCAAACCCAAACCCTTCTTTTTTCCTCAGCAAACCTGCTTCTAAGAACCTTATCAGATCACATCTTTAACAAAGATAATTATCTAATTTACATTAACATTTAGGACATATCCACCCATGGGTTAATTCTACAATTATCTTCTAACAATTATATAGAAATTAAGCCCTTATCCTGCATTAATAAAACCAAACCAATTGCCGTCAAGTTAATTCTATTCAGGGAGACTCTACGTGTGTCAGAGTAGAACACTGCTCCATAGGGTTTTCAACGGCTACCTTTTTTGGAAGCAGACTGCCAGGCCTTTCTTCTGAGGCACTTCAGGGAGGACTTGAACTTCCAACCCTTTGCTTAACACCTGAGCATATTAACCATTTACACCAGCCAGGGACTCATGAATTAGTATGTTGATGATGATGTTGTTGTGTGCCATCAAATCCATTCCAACTCATAGCAACCCTATAAGACAGAGCAGACCTGCCCCATAAGGTTTCCTAGGCTGAAACCTTTACAGGAGCAAATTGCCAGGTCTCTTCTCCTGTGGAGCAGCTGGTGGGTTCAAAACACTGACCTTTCAGTTAGCAGCCAAGTGCTTAACCACTGCACCACCAGGACTCCTTTACATTAATACAGCAGGCTAAATTTTACAGCAGAATACAGAGACCCCTGCATTAACACAGTAGGCTGAAATTTAGAGTAGAATAACACACTTCATGTTCATGTGAATAAATTATTGTGTCCACTGAGACTGATGATTTTTTTTTTACATATATAACATAACATAATATTAACAACGATGTCTTAAAGCAGTCTCACTTACATGCAACAAAGCCAGTCGCTGTTCCGGACGAAGATGACTAAACTCATCGCTGAGGACAAACTGAATTGCTACAAATACATAAAACATAAGTTTTATATAATGAATTCAAGTTTTAAAACCACTCTCATATGTATTATTTCATTTGATTCCAAAACCCATCTAAGGTAGACATGACAAACATCTCTATTTTTACAGTGAAAGAAAATAATCAGAGGTTAAGTGTTTTGCCCAGTCTTACGTGGCTAATAAGTCACTGGGTAGAGAATAGAAGTCAGATCTTTAGACTCTAAACTCTCTAAACTGTACCCATGTGTGAAGAAGTATTTCTTAGGTTTCATGCACACATAACCTCAAAAAAAGAATGATTTTAGTAAATTGCCTTAACATACCCAGATCTTAATATATTTAGAAATTAAAAATGAATACGTACCATAGAAAAAGTTACTTTTTCCAGATCCATTCCTGCCCACTACAAATTTCCAAAAAGTACATGTTATTTTTTGTAATAACCAATAAAATTAAAACTATCAAATATTAAAAAATTTACAAACTCAACTTTCTAACATGTATCTTAATATTTAAAATTAAATACAACAGAGCAGTAAACAAAAGAAACCAAGAAACAAAAGTTTTACCCACCATTTGAGTATAAGTCTCCTGTAGACTTCAGATAGTTTTTTTTTTAAAGAAACTTATTCTTTTGCTCTTTCCCAATTGTTTAAAATTAATAGAAATAACTATAATACCTGGCCTTCATAATTTATGTTCATCACAATACTTATTCTAGTTTAATTATAAATAAGAAAGTATTTTTAACAATTTAAAAATCACACATTGCTAACATTCTAATATACTTAAGTAATCATTTTAAATTCTCAAACTGTTCACATGTTAAACTGTTTATGGTCAACCCTATAATATCGTTTAGTCTCACAGAGCCAAGTCTAGACAACTATAAGGCACTTTTAAAAAACTATCTCAATTTCAAAATAAGCAATTCTATACATAAAAAAAAATCAAAAGTTTCTGATTTAATAAATATTTGAATTTTTTTTTTACTTAGCAGGCATTTCAGAGTTAAGAGTCATGAATAACTGTGCCAATCTCTATATTAACCACAATACCATGAACAAATTAGCCACCTAATTCTAAGTTATCACCTTTAATGCAAAGTAAAATCCTAAAGAGATAATTTACGTTATGCCAGAAAGTAAGGAAGTACTTGAAAATAAATAAATAAAAAGGTATATAATGAAGACGTACGAGCCAGCTTGAAAGGGTCAAACCTGAGACAAAGTGGAGCACCAACATAACTAAGAACAGTAATGAATTATAAATCATTGAGAAGAAAAATAATCCATGAATCCATACAGACAATAAGAAGATAAATAAAGGAGGAAGCGGGATTCTTATTTATAGTAGAACACTAAGCGCCAAGCGCTAAGTGCGAAAGGAGTACTAGACATGGAAACTCATCACGTGTAACCACCAGAATAAAGGGAAGAATGCTAAATCTCTCGGAACATTTTGATGAGGAGCACAGTATTTGCACAGTCCTAAGGTGTCTCGTGAAATTACTTGTTAGCTACACGGGGAAAAACAGTAACTATACAGAAACATAAATCTTCACAACTGGATCAATAAAAACATCGTGATAAACGGAATAAGATCGAAGTTGGCAAGGATTTCATTTTACTTAGATCCACAATCAACCCCCAAGGAAGCAGCAGTCAAGATATTAGACGACAGACATACTGCATGGCGCAAATCTGCTGCAGAAGACCTCTTTCAAGTGTTAAAAAGTAAAAATGTCACTTTAAGGTCTAAGGTGCGCCTGACCCAAGCCATGGTGTGTTTTCAATTGTCTCTCATGAAAGCTGGACAATGAATAAAGAAAACCAGCCTCGGACTGATGCCTGTGAATTATGGTGTTGGTGAAGAACACTGACTACACCATGGACTGCCAGAAGAACTAACAAATCTGTCTCACGAGAAGTACAGCCAGAAAGCTCCTTAGAAGCAAGGATGGCAAGACTTCATCTCAAGGACTTTGGACATGTTATCAGGAGAGGCCAGTTCCTGGAGAAAGACAGCATGCTTGGTAAAGGAGAGGGTCAGCAAAAAAGAGGAAAACCCTCAATGAAATAGGCTGACACTGGCTGCGACAACACATTCAAGAATGACAATTGTGAAGATGGTGCAGGACCAGGCAGTGTTTCGTTCTATTGTACACAGGGTCGCTATGAGTTGAAACTGACTTGACAGCACCTAACAACACCATTAATATAATGGTGCTGCCCATGTTCCAGTTAGGTTGACTGACCCAGAAATGTCATTTATAGAAATTTTTTTTTTTAATCTCCAGTGCAGGATCTAATTTAGGATCAGGTATTGCATTTGTCATGTCTCTTTTAATTATTTCCATAGGCGGCTAGGTGGCAAAAATGGTTTAGCCAAAATGTTGGCAATGTGAACCTACCCAGTGGTGCCCTGGGAGACAGTCCTGGTGATCTGCTTCTGAAAGATCACAGCTCTGAAAATTCTACAGAGCAGTTCTACTCTGTACACATGGGGTTGCCATGAATCAGAATCAACTCAATGGCAACTAACAACAACAATCATTTACACAGCCTTTGTCTTTTAGAACATTGTTATTTATGAAAAAAATAAGTGATGTGTCCTCCTGAGGGTAGGATATCTGGAGGCACATGATGCCCCTCTACTCCTTATTAGTGATAATTACTTTTGATCACCCAGTCAAGGTGTTGTCCAATTTTCCACCGTATGTTGCTGTTACTGTTAGATGCTGTCAAGTCAGTTCCAACTCACAGGGACCCTATGTACAACAGAATGAAATACTGCCCAGTCCTGCGCCATCCTCAAAATTGTTGTTATGCTTGAGCCCATTGTTACAGCCAGTGTCAATCCATCTCATTGACGGTCTTCCTCTTCTTCTCTGACCCTTTATTTTGCCAAGCATGATGTCCTTCTCCAGGGCCTGGTAAGGACTATGATATACATAACTTACTCTAAGGGAAAAAAAAGTGTGTGTGTACAGAAGGATTGGGAGAGCAAGTGCAAATGATAAAGCAAATACGGAAAATGAGAATAGCCGAACCTGGGTAAAGGGTATAGGAGTATTCTCTGTACTGTTCTTATTTGTGTAACTTTTCTGTAAATTTGAAATTATTTACAAATAAGCTAAAAAAGATAACTTATCCTTAAATATTTCAAGCAATAATCCACTTATAAATAACTGAAAAAAAAATTTTAATTCTCTTTTAGAATTACTCTTCTCCATAAAGTAGAACATTATACAGCTATTTTAAAGGATGTTGAAGAGTAATAAGGAAAGATATACTCAAGATTTATTCTGAAGAAAAAAAATAATAGATTACCAACAGATTACACTATGAACATTTTTATTAAAAAAAGGTGGGGGGCAAACTCATGGATGGAAACCCTGGTGGCATAGTGGTTAACTGCTACAGCTGCTAACCAAGAGGTCAGCAGTTCGAATCCGCCAGGCGCTTCTTGGAAACTCTATAGGGTAGTTCTACTGTTCTATAGGGTTGTGACGAGTTGGAATCGACTCGACGGCAGTGGCAGTGGGATAGTTACGGATGTACACAGACTGGAAAGATATTCAGGCAGACCCAGTATATATATCCCCCCAGATTCGCCCATCCCAATCCAGGTCTTGGCTGCCTATCAGTGGACATCCTCAGGCCCCTAACATCTCTGGTTATTTCAGCCTGCCCTGGGGATGCATTCAGGTCATATCTGTAAAGACTCAAAAAAAGGCTACTCCCTGGAGTAATATAATCCAGAAGTGGGGAAATTAATGCCTGATGTGGTAAACTTTGACCAATGAAAGACAGGGGTCGGCAAACAAATTCCTCTTCTTCCTTTCCCATTTGACGGTTCCAAAGCATGACAGGTCCACAAAGTCTTTCTGGAAATTATCCAATGTGACCACAAACCAGCTGTGCCTTCTTTATAAAGCTGTGATCAGCTTTTCCCCTCGCTCTTGCCCTCAGACTGCACCTCGCATTAAAGCGTTGGCAGCTAAGCCTGCCTCAGGCTCTGTTTTCTAGGAAAACAAGGCTAACACAAGTATAGACCATTAATATTAAGAATGACTATCACTGGGTAGAAGGATTAGTTTAAATTTTCTTCCTTTAGTTTTTCTGCTCTTCCATAATGCTCTATAATTACCATAAAATAACCTTAGAGAGTTATGTTTGGCACATACACCAAACATTTAAAGATCAGCTCAGAGATACCTGTCTTCATATCTTGCTGATTTTTTTTTTTTTTTTTTTTTTTTTTGAGACAAAATCATTTAGCAATCTAAGTGGTATGCTTTCACCAGATATTTTTTAGGGCCAACCACTATGAATGACTTTTGGTCTTTCTTACATTATTAAGATACCTGGATGTGTTGTTACATATTTAAAGTTGTGTATCAGGTTTGTTTTAGTTAAAACAACATTTAAGACAATTTTCCTATGTAAAAATGACTACCAACAATGCTAGTGTTGCAACCAAAGTAGCAAAACACAGCTCTCTGACAACAGCTAAGACAATAATAATAAACTGTTGTTCTTAAGTGCCGTTGAGTCGATTCCAACTCATAGCAACCCTACGTACAACAGAACAAAACACTGCCTGGTCCTGTGCCATCCTCACAATCATTGCTGTTTGAGTCCATTGTTCCAGCCACTATGCCAATACAGCTCGTTGAGGGTCGTCTTCTTTTTCACTGACCCTCTACGGAAGATTCTACAGACTTCTGAGTAGAGTCTACAGAAGTAATTTAATCAATCTAGATAAATAATGGTCATTTTACAGGTCATTTATAAAACTATACAAATGAAATACTAAGGTATTTATTTCTACCGTGTAACATATCTGGAGCCCTGGTGGCAGTCGTTAAGGGCTTGGTGGCTAACCAAAAGGTCTGCGGTTCCAATCCACCAGCCGCTCCTTGGAAACCCTATGGGGCAGTTCTACTCTGCCCCAAAGGGTCACTATGAGTTGGAATTGACTTGATGGCAAGTGGTTTTATAACATGTAGAAATAATATAAATCTAGTAATTGTTCATTTTTCTCCATTTCTAGAGATTTTCTGATTGATGAAAATCAGAAAGCATCTATAATCAAAATGTAAGCAAAATTCCAGTAAAACCAAGCTATCTTTATGGCACATCAATTCAATTAACTAAATTTTCAAAATAGCTGGAGCAGGAAGAAAAGCATGTTTTCTTTATTTCCAACTACAGGGTTGCAACCAATGTATGGAGCACAGATAAAACCATTACATTAGAATAAAGGAAGTATGATTCTCCCAGGGTCTTCTGGGAACATTACCATCCACTGATTTTCTACATAAATCGTACCTAGTAATGAGGACACTGTATGACAAAACTCTGTCAACAGCATGTGTGTTTAGAAGCACTCATTTCATCTATCCTTTACGAGTTAAGCAGACAGAAAACTTTCATTGGCTGTATCAGCAAAATGGGCATTATATAATCTGAAGACTAAATATAGTATAATGGCAATCACTATTTAGTCCTTTTTCCTTACATTTATATATGCTTTCTCATTTAATCTTCCCAACAGCCCTATGAAAGAGATATCATTGTCCCACTTTGACAAAACAGAAGCTTCTCAGAGAGTAAAGTTTCAAACAGAACTGGGATTTCTGAACCCCATTCCATTATACTCCAAAATTTACACTCTTCCCACCAAGCTCTTAGACATTATGACAGGAAAAGAAAAACTGACAATCTAATTTATGACTAAAGAATGATCACCTGTGAAATAAACAGTGAGCATTTTAACAAGCATATGACATATATCAAGAACAGAATGGCTCAAACACTGAATTTAGTTCCATTCAGTCTAAATTTAAAAAATAGTTATCTAAGCTACTAAAACACACTTTCACACAAATAAGGTCACTCAAATAAAAATGAGTAACTTATAACTGTTTTACCCAAGAATTTTAAATTTACAAAATAAGCAATTCATCAGTGCAGATAAAGGACAAAGAGATTACTTCAAACAGATAAATGCATGCAATACTGAAAGACAATTCCTGTCTCCTCAAGCCAATAACATGGTTTGAATGGACAGAATTTATATGGCTGTATACATAAATCTGATCTAGTAAACCAGGAACACTTACCAATAACATTATGCTTTGAACTGAAGGGATCTACAATTGTTTGATCTCTATAACTTCGAAAACCCTGGATAATAACCTAATAAGTAAAAGAGATATTTTTGAGAACGCACACAAAAAGAAATAATTTCTAAAGTAACTGTTTTTCTTTTTAATTTTATTGTGCCTTAGGGGAAAGTTTACAGCGCAAATTAGCTTCTCATTCAAAAATTTATACACAAATTGTTTTGTGACATTGGTTGCAATCCCTGCCATGTGACTGCACCCTCCCCTTTCCACCCGGGGTTCCCCGTAATTTTTTTTTTAAAGTAACATTTCTTTCCATTTTACTTTCTCATTTAACGCAAGTTAGAAAACTTTCCATTTTTTTCTATAAGAAAAAAACTCATTTTGGAAAGTGAAGATTAAAAATCTTTTTAAAACACTCCTTTTGTCAGTAAGCATTGCCAATTTTTTGTTTTTAAGAATCATAATTAGTGACCTATTAAGGAACTCTCAAACTCAAGTACCCTGCGTAAGCGTGACTGGAACACGCAACATTACATCCTATTGTAAAAGTGTATCATGGAGGCAGACCGGTCCCAGCTTTCCTGACTCCAAGCCCAGTGAGCGCTCCCTTCAGTCAAACATACCACCAGCCAAAACCAGTAAACATTCCAAAAGAGTCCTTGGAGTCCAACAATCCAATAGAAAACCTTTTCCCAAATAGCGTGAATTGGCTCATCTTTGTGGTGGACTCCTGCGCGGGAAGACCATTTTAACAGAAGTGAACAACTGAGTGAGGCGCTCCACCTTCTGCAGGAATGAGGATCCCCTTTTACTTCTCCGGTAAATTCGGGAGCCGAAAGGTCCCCGGTTGCAGCCGACACCCCAAGGGGCGCCCCCGACAGGGGAGACCGACTCTCCTCACACCCCCCCCCCCACCACAGGGTTCCTTCGGGGCCATCTCTGCAGGATAGCACTGCCCTTCCCGCCCCCGGGCCGGCCGCCAGCCAGCTCTGAGCCCTCTCTGCCAGCGCTCCCGGCTCGGCCCCTGCCCCCGCCGCCGGCCCCTCCACGCCTCCCCGAGATCCCGCTTCCCTCAGAAGAGACCCTGCGGGGGGGTGGGGCGGGCCGGGCTGCAGAGGAGCGCGCCCCAGTTCTCCGAGCCCCGCGACCCGGACGCTCGCAGGCCGGGACCTCGCTCCCTTCCCCCACAGGCCCCTGTCCAGCCTTGGGTCCACCGTTCGCGCGGAGAAGAGCGAGGCCGCGGGTCGCACTGCGACACCCCCGCCTCAAGGAGCGTTCCTCACGGACCAGCGACGGGCCAGGCGAGTGCGCAGGCCTTACCTGCTTTATGTACATTGTTCCGCGGCCGTAGCCAGGGAGAAGGCCTCCCTGCGGAGCAGTACCAGCACGGTGGCCGTAGGGTCAGGTAAGGCGCCTACGAGACCCCTCCCCCAAGGCGCCGCTCACTCCCCTCCAGCCAAACAAAATGGCGGCGCCCGTGGAGGCGGAGCCCGCGCCTCGGGCAAAACCACTCTTGCAGCCACCACAGAGTGTAGGAGGAGCTCGGGTCACGTCGCTTTTTCTTTTTAGCAAAACGAGTCTTCTACAGCGTTGTGCGGTGTATTTCATTTGACTATTTAAGTTCGTGGCTGAGCCTTTCCTGTGACCTAATCATAAATTTCATTCGGGAAAGCTTTGGCCGTGAAGTTGGGCCGTACCCCCTCCGAGCGTGGAGTCAATGGTCTCATCCACATGGGGGGAAAGCTTCGGCGCCAAAGCCAAGTGTGAGACTCTGAGGGCCAGTTGCAGAGCGGGCTGGCAGCCACGTGATCCCGGGTTGTTTAAAAATGCGGACTCCCGAGCGGACGCCGCCAGTCATCGAACTCGGGAACGCTGGCGACAGCTGGAATGCTGCTGTGCAGAATCTCTGCTGCTCCATTATTGTCCCTCGCGCTAGAAGCTTAACAAACTTAGAACTCCCGCCCCGCCCACTCCCCCGCCCCAAACTGGCTCTGAACCACCTGCTCGCAGGACAGCCGGAAAGGGACTTGTCGAAGGCTGGAAAATTTCTTTTAATGATGTGATAATTAATACCCTGGGAGCTGTTACGGCTCTGCCATTTGCTATAAATCTAGGCGGTCCTGTACAAGTGCAGCAAAAAGAGATTTACTGCGTGGGATTAAAAATGACTTTTTTTTTTAAAATATTGCCTCAAAGATACCAGGTACATGGGGCAGCCCTGTGTATATCTGATCCATATCAGTCCTAGAGGAAAAATTATTTGGTGAGAAATTGGATGTCTGGGCCGCTCTGAAATTACGTACTAGGAAGGGAACAAAATAGCCGCCTAAGTGGGTCCTCATAACCAGTGGAGTCACTAGACGGATGGGGGTGGTGAGAAGTGGCCACTGTACTGAGTGATACTGTCAGAGGAGATGGCACCAAAATGACTGTCTAAAAAGATTTTGTGCAGTGTTTCAGCAGAAATTTTTTATTTTTTAATAAAATACCCATGTAGTTAGTTATAACAAACACATTTTTCGTGAGGCCAGCTTACATGTGTTAATGTACCTATAAGATAAACGCTATGCTAATTTACTTTTTGAACCTTCTAGAACGCTCTGGTTAGAGCTGTCATTATTACCCAATTTACAATGGTGCTTCAAGTCCTGTGGTTTTTTCTGCATGCTCTACAAGCACTCCTTATTTTCATTACTGCTGGTGTTTTTATAGTTACTGATTTAGTCAAATTATTTGGTGCTTTTTTTTTTTTTTAGCTATAATATTGTGGTAATTCAGTGTTTGTGAACCTGTATCAGTAACTTTTTTGAGAATGAAGTAGTGATAAAAACAAATTGATATACGGGAATTACGATTTACCAGTAACATAAATACAAAAAACATTACTGAGGACTTAGTATGGTCTGGTATATAGGTGAGGGGGGAGGGGGGTTTTGACACCAACCCTAGTGACCCAATGCCTGAAGCCCCATACCGAATCCCGCTAAGGGAGGGGCATTTCTGGCCCTAATTATCACAGATTTGAACAATTTAATAGTCTTCTAATTTCGTTGTCTCATAACATAATCCCTTTGGTGGTGGCAGAATCCTTTATCTGAAGCTCAGATCAAATCCTATCCAATCCTTGGCTTAAAAAACTTAATCTCTTTAAATATTTGGATTCCGGGTTAGCATCTCTACCCTGTGAATTTTTAATTGTGGGATTTTAGACATAATCTTATTTAGCTAAAATTATGTACCTATGAAATGATGGGAACCAAAACATTTGTCATGATTTTCACAGTCATAGAATTTTTACTTTCTTCCTTAACTTTTCCATATTAAATGAATCTTACACAATTAGTTATATAATTTATATAGTCAAAAAATAAAGATCAATGAAAACCTAAAATGTCTAAAGGTGATTTAGAGAATTTAATGAGATTGTCTTCTTTATTTATATTTACAAGGAGCCCTGGTGGCCCAATGGTTAAACGCACCACTGGTAATCAAAAGGTTGGCGGTTTGAGCCCTGGTGGTTTGCTCCTGTAAAGATTACAGGCAAGAAAGCCCTATGGGCAGTTCCACTCTCTCACATGGGGTCACTATGAGTAGAAAGTAGACTTGAGAGCACCTAACAACAACATTTATGTTTACATATTTATTGACTCTTTCTGCTATAATATACCTGCTATATTTATATTATATAAATATATTTCCGCTATAAAATTATATGTGTATATATATATATATGTATAACATCAAGACAGAAGGGACTTTGTTTTGCTACTGCTGTTTCCTAAGTAACTTATTCACAGAAAATACTCAACAAATATTTGTGAGGGAAAATGCATGAAAGCAAGGTACTTACCACAAAGCCTGACTTGTATATACTATTGCTATTGGTTTTTTTATTGGTATAAAAGGAGCCCTTGATGGCACAGTGGTTAAGGCACTCAGCTGCTAACCAACAGGTTGGTGGTTTGAACCCACCAGCTTCTCCACAGGAGAAAGACGTGATGGTCTGCTTGTGTAAAAATTACAGCCTTGGAAACCCTATGGGGCAGTTCTACTCTGTCCTGTAGGGTTGCTATGAGTTGGAGTCAACTTGGCAGCAGTAGGTTTGGGTTTATTGGTATGAAAAGGTTACCCACCATTTTCTTCTAGAAAACATGTAACCAAACAACACATCGATCTCCTTTAGCCAGTATCATAAAAGCCATGTGCTATTGGGTGGGTTATCTGTGGGCAAAGTCACATTCTCAAACGAAATTCCCACCATAAAGCAGGAGACCAACCACACAATACCTACTTGCTCATGGTCAAGTAATGACAGCAATGAGTTTGGTTTTTTGTTTTGGCTGGCTTTTATCATCAAAATATCCCATTAACAACACATAGCATCATCTTCTTCCCTATTTTTACTTCTTTTCCCCTGGCCCCACCTCAGATTGATTCAACATCTCAGACACAGGTTCAAGATCCTCAGGCACACTGAAGGGGGTGGGGAGGGGCAGGAAGAAGCACTAAATCATAAAGTCTCCAAGAACAGGGTTTCTGTAATACCCAAAACATCAGTTTTACCAGTTGCTGTTGAGCCAGTTCCAACTCATGGCAACCCCATTGTTGCAAAGTGAAAGTGCACTCCATAGGGTTTTCAAGGCTGTGACCTCTCAGAAGCGTATTGCCAGGCCTTTCTTTTGAGGTGCCTCTGGATGGGTTCGAACCACCAACCCCTTCAGTTACTAGTCCAACCCTTAATTGTTTGTGCCACCCAGGGACTCCTGAGCCACACTTGTTAGTTGTTGTTAGGTGCTATCAAGTGGGCTCCGACTCATAGTGACCCATGTATAAAAACTAAAACGTTCCCTGGTCCTGCACCATCCTCACAATAGTAGGTACGTTTGAGCCCGTTGTTATAGCTACTGTGTCAGTCCATCTCCTTGAGTCTTCCTCTTTTTCACTGATCCTCTACTATAACAAGCATGATGCCCTTCTCCAGGGATTGGTCCTTCCCGATAACGTGTTCAAGGTAAGCAGAACAAAGTCTCACCATCCTCACTTTTAAGGACCATCCTGGCTGTACTACTTCCAAGACAGATTTGTTTGTCCTTCTGGCCAAAAAGAAAAAAAAAAAAAAAGCCAAAACAAACCCGTTGCCATTGAGTCAATTCCAACTCATAGCGACCCTATAGGACAGAGCAGAACTGCCCCATAGTGTCTCCAAGAAGTGGCTGGTAGATTCGAATTGCTGGCCTTTTGGTTAGCAGCTCTAGCCTGCTGTAGCTCTTAACCACTGCCACCAGGGCACTGTTCTTCTGGCAGTCCATGGTATATTCAATATTCTTCACCAACACCATAATTCAAATGCATCAATTCTTCGGTTCTTCCTTTCTCATTGTCCAGGTTTCGCCTGCATGTGAGGTGATTGAAAATACCGTGGCTTGTGTCTGGCCACCTTAGTCATTGTTATGGATTGAATTATTTCCCCTTAAAATGTGTGTCAAGGATAGGCTGTGATTCCCAGTATTGTGTGGCTGTCCACCATTTTGTGATCTGATGTGATTATGCTCTGTGTTGTAAATTCTAACCTCTGTGATGTTAATGAGGTAGAATTAAAGGCAGTTACGTTAATGAGGCAGGACTCAATCAACAGGATTAAGTTGTACCTTGAGTCAATCTCTTTTAAGATACAAAAGAGAGAATTGAGCAGAGAGAAGAGGGACCTCATACCACCAAGAAAGAAGTACCGGGAGTGGAGCTTGTCCTTTGGACCTGGGTTCTCTGTGCTGAGAAGCTCCTAGACCAGAGGAATTTTGATGACAAGGACCTTCCCCCACAGCTGACAGAGAGAAAGCCTTCCCCTAGAGGTGGCATTCTGAATTCAGACTTCTAGCCTCCTAAACTGTGAGAGAATAAATTTGTTTGTTAAAGCTGTCCACTTGTATTTCTGTTACAGCAGCACTAGATAACTAAGACCATCATCAAAGTGACATCTTTACTTTTCAACACTTTGAAGAGATCATTTACAGCAGATCTACCCAATGCAATGTGTCATCTGATTTCTTAACTGCTGCTTCCATGGGCATCGATTGTGGATCCAAGTAAAATGAAATCCTTGACAACTTCAATCTTTTCTGTTTATCATAATGTTGCTCATTGGTCCAGTTATATTTTTGTTTTCTTTATGTTGAGGTGCAATCCATACTGAAGGCTGTAATCTTTCATCTCCAACAGTAAGTGCTTCAAGTCGTCTTCACTTCTGGCAAGCAAGGTTGTGTCATCTGCATATCGCAGGTTGTTAATGAGTCTTCCTCCAATCTTGATGCCGTGTTATTCTTCGTACAGTCCAGTTTCTTGGATTATTTGCTCAGCATACAAATTGAATAAGTATGGTGAAAGGATATAACCCTGATCCATACTTTTTCCGATATTGAGCCATGCAGTATGCCCTTGTTCTGTTTGAACAACTGCCTCTTGATCTATGTACAGGTTCCACATGAGTACAATTAAGTGTCCTGGAATTCCTTCTCTTATCAATTTTATCCAGTATTCATTATGATCCACGCAGTCGAATGCCTATGCATAGTCAATAAAACACAGGTAAACATCTTTCTAGCATTCTCTGCATTCAGTCAAGGATACATCTAGTATCTTAGAATTCTATATGATTAGCAAAAAAAAAAAAAAAAAAAACACATGTAAAATATGAAATCATGAGGTTTTGCCTGAAATACTCTTTAAACTCAGAGACAAAATTGAAAATTTGCTTTATATGTGATATCGATATCCTCATTTATTTACAGATTGACAGTGTAGAACTCCCAAGTCTCTGGCCTTTGGGTATATACAAATAACCATTACTTTAATGCTATACAAATTAAATTTTCCAAAGCCAATTAAGAGTGCTATAAAATATAACCAGGGTATATCAATATTTAATTTAAATTTTAAAAGTAATTGAAAAACCAATACCACTTATGAATATAAACACAAGTATTATCAACAAAATACTAGCAAACCAAGTCCAGGAACATGTAAAAAGGATTATATACCATGACCACGTGGGATTTCTTCCAGGAATGCATGGTTGGTTTATCACCTGAAACTCACACCATATTAATAAAATAAAATAACAAAATCACAGGATCAACTCAGTAGCACAGAAAAATAATTTGAAAAGAAAATTCCAACATCTTTTAAGGTAAAAATACTCAACCAGCTAGAAATAGAAAGGAACTTCCTCAAACTGATAAAAGCCGTCTATGAAAAAACCACAGCTAACATCATACTTAATGGAGAAAGACTTGCTTTCCTGCTGAGGTCAAGAAATAGTCAATGATGTCCGCTTTCATCACTTCTGTTCAACATCGTACTGGAGGGTGTAGCCAGAACAATTAGGCAAGACAAAGAAACAAAAGGTATCGAAATTTGAAACCCTCCTCTGCCCCCCCAAAAAACCTGTTAATAAAACTATCTTCAGTGGCATATGACATGATCTTGTACATAAACAATCCAAGGAATTCACTAAAAAACATTTAGGAGTAATAAATGAATCCAGCAAAGAGGCAGGATAAAAGAACAATATACAAAGATCAATTGTATTTCTATAACTAGCAATTAACAATGCAAAAATGAAATTAAGAAAACAATCCTATTTATAATAGCATCAAAAATAATAAAATACCTAAGAATAAATTTTTTTTAAATAATTTTTATTGTGCTTTAAGTGAAAGTTTACAAATCAAGTCAGTCTCTCACACAAAAACCCGTATACACCTAGTTACACACTCCCAATTAAAAAAAAAAAAAAAATTACTCTCCCCCTACTGAGACAGCCAGCTCTCTCCCTCCAATCTCTCTTTTCATGTCCATTTCGCCAGCTTCTAACCCGCTCCACCCTCTCATCTCCCCTCCAGGCAGGAGATGCCAACATAGTCTCAAGTGTCCACCTGATCCAAGAAGCTCACTCCTCAGCAGCATCTTTCTCCAACCCATTGTCCAGTCCAATCCATGTCTGAAGAGTTGGCTTCAGGAATGGTTCCTGTCCTGGGCCAACAGAAGGTCTGGGGGCCATGACCACTGGGGTCCTTCTAGTCTCAGTCAGACCATTAAGCCTGGTCTTATAAGAATTTGGGGTCTGCATCCCACTTCTCTCCTGCTCCCTCAGGGGTTCTCTGTTGTGTTCCCTGTAAGGGCAGTCATTGGTCGTAGCCAGGCAAAATCTAGTTCTTCTAGTCTCAGGATGATGTAGTCGCTGGTTCATGTGGCCCTTTCTGTCTCTTGAGCTCGTAATCACCTTGTGTCCTTGGCGTTCTTCATTCTCCTTTGATCTAGGTGGGTTGAGACCCGTTTAAGACCTCAGACGCCACTCTTCAAAGTGGGATGCAGAATGTTTTCTTAGTAGATTTTATTATGCCAATTGACTTAGATGTCCTCTGAAACCATGGTCCCCAGACCTCTGCCCCTGCTACGCTGGACTTCAAAGCATTCAGTTTATTCAGGAAACTTCTTTGCCTTTGGTTTAGTCCAATTGTGCTGACCTCCCCTGTATTGTGTGCTGTCTTTCCCTTCACCTAAAGTAGTTCTTATCTACTATCTAATTAGTGAATGCCCTTTTCCCACCCTCCCTCCCTCCCTCTCCCCTCCCTCCCTCCCCCCTCCCCCCCTCATAACCACGAAAGAATGTTTTCTTCTCAGTTTAAACTATTTCTCAAGTTCTTATAATAGTGGTCTTATACAATATTTGTCCTTTTGCAACTGACTAATTTCACTCAGCATAATGACTTCCAGGTTCCTCCATGTTATGAAATGTTTCACAGATTCCTCACTTCTTTATTGATGCATAGTATTCCATTGTGTGAATATACCATAATTTATTTATCCATTCATCCATCGATGGGTGCCTTGGTTGCTTCCATCTTTTTGCTGTTGTTAACAGTGCTGCAATAAACGTGGTGTGCATATATCTGTTCGTGTAAAGGCTCTTATTTCTCTGGAATATATTCCAAGGAGTGGGATTGCTGGATCTTTTTTTTTATGGTAGTTCTATTTCTAGCTTTTTAAGGAAGCGCCACATCGATTTCCAAAGTGGTTGTAACATTTTACATTCCCACCAGCAGTGTATAAGTGTTCCAATCTCTCCATAGCCTCTCCAACATTTATTGTTTTGTGTTTTTTTGATTAATGCCAGCCTTGTTGAAGTGAGATGAAATCTCATTGTAGTTTTGATTTGCATTTCTCTAATGGCTAATGATCGTGAACATTTCCTCATATATCTGTTAGCTATGAATGTCTTCTTTAGTGAAGTGTCTATTCATAACTTTTGCCCATTTTTTAGTAGGGTTATTTGTCTTTTTGTAGTTGAGTTTTTGCAGTATCATGCAGATTTTAGAGATCAGGTGCTGATCAGTAATGTCATAGCTAAAAACTTTTTCCCAGTGCGTAGGTAGTCTTTTTACTCTTTTGGTGAAGTCTTTGGATGAGCATAGGTGTTTGATTTTCAGGAGCTCCCGGTTTTCTAGTTTTTCTTCTACATTCTTTATAACGTTTTGTGTGCTGTTTATGACATGTATTAGGGCTCCTAACGTTGTCCCTATTTTTTCTTCCATGGTCTTTATCGCTTTAGATTTTATATTTAGGTCTTTGATCCATTTTGAGTTAGTTTTTGTGCATGGAGTGAGGTATGGGTCTTGTTTCATTTTTTTGCAGATAGATATCCAGTTATGCCAGCACCATGTGTTAAAAAGACTGTCTTTTGGGGCCTTTGTCAAATATCAACTGCTCATATGTGGGTGGATTTATGTCTGGATTCTCAATTCTGTTCCATTGGTCCATGTATCTGTCATTGTACCAGTACCAGGCTGTTTTGACTACTGTGGTGGTGTAATAGGTTCTAAAATCAGGTAAAGTAAGGCCTCCCACTTTGTCCTTCTTTTTCAGTAATGCCTTATTTATCTGGCGCCTCTTTCCCTTTCATATGAAATTGGCGATTTGTTTCCCCATCTCATTAAAGAATGTCCTTGGGATTTGGATCGGAATTGCATTAAAGGTATAGGTTGCTTTTGGTAGAATAGACATTTTCATAATGTTAAGTCTTCCTATCTATAAGCAAGGTATGTTCTTCCACTTATGTAAGTCTCTTTTGGTCTCTTGCACAAATGTACTGTAGTTTTCTTTGTATAAGTCTTTTACATCTCTGGTAAGATTTATTCCTAAGTATTTTATCTTCTTGGTGCTAACCAAAACTTGGTGGCTAACCAAACTTGGTGCTAACCAAAAGGTCGGCAGTTTGAATCCACCAGGCACTCCTTGGAAACGCTATGAGTCGGAATCGACTCGATGGCAGTAGGTTTGGGTGGGTGGGTGGCTACTGTAAATGGCATTGATTTGATGATTTCCTCTTCAATGTTCTTTTTGTTGGTGTAGAGGAATCCAACTGATTTTTGTACGTTTATCTTGTATTCTGATACTCTGCTGAACTCTTCTATTAGTTTCAGTAGTTTTCTGGAGGATTCCTTAGGGTTTACTGTGTATAAGATCATGTCATCTGCAAACAGAGATACTTTGACTTCTTCCTTGCCAATCTAGATGCCCTTTATTTCTTTATCTAGCCTACTTGCTCTGGCTAGGACTTCCAGCACAATGTTGAATAAGAGTGGTGATAAAGGGCATCCTTGTCTGGTTCCCGATCTCAATGGGAATATTTTCAGGCTCTCTCCATTTAGGGTGATGTTGGCTGTTGGCTTTGTATAAATGCCCTTTATTATGTTGAGGAATTTTCGTTCTATTCCTATTTTGCTGAGAGTTTTTATCATGAATGGGTGTTGAACTTTGTCAAATGCCTCTTCTGCATCGATTGATAAAATCATGTGATTCTTGTCTTTTGTTGTATTTATGTGGTGGATTACATTAATTGTTTTTCTAATGTTGAACCATCCCTGCATACCTGGTATGAATCCCATTTGGTCATGGTGAATTATTTTTTTGATACGTTGTTGAATTCTATTGGCTAGAATCTTGTTGAGGATTTTTGCATCTACGTTCATGAGGGTTATAGGTCTACAATTTTCTTTTCTTGTGGTGTCTTTACCTGGGTTTGGTATCAGAGATATGGTGGCTTCATAGAATGAGTTTGGGAGTATTCCATCCTTTTCTATGCTCTGAAATGCCTTTAGTAGTAGTGGTGTTAACTCTTCTCTGAAAGCTTGGTAGAACTCTGCAGTGAAGCCCTCCGGACCAGGGCTTTTTTTTCTTGGGAGTTTTTTGATTACCTTTTCAATCTCTTCTTTTGTTATGGGTCTGTTTGGTTGTTCTACTTGTGTTTGTGTTAGTTTAGGTAGGTAGTGTGTTTCTAGGAATTCATCCAGTTCTTCTAGGTTTTCCTCAAATTTACTTGAGTATAGTTTTTCATAGTAATCTGATATGACTCTTTTAATTTCAGTTGGGTCTGTTTTAATATCGCACATCTCATTTCTTATTCAAGGTATTTGCTTCCTCTCCTGTTTTTCTTTTGTCAGTTTGGCCAGTGGTTTACCAATTTTGTTGATTTTTTCAAAAAAACAGCTTTTGGTCTTGTTAATTCTATCAATTGTTTTTCTGTTTTCTATTTCATTTAGTTCAGCTCTAATTTTTATTATTTGTTTTCTTGTGGTGCCTGTGGGTTTCTTTTGTTGCTCTGTTTCTATTTGTTCAAGTTGTAGGGATAATTCTTTGATTTTGGCCCTTTCTTCTTTTTGTATGTGTGCATTTATTGATATAAATTGACCTCTGAGCACTGCTTTTGCTGTGTCCCAAAGGTTCTGATAGGAAGTGTTTTCATTCTCATTGGATTCTCTGAATTTCTTTATTCCATCCTTAATGTCTTCTATAATGGAGTCTTTTTTGAGCAGAGTATTGATCAGCTTCCAAGTGTTTGATTTCTTTTCCATGCTTTTCCTGTTATTGATTTCCACTTTTATGGCCTTATGGTCAGAGAAGATGCTTTGTAATATTTCAGTGTTTTGGTAAGGCTTGCTTTATGACCTAATATGTGATCTATTCTAGAGAATGTTCCACGTGCACTAGAAAAGAAAGTATACTTGGTTGCTGTTGGGTGGAGTATTCTGTATATGTCTACGAGGTCAATTTGGTTGATTGTGGCATTTAGATCTTCTGTGTCTTTATTGAGCTTCTTTCTGGATATCCTGTCCTTCACCGAAAGTGGTGTGTTGAAGCCTCCTACTATTACTGTGGAGCTGTCTACCTCACTTTTCAATGCTGATAGAGTTTGTTTTATGTATCTTGCAGGCCTGTCATTGGGTGCATAAATATTTAATGTGGTTATATCTTCTTGGTGTATTGTCCCTGTAATCATTATATAGTGTCCTTCCTTATCCTTTCTGATGGATTTAACTTTAAAGTCTATTTTGTCAGAAATTAATATTGCCACTCCTGCTCTTTTTTGATTGTTGTTTGCTTGATATATTTTTTCTATCCTTTGAGTTTTAATTTGTTTGTGTCTCTAAGTCTAAGGTGTGTCTCTTGTAGGCAGCATATAGATGGATCCTGTTTTTTAATCCATTCTGCCACTCTCTGTCTCTTTATTGGTGCATTTAGTCCATTTACATTCAGGGTAATTATGGATGGGTATGAATTTAGTGCTATCATTTTGATGTCTTTTTTTGTGTGTTGCCAGTTTCTTTTTCCCACTTGATTTTATGTGCTGAATAGATTTTAAAATACCTAAGAATAAATTTAACAAAGGAAATGCAAAATTCATACACTGGAAACTGCAAAGCATTGTTGAAAAAAATTAAAGAAGATCTGAATAAATGAAAAGACATTGTCCCATGTTCACGGACTGGAAGAGTGAACATTATTAAATGGCAATACTCCCCAAATTGATGTACAGATTCAGTGCAATCCCTATTAAAATGCCAGATTGCTTTTTTGCAGAAACTGACAGGCTGATCCTAAAATTCACGTGAAAATGGAAAGAAAAAAAAAACACCAAACCTGTTGCGGTTGAGTCGATTTCAACTCATAGTGACTCTATAGGACATAGTAGGACTTCCCCATAGAGTTTCCAAGGAGCACCTGGTGGATTTGAACTGCCAAACTTTTGATTAGCAGCCGTAGCTCTTAACAACTACTCCACCAGGATTTCCTTAGAAATAGAAGGGACTCACAATAGCCAAAACAATCTTGAAAAATAAAAACTAAGTTGGAGGACTCTTAGTTTCTAATTTCAAAATGTAGTACAAAGCTACAATAATCAAGGCAGTGTGGTACTGGCATAAAAATAGGTATCTAGTTCAATGGAATAGAATTGAGGGTCCACAAACAAACCCTCAACTTTTGGGCAGTTGATATTCAAGAAGGGTCTCAAGGTAATTCAATGGAAAAAGAATAATCTTTTCAACAAATGTGCTGGGACAACTGGATCTTCACATGCAAATGAATGAATTTGAATCCCTACCTCACATCTTACACAAAAATTAACCCAAAATATAGAATAGACCTAAACATAAGTGCTAAAACTATAAAACTCTTATAAGAAAACATAGGCGTAAATCTTCATGACCTTAGGTTAGGCAATGGTTTCTAAAATACAACACCAAAAGCACCAGTAACCAAAAATAAATAAGGAAATGGAACCTCATAAAAAATTTTTTTAAATTGTGCTCCAAAAGATCCTATCAAGGCCTTCTATGCCATGAGACCAGAAGAACTGGATGGTACCTAACTACCATTAATGAACATTTTCACTGAAGATTCTATAGAAGAATCCTGACAAAAAAGTGGGAAAGTGCAGAATAAAATTTCAAATTCTCATGGGCTCCAGACATTCTGGAGCCTTTGAGGCTGGACAAACCCCTGAAACTATTGCCCTGAGATAGCCTTTGAAACTTAAACCAAAAATATCCCCTGAAGTCTTCTTAAAACCAAACAATAGTTTAGTTTAACTAGTCAAGAATGTCTGCTTTGAGCATTGTGCTCTTTTAAGATCTGTCTATATGGGATCAGGAAACCCTGGTGGCATAGTGGTTAAGAGTTACAGCTGGCTGCTAACCAAAAGGTTGGCAGTTTGAGTCTACCAGGCACTCCTTGGAAAACCTGTGGGGCAGTCTGCTCTGTCCTATAGGGTCACTATGAGCCGGAATCGACTCAACGGCAATGGGTTTGGTTTGGTTTGGGTTATATGGGATCAGGTTGACAACAGCAACTCAAAAGATTAGATAGGAACCTTAGGGGGCAGTGAGTTTATGTTAATGGGGGAAGAACAACTCAGAAAAGGAGGGTGAGAATGGTTGTACAACTCAAAGAATGTAATCAATGTCACTGAATTGCACATGTAGAAATTGTTGAATTGGTGTATATTCTGCTGAGTATATTCTCAACAACAAAAATAAAATATATATATATATTTTAAAAAGCCCTATCAAGAAAGTAAAACAAACCACAGAATGGGAGGAAGTATTTGTAAATCATATATCTGACAAGGGACTTGTATCCAGAATATATAAGGAACTCTTACAACTCAGCAACAGAAAAACAACACGATTAAAAAAAAGGCAAAGAATTTGAGTAGACATTTCTCCAAAGAAAATACACAAATGGCCAATAACTACATAAAAAGATAATCAGCACCATTAGTCGTTAGGGAAATGCAACTCAAAACCTCAGTGAAATCCACTTTGCACATACTAAACCCGTTGCTGTGGAGTCAATTCCAACTCACGGCATCCCAATGTGTGTCCGAGTAGAACTGTGCTCCTTAGGGTTTTCAGTGGCTGATTTTTTGGAAGTAGATCACCAGGCCTTTCTTCTGAAATGCCTCTGGGTGGACTTGAACCACCAAACTTTCAGTTAACCAAGTGCTTAAACCATTTGCCCCACCCAGGGACTCCTTCACACGTGCTAAAACCAACCAAACTTGTTGCTGTCAAGTCAATCCTGACTCATAGTGACACTATAGGACAGAGTAGAACTGCCCTGTAGGGTTTCCAAGGAGTGGCTGGTGGATTCAGACTGCCACCCTTTTGTTTACAAACCATAGCTCTTAACCACTGTATCACCATTCAACACACATACTAACTGTAACCGTAACTTGTTGCTGTCGAGTCAATTCTATAGGACAGGGTAGAACTGCCCCATAGAGTTTCCAAGGAGCACCTGGTAGATTCCAACTGCCGACCTCTTGGTTAGCAGCCATAGCACTTAACCACTTACGCCACCAGGGTTTACACACACACACACACATACCCCTCGAAAAACAGTTCGGTGAGCCCTCAAAATTTAAACATAGACTTACCATGTGATCCAGAAATTCCACTCTTAAGAATATATCCAAGAGAACTGAAAACATATGCCTACACAAAAACTTGTACACGAATGTTCATAGTAGCATTATTCATGATAGACAAAGAGTCAGAACAACCCAAATTTATGTCAACTGATAAATGGATAAATAAAATGTGGTGTATTCATACAATAAAACATTATTCAGTCATAAAAAAGAATGTAGTAAGGATACATGCTACAACTTGGATAAACCCTGAAAATACGGTTAGTGAAAGAAGCCAGTCACAAAAGACCACGTATCATATAATTCCATTTTAGTGAAATGTCCATAGTAAGCGAATCCACAGAGAAAAAAAGCCAACCAAACCCTTTGCTGTCAAGTCAGTTCCAACTCATAGCAACCCTATAGGACAGAGCAGAACTGTCCCATACAGTTTCCAAGGAGCACCTAGTGGATTTGAATTGCCCACCTTTTATTTAGTAGCCATATCTCTTAACCAGTACACCACCAGGGCTTCCTCCATACAGACAGAAAGTAGATTAGTGGCTCTCTGGGACTGGGGTTGGGAAGGGTAGGATCAGGAATGGCAAATGTCTACTAATGAATGCAAGGTTTCTTTTTAGGATACTGAAAGTGTTCTAAAGATAGTTCGTGGTAATGGTTGCACAACTTTGTGAACATAGTAAAAAACACTGAAGTGTGCACTTTAATGGGTGATTTTCAGCATATGTGAAATATACCTCAATAACACTGACAAAAAAAAAAACCTAGAAGTTTTGTCTACAATGAATCTTTAATCCATGCCCAAATTTAGACTATGTACAGGTTTATAGGGGCCCTGGTGGCACAGTGTCTAACAGCTTGGCAGCTAACCAAAATATCAGCAGTTCGAATCCACTAGCCGCTTCTTGGAAACCCTATGGGGCAGTTCTACTCTGTCCAATAGGGTTGTTATGAGTTGGAATCAACTCTGTGGCAATGGGTCTGGCGTTTTTTTTTTTTTTTGGGTTTATGGGTTTTTATAATTTGTAGATTATCTGGGTTATGTTAGAACCATTTCATAAAAGACACTGGAATATATCATTGTAATACATTGTATTGCAAATGGTCATCACTTTTGAAGAAATCTCATGTACATAAAGCTTTAGCTCTTTAGTGTAGTGCAGAGATCCAAATTCTGGTAGGCATTCAAATCTGCCATGCTTCAAACCCTAAGTTTGCATTACACTCTAGAGTAAACACAAAATTACATTCTTTGAAAATAGGGTAAGCTGACACATTGTGAAGTTTAGTTGGTATTTTAAATTATCTTTTACAGTTTAAAAGTCATTTGATGCAAAATTTCCAGAGTCAGTATATGTATATTGGGGAAAAAGGCAATGAAACGCAAAAAGGAGTTAACATTGCGAAGACGGAAAATCGCTTTCACCACCCCCGCCCCCCCCCCCCCCCACACACACACCCTTTTCTGGAACCAGAGCCTTTACTATAAACCAAGATTTTAAGACCTTATCTCAGAATCTCAAGCCCAGGATTCTTTCCAATTCCTTGGCCTGTAGCATAAAGTTAAATTTGTCTTTCCAGCTCAAAACTCAGCTTAAAAAAAAAAAAAAGAAAGAATCATTGCTTTAAAAAGCATTTAATTCAGACATTGTATCATCTGTTTTTTTCTTGCTTAAAAAAAACACCACCACATTTGATCAAAAGCAACTTCATATGGTATAATTTTCACCATATATATTTTAGCTGCTTATTTGATGCCTTTCCCAAGAGACAGTTCTCAAGGCCCTGAAATCTCTACATATTTTAAATTCAACACACTTTAGTTTGTATACTACTATACGTTAGGATGGCTAAAATTAAAAACACTTTATAACACCAAATGTTGGCAAGATTTTGGAGCAACTAAAACCTTATACATTGATGATGGGAATGTAAAGTTGTACAACCACTTTTGAAAACCTTTTTTTTTTTTAAATAATTTTTACTGTGCTTTAAGTGAAAGTTTACAAATCAAGTCAGTCTGTCACATGTAAGCTTATATACACCTTACTACATACTCCCATTTACTCTCCCCCTAATGAGTCAGCCCGCTCCCTCCTTCCAGTCTCTCCTTTCGTGACCCTTTTGCCAGTTTCTACCCCTCTCTATCCTCCTATCTCCCCTCCAGACAGGAGATGCCAATACAATCTCAAGTGTCCACCTGATACAAGTAGCTCACTCTTCATCAGCATCTCTCTCCAACCCAGTGTCCAGTCCTTTCCATGTCTGATGAGTTGTCTTCGGGAATGGTTCCTATCCTGGGCCAACAGAAGGTTTGGGGACCATGACCGCCGGGATTCTTCTAGTCTCAGTTGGACCATTAAGTCTGGTCTTTTTATGAGAATTTGGGGTCTGCATCCCACTGTTCTCCTGCTCCCTCAGGAGTTCTCTGTTGTATTCCTCATCAGGGCAGCCATCAGTTGTGGCCGGGCACCATCTAGTTCTTCTGGTCTCAGGATGATGTAAGTCTCTAGTTCATGTGGCCCTTTCTGTCTCGGGCTCATAGTTATCGTATGACCTTGGTGTTCTTCATTCTCCTTTGCTCCAGGTGGGTTGAGACCAATTGATACATCTTAGATGGCCGCTTGTTAGCATTTAAGACCCCAGACTCCCCACTTCTAAGTGGGATGCAGAATGTTATCATAATAGAGTTTAATATGCCAATTGACTTAGAAATCTCCTTATGCCGTTGAAAACTTTTTAGTTTCTTATAAAACTAAACATACACCTACCTTATGACCTAGCAATTCCACTCACAGGTATTTGTTTAAGATGAAAATACATGCCCACAATGGTTTATATAAGAATGTTCATTGCAGCTTTGTTCATAATGACATAAAATTGAAAACAACCTGTCACTAAGGAGGCGTGGGGGTGCTGACCACACCGGATGACACTGTCAGACCAAAATGACTATCCATAAAATTTTTGTGTGCAGTGTTTCAGCAGGAATTTACTATTTTTAATAAAAATATTTCTGTAGTTAGTTATAACAACAAAAACGTTTTTCGTAAGCCCACCTACAAGGCTGAAACTCTTGGCTAATTTACGTTTTGAATCTTTCAATGCACTTCAGTAAGAGCTGTCATTATTACCCAATTACAGTGATGCTTTGAATCACGTGATTTTGTCCGCACGTGCTACAGCACTGGTTGCTGTTGATGTTTTAAAAGTCGCTGATTTTGTCAAATTTTCTAGTGTTTTAGCTACAATATTGTGGTAATTAGTATTTGTGAACCTATATCAATAACTTTTTGAGAATGAAGTAGTAATTAAAGGAAAAGAAGGTGTGATGTATGAGAATTACGTTTTATGAGCAATATTAGCACAAAAAACATTTCTAAGGATTCTGTATGGTCTGGTATAGGTGGTGGTCTATGGTGGGGGAGTGACACCATGAGTTTCTGTACTGGGTGACACCAACTCTAGTGACACCATTCTGTCCATCAATAGGTGACTCAATCAAAAACTGTGGTCTATCCACACAGTGGCAATAAAAAGAAATGAACTACTGATACATTCAATAACATGGACGAATCTCAAAAATACTGTGCTGAGTGAAAGAAGCCTTACCCAAAGAGTACATACTATATAATTTATGTATTTAAAAAAAAAAAAAAAAACATTGCAGTCAAGTTGACTCCAACTTGTAGTGACTTTATAGGACAGAGTAGAACTGCCTCATAGAGTTTCCATGGAACAACTGGTGGATTTGAACTGCTGACCTTTTTGGTTAGCAGCTGAACTCCTGACCACTTCATCACCAGGGCATGTGAGGTTCTAAAACAGGCATAACTAACTGTGGTGGAAAAAGAAAATAATTCCATTTACAATAGCGTCTAGAAGAATAAAATACCTCGGAATAAA
This sequence comes from Loxodonta africana, assembly GCF_030014295.1. Lineage (NCBI taxonomy): Eukaryota > Metazoa > Chordata > Mammalia > Proboscidea > Elephantidae > Loxodonta > Loxodonta africana. The sequence goes on from NC_087357.1 coordinate 24,403,068, forward strand.
TTTAACCAGGGAAATGAAAGGCACATATGTTCAAAACTATAAAACATTGCTAAATGAAATTAAAGACTTAAATAAATGGAAAGACATTTCGTGTTCAGGGATTGGAAAACTTAATATTGTTAAGATGTCAGTACTACCCAAGTGATCTATAGATTCAACAAAATCCCTACCAAAATTCCAACAGCCTTCTTTGCAGAAATAGAAAAGCCAGTTCTCAAATTTATATGGAATTGCAAGGAGCCCTGAATAGCCAAACAATCTTGAAAAAGAAAAACAAAATAGGACTTATATTTTCCAATTCAGTAACGACAAAAGGCAAGGTCTGCTGGGTGTGACGTTCACAGTCCTTAATCACCTCTTTCTTCCTTTTTGCAAAATCACAATCGCCTCGTTTTGTGGTTAAAGATGGAAAACAATCAACAAATGTATAAATCACTGTATAATTTCAAGGCACTGCATAAAACATTAAGCACTCGGCTGCTAACCTGAAGGTTGGCCGTTCAAACCCACCAGGTATTCCATGGGAAAAAGAAGTGGCAGTCTGTTTCCATAAAGATTACAGCATTGGAAACCCTGTGGGGCAGTTCTACTTTGTCCTACAGGGTCACTATGAGTTGGACTCAGCTCTACGGCAACAGGATTGTTTTTTGTTTTTGTTTTGGAATATTCTTACCTTTATGGAGTATGAAACCCAGGCAGAGAGACTAAACAAAAGTGTGTGGGAACATTCAAAAGCAAGTAACTTAGGTCTTCTCCTCAGTGCCACTCCGTGTGCTCCATGAACCCCGCAGCCTCTGAGCTGTTTATTCCCAGTTCACAAGAAAACCAAACCCATTGCCATCGAGTCAATTCCAACTCACAGCAACCCAATAGGTTGGAGTAGAACTGCAGCAGCTGGGGCAAACATTTAGTTACCAGTCCAGCTCTTTAATCACTGCATCACCAGAGCTCCCAGTTCACTATAGAAATGAGGAGTAAGGGCGTACAGACCTTTACAGCAATTTGACAACCAAATGAGTGACCGGGGAGCTTGTCTCACTGAACAGGGCCTAGGCAAGTTCAGGTGGGGCCTATGAGTCATGTTCGTGCAGTAGGTAGAAAGGCCTGCTGATCTGCTTTTATGAAGATTACAGCCGAGAAAACCCTATGGAGCAGTTGTTAAGGTTTCCAAGGCTGTAAATCTTTGCGGAAGCAGACTGCCACATCTTTCACCCTCAGAGTAACTGGTAGATTTGAACCGCCAATCTTTCGGTTAGCAGCTGAGCGCTTAACCACTGCACCACCAGAGCTCTTACCTAACAACACATGAGGCCATGAAAACTTAGGCTGTATTTGCATACAAGACAAAAGAAATAAGTTCAAAATCTAAAGAACACTTTCAATAACAAACCCAGTGACCCAGTGCCATCAATAACAACATGTATGTATTTTGCAAATTATTTTATTTTTCCCTATGTTATTTGTTCTGATTGTGGTTGTTGTTAGGTACCGTTGAGTTGGTTTCCACTCATAGTGACCCTATGTACAACAGAATGAAACACTACCAGCTCCTGCACCATCCTCACAATCGCTGCTATGTTTAAGCCCATTTGCTGCAGCCACTGTGTCAATCCATCTTGCTCAGGGCCTTCCTCTTTTTTGCTGATTGTATTTATTGAAATGTTATTTTATGTCTGTTGAATTTGATAATAAATTGGGTTTGTATTTTGTGTGAATTTCGTATGTAATTTGTCTAGTAATTCGTTTTTATTGAATTTTACAAATGCATTGATTTATAATAGAATAAAAAAAATTTTTTTTAATTGGTCCTTTTTTTTTTCAGCATACTTAGAGAAGCACTGCTCCAGGCGTCAACTTCTCCTGTAAAGTAAGCATGGGTTCCTCAAGACGAAACATAAAAATGGCAAACTGTGGGATGATCACAACTTGAAATTTTGTGAAGTCCAGTGAGTTAACAGGAAAAAAAGGGAACCACTTCAAACACTAGCCGCAAAGTTGAACTGAAGGCTCTCCTAAGTTTCATTTCTTCATGTGTTCCACTAGAGGGCAGTCAAGAAGTACTTATAATTGTGGGATGCATCAAAAAACCAAAACTGCTCTTCAACCAAGAGACTGAAGCAGGCAGGAAAACATAAAACATAGGCTAAGACTGATTACCGAGGGAACATTAATTGAGCACCTATACTATGCTGTACCACATTAAGATTCAATAAGGTGTTCAAAACCCAATACCTATGTATTTGTAGCTAAAATCCAAGACTGTAGATGAAAAGGGTAATTCAGCTTTCGCGTTCCAATCACCAGTAATTATCAATGCATCTTGATTGCATGTTTGATCAATTTCAGACTGCAACAGCTGATAAAAATCTTCTATTTCTTCATCTTTGGCCCTAGTGGTTGGTAAGTAAATTTGAATAATAGTTGTATTAACTGGTCTTCCTTGTAGGCGTATGAATATTATCCTATCACTGACAGCGTTATACTTCAGGATAGATCTTGAAACGTTCCTTTTCACGATGAATGCAACACCATTCCTCTTCGAGTTGTCACTCCCAGCATAGTAGACTATATGATTGTCCAATTCAAAATGGCCAATACCAGTCCATTTCAGCTCACTAATGCCTAGGATATCGATGTTTATGTATTCCATTTCATTTTTGATGAGTTCCAATTTTCCTAGATTCATACTTCGTACATTCCAGGTTCTGATTATTAATGGATGTTTGCAGCTGTTTCTTCTCATTTTGAGTCGTGCCACATCAGCAAATGAAGGTTCCGAAAGCTTTACTCCATCCACGTCATTAAGGTTGACTCTACTTTGAAGAGGCAGCTCTTCCCCAGTCATCTTTTGAGTGCCTTCCAACCTGGGGGGCTCATCTTCCAGCACTGTATCAGACAATGTTCCACTGCTATCCATAAGGTTTTCACTGGCTAATGCTTTTCAAAAGTAGACTGCTGGGTCCTTCTTCCTAGTCTGTCTTAGTCTGGAAGCTCAGCTGAAACCTGTCCTCCATGGGTAACCCTGCTGGTATCTGAATACCGGTGACATAGCTTCCAGCATCACAGCAACACACAAGCCCCCACAGTACGACGAACTGACAGACACGACTTCTTCATTGCAAATACCTTCTTTCACCAACATAAACGGCGACTATACACATGGACCTCGCCAGATGGAACACACAGAAATCAAATTGACTACATCTGTGGAAAGAGACGATGGAAAACCTCAATATCACCAGTTAGAACAAGGCCAGGGGCCGACTGTGGAACAGACCATCAATTGCTCCTATGCAAGTTCAAGCTGAAACTGAAGAAAATCAGAGCAAGTCCACGAGAGCAAAAATATGACCTTGAGTATATCCCACCTGAATTTAGAGACCATCTGAAGAACAGATTTCATGCATAAAACACTAGTGACCGAAGACCAGACAAGTTGTGGAATGACATCAAGGACATCATCCATGAAGAAAGCAAGAGGTCATTGAAAAGACAGGAAAGAAAGAAAAGACCAAGATGGATGTCAGAGGAGACTCTGAAACTTGCTCTTGAGCGTCAAGCAGCTAAAGCAAAAGGAAGAACTGATGAAGTAAAAGAACTGAACAGAAGATTTCAAAGGGTCTTCTGAGAAGACAAAGTAAAGTATTATAATGACATGCGCAAAGAGCTGGAGATGGAAAACCAAAAGGGAAGAACACCCTTGGCGTTTCTCAAGCTGAAAGAACTGAAGAAAAAATTCAAGCCTTCAGTTGCAATAGTGAAGGATTCCATGGGGAAGATATTAAATGACGCAGGAAGCATCAAAAGAAGATGGAAGGAATGCACAGAGTCATTATCCCAAAAAGAATTAGTCAATATTCAACCATTTCAAGAGGTGGCATATGATCAGGAACTGATGGTACTGAAGGAAGAAGTCCAAGCTGCTCTGAAGGCATTGGTGAAAAACAAAGCTCCAGGAACTGATGGAATATCAATTGACATGTTTCAACAAACAGATGCAGCGCTGGAGGTGCTCACTCATCTATGCCAAGAAATATGGAAGACAGCTTCCTGGCCAACTGACTGGAAGAGATCAATATTTATGCCTATTCCCAAGGAAGGTGATCCAACTGAATGTGGAAATTATAGAACAATATCATTAATATCACACACAAGCAAAGTTTTGCTGAAGATCATTCAAAAACAGCTGCAGCCGTATATTGACAGGGAACTGCCAGAAATTCAGGCCGGTTTCAGAAGAGGACACGGAACCAGGGATATCATTGCTGATGTCAGATGGATCCTGGCTAAAAGCAGAGAATACCAGAAAGATGTTTACCTGTGTTTTATTGACTATGCAGAGGCATTCGACTGTGTGGATCGTAACAAACTATGGGTAACACTGCGAAGAATGGGAATTCCCGAACACTTAATTGTGCTCATGAGGAACCTTTACATAGATCAAGAGGCAGTTGTTCGTACAGAACAAGAGGATACCGATTGATTTAAAGTCAGGGAAGGTGTGCGTCAGGACTGTATTCTTTCACCATACCTATTTAATCTGTATGCTGAGCAAATAATATGAGAAGCTAGACTATATGAAGAAGAATGGGGCATCAGGATTGGGAAGACTCATTAACAACCTGCATTATGCAGATAACACAACCTTGCTTGCTGAAAGTGAAGAGGACTTGAAGCACTTACTAATGAAGATCAAAGACCACAGCCTTCAGTATGGATTACACCTCAACATAAAGAAAACAAAAATCCTCACAATTGGACCAATGAGCAACATCATGATAAACGGAGAAAAGATTGAAGTTGCCAAGGATTTCATCTTACTTGGATCCACAATCAACAGCCATGGAAGCAGCAGTCAAGAAATCAAAAGACGCATTGCAGTGGGCAAATCTGCTGCAAAGGACCTCTTCGAAGTGTTGAAGAGCAAAGATGTCACCCTGAAGACTAAGGTGCGCCTGACCCAAGCCATGGTATTTTCAATCACATCATATGCATGTGAAAGCTGGACAATGAATAAGGAAGACCAAAGAAGAGTTGACGCTTTTGAATTGTGGTGTTGGCGAATATTGAATATAGTACTGCCAAAAGAACGAACAAATCTGTCTTGGAAGAAGTGCAGCCAGAATGCTCCTTAGAGGCAAGGATGGCGAAACTGCGTCTTACATACTTTGGACATGTTGTCAGGAGGGATCAGTCCCTGGAGAAGGACATCATGCTTGGCAGAGTATAGGGTCAGTGGAAAAGAGGAAGACCCTCAAGGAGGTGGATCGACACAGTGGCTGCAACAATGAGCTCAAGCATAACAATGATTGTAAGGATGGCGCAGGACCGGGCAGTGTTTCGTTCTGTTGTGTGTAGGGTCGCTGTGAATCGGAACCGACTCAATGGCACCTAACAACAACAGCAACAGATGAAAAGGGGATAAATATAAGTCTAAAGAGACAGTGGCGTTCTCCAGGCCAGCAGCCTGGAGTGGGCAGGAACTGTCTGTGTGGAAAGCCCTGGATCACAGGATGCAGAGGGGAGAGGTGGAGGGACACAGGCCAGCGCACCACAGGGCATTGTTGAGCCTTTGATCTGGGTCACGTACGCTCACAAACATGTGCACTTTTATTCTGGGTTGCCACTACAGATCTCAACCCATCACTCTACCCCAGTTTTTCAGCTGAGTACTTTAGGGAACTGACTATTCAGAAATAGTCTGCCCCTTCCCTAGCCAGTCAATTCATTCATTCATTCAACATTTACCGAGCACCTCCTGTTTTCCAGGCACCTGGAAGGCACTGGGTACAGCCATGAATGAGACAGCTTATGCCCACAAGGTGTTTAGAGAATATAGGCCTTTCGGGTAGAGGCCATGAACATCCTGGAAACTGTTTTTATTTCAAACCAGTGTCTCCTTCAGTCATTGACCAGTGGGACTGCTCAGAGCTGCTGTCTCTAAAGTGTTCTCTTGAAACAGCAGAAGGGCAAGGAAGCCAAAGGGAGAATAACTACAGAAGCACAGAGGGATCTAGGGCTGCCTTGACAACAAGATCAGAAAAAATGGCCAAGCCCTTGAGGTACCACGGGGAGATGCTCAGCCTGGGCCAGCTCTCCAGGGAAGGATGTCACCTTTTGACTCTAACAAACTTTGCTGAAGTGAGCTTTTGAAATCCAAAGGAAGAGGGGCCCACGCATTGAGGAACTCATCCCACGTCTTCTCTGGCCTTGTTCCGATTCAGCGGAAACACAGGATGTCCTTACTCCAAAGGCTGGATACAGTATTGGGTAATGGTTAAGAGCTTGGCTGCAGAATCAAACAGGCCTCAGTTAAAGCACACTGGGCCACGTGGTAGCTGCGTGACCTTGGTCAATATATTTATTATGCCTGAACCTCAGGTTCCCCATTTTTAAAGTGGAAATAATAATAGCACTTCAGAAAAGGAGCCCTGGTGGCACAATGGCTAAGTGCTCAGCTGCTAACTGAAAGGTTATAAGAGGATGAAATTACTTACTGTATGTGAAGTTCTTAGAACAGGGCCTGACATGTAAAAAACAAGCAATGTTGATTAAAAAAAAGGTTGAGTAGAACCTCAGAGATCATCTCACCAAACCCAGAGAAGAGAACTGAGACGCAGAGCTTAGCAATAGTAGAAAGATGGTGGACTGTGGAGGTAGAGCTGGTTTTGAATTCTGGCTCTACGAATGGACTTGAGGAGTTCACTTAATCTCCCTAAACCCCAGTTTTCTCATCTGTAAAATGTGACAACAGATTGTTTTGAGGATTAAACGAGATATATTATGTAAAGTATCTGGCACCAGGGCCTGACATATAGTAGTCGCCCAATAAAATGTTCCTTTGCTTTCTTCCCTCTTTTGGTTTTCCAGAGTCATACCTGATCCAAACTTTAAAAATGCAGGCCTCATTAATCCAAAAAACACTAAATAGTAAATGTCGGAGAGGTTGTAGAGAGACTGGAACACTTATACACTGTAGGGAAAATGCAAAATGGTACAGCCACTTTGGAAATCAATTTTGCACTTCCTTAAAAAGCTAGAAATAGAACTACCATACAACCCAGCAATTCCACTCCTTGGAATATACCCTAAAGAAATAAGAGCCTTCACACAAATAAATATATGCACACCATGTCACTGCAGCACTGTTTACAATAGCAAAAAGATGGAAACGACCAAGGTGCCCATCAACGGATGAATGGATAAATAAATCATGGTATATTCACACAAAAGAATAGTATGCAACAAGAACAACGATGAATCTGTGAAACACTTCATAACATGGAGGAATCTGGAAGGCATTATGCTGAGTGAAATATGTCAATTGCAAAAGGACAAATATTGTATGAAATCACTGTTATAAGAACTCTAGATAAAGTTTAAACACAGAAGAAAATATTCTTTGATGGTTACGAGGGTGGGGAGGGAGGGAGACGGATATTCACTAACTAGATAGTAGACAAAAAATTTTTTTAGGGGAAGGGAAGGGCAACACATAACACGGGGATAGTCAGTACAACTGGACTAAACCAAAAGCAAAGAAGTTTCCTGAATACAGCCAAATGCTTTGGAGGCCAGAGTATCAGGGACGGGAGTCTGGGGACCATGGTTTCAGGGGACATCTAGGTCAATTGGCATAACAAAATGTATTAAGAAAATGTTCTGCATTCTACTTTGGTGAGAGGCATCTGGGGTCTTAAATGCTAGGAAGCAGCCATCTAAGATGCATAAACTGGTCTTAACCTACCTGGAGCAAAGGAGAATGAAGAACTCCAAAGGCACAAGGTAAATATGAGCCCAAGAGAAAGAAAGGGCCACATAAACCAGAGACTCCATCAGCCTGAGACGGGAAGAACTAGATGGTGCCCAGCTACCACCCATCACTGCCCTGACAGGGAACACAACAGAGAATCCCTGGTGGAACAGGAGAACAGTGGGATGTGGATCTTAAATTCTCATAAAAGACTAGGTTTAATGGTCTGATTGAGACCAGAGGGACCCTGATGGCCATGGTCCCCAGACTGTTTGATAGCCCAAAATTGGAACCACTCCTGAAACCAACTCTACAGAGATTGCCCTGGACTATAAAATAGACAGTGATGCTGGTGAGAAGTGAACTACGTGGCTCAAGTAGACACATGAGACTATGTGGGCGACTCCTGTCTGGTGGCGAGATGAGAAGGCAGAGGGGGACAGGAGCTGGTGGAATGGACACAGGAATACAGGGTGGAGAGGAGGAGTGTGCTGTCCCATTAAGGGGAGAGCAGCTGGGAGTGTACTGCAGGGTGTGTATGGCTTTTTGTATACACAAAACCAAAAGCACAATACGCAGATTAAAAAACAAAACAAAAAAAGCAAGCCTCAGAGAGTTCATGCTGACCTTCACAACGGAAGCTTGGAAGTCCAGCAGACCTGAACTCAAAGTTCAGGTAATTTACTGATCTACAGGAAACTCTCAGGTAGATAAGTAGTAATGCTCATGTTCGTTGATCCACCGGTTCATTTATTCGCTTGTTTGTTTGATCATTTGTACACCATGCTGTGATCAGAGTGGAGGAGTCCCACAATTAGACAAGGCTCCTGCTCTCAGAGTTGCTCACAGTCTAAGAGAGGACACATAAACAATGGCCACACGATTCTGGATGAAGGACTTTGTTGAGAGTCTGGGTAGCCAGCAGTTAAGAGCTTGGACTCTGAGTTAGACTGCTGAGTTTTGAAACTCAGTCCTGCCACTGTGTGATCTTGTGCAAGTTACTCAACCTATCTGTGCCTCTATAAAATAGCAATTATCACAGTACCTTGTTCCCAAAGCTGTTATGAGGGTTAAATGGGTTCATATCCTCAGAGTGTTTAGAACAGGGCTTGGTACATAGTAAGCCCTCTATGTGGCTTAGTAAATAATTCTATTCAATTAATAAAAGCATAAATACAAATGCCACCAGTAGCATCCAGAAGAGAGGGTAGAGTCCTAGAGAAGGAGATGGAGAAACTCATGGAAGTTCAGTGCAGTTCTTATTTTTTGGTCTCTCGGGATTTCACATTTCAAAGCTTGGAAGGGACCCTGAAGAGGTTTTTGTCAAAGACTCACATTTTACAGATGAGGAAACTCAGGCCAAAGAGGGAGAGTGGCTTGCCCAGGTGTGATGGGCGGAATAATGGTCCCCAAAGATGTCCATGTCCTAATCCCTAGGACCTGTGAATATGTGACTTTAATTGACAAATAAGGCTTTGCTAATAAGATTAAAAAACCCTATGCCCTGGTGGCATAGGGAAACCCTGGTGGCATAGTGGTTAAGTGCTATGGCTGCTAACCAAAGGGTCAGCAGTTTGAATCCGCCAGGCGCTCCTTGGAAACTCCATGGGGCAGTTCTACTCTGTCCTATAGGGTTGGTATGAGTCGGAATTGACTCGACAGCACTGGGTTTTTGTTTTGTAATACGATTAAGTCAAGGGTCTTGAGAGTGGGATAGTACCCTGCATTATCTGGGTGGGTCCAATGTAATCACAAGGGCTCACGTAAGGGAACGAAGGAGGCAGAAGAGTCAGAAAGGTTAGAGTGATACAGGGCCACAAGCCAAAAAATGCTGGTGGCCTCAGGAAAAGGCAAGGAAATGGATTCTCTCCTACAGCCTCCAGAATGAACACAGCCTGGCAACTCATTTTAGGCTTCTGACCTCCACAACTGTAAAGTAATACATTTGTATTGTTTTAAGCCACTAAGTTGTGGTAATTTGTTACAGCAGCAATAAGGAACTAATACACCAGGGTCAGAGAGCAAGTTAGTGGTTGAGCGAGAACTAGAACCCCAAATCCAGAGCACTTGCTACTTCCAGCCTGCCTCCCTCTGTAGCTGGTGCATAAAGACACACAGGCCAAAAACAGAGTACAGAGCTGCAAGTGGCGGGGGTGTGGGGGTGGGTGGGGGGAGTGCTTCAAATATGCCACCCTTGGCAAGCTGTAGTGTACGGTGGCGTGTGAAGGGAGAGTGCAGAAACACCCTCAGCACCATTTGCTTTGTTCCACCGCTGATGGCAAGGTTTTTCCCAGGACACCGAAAGTTCTCAAATACAAAGATTATAAATTCTGATTTTAGAAGATTGAACAAATTTTTAACTCCTCTTGCCCACCTTTAGCAGAAGCTTGACCACCTTCTTTGGGAGCATGGCTTTGTCCTGGCCCCTGCCCACTGTCCTCTCTCCCCACCCTGAGCCTGTGGAAATGGAAAGAAAGGAAATTTCAAGGTCAAATGCATTGCCCTGGCGTGCTTTGTGTGTGACCAGGGACCTCTACTTTCCCCACACTCCCTTCCCCCATAGGTGCCCTTCCTTTGATCTTAACCTTCATTTCCTGCTATTTGTCCCTGGAACCAAATTTGCTACTTTCTGTTTTGATACAATACCCTCCTTCCCACCCCTGCCTTTTAGTGACAAGGTCGGAGAGCCTCACCCTCGGAAATGGAAACCGGGAGTGTACACAGAAAATGAGTAATAGTAGCTATCTGTGGAAATCTTCTCGGAAAAGAACTCACCCCGATGAGATTTGTGAACAAGGCTGGTGAGGTTTGGGAAATGTAGCTAGTAGAAGATAAGCCGTAATCTAATTAATTATGGAGGGTCCTCTGTGAGACACTCTTGGTGGCTGAGATGGAAAATGGGCAGAAGACAACAGTCAGAGCTTGTGTATCTAGAACTAGACAGGGCAGAAGAGGCCTGTGAGGCCAGGAGGACAAATCCACGTACATGAACAGAAATATCACTAGAGAAGAGAAAGTGACCAAGCTACCACTTCTGGGGAAAAATCAATAACAAAACCCAAGGTTGGACTGGGTTCAAGACAATAGATGCTGCCGGACATGGTAGATGGGAACATAGACTAGTATGGAGTTGATCAGTATGGATCAACAATTCTTCTTCTAGAAATTTATCATAGAAGGGTAATAAAAGATGTTTAGCTGCATAGATGTTCATTTCAGCATTGTTTATAGTGGTAAAAATGCTCAACAATGTATTTTTTATAGGACTGGTTAAATAAGTGATGCTATGTCCATATGGTGGGGCACTGTGCCAGACATTAAATATGATGCTGTAGAAGAACATTTAAAGACATGAGCTGTCCATGCATACTCACAAGTGAAAAGAGAAGATTATAAAACAGGGTGGGAGTAGGATTCCATTATTATTAGAAAAAAAAAAAAAGGTAAATAGCCTGGAAGAACAAACGCTAAAAAGCTACAAACAATTACCTCTGGCTGATAGAATTATGGGAGGTTTAATTTTTTTCCTCTTGGCTTGTCAAGTTTTTCCCATATTCAATCACGGGCATGTGTTATATTGGCAAATAAAAGCTATTTATAAAAAAATAATGAAAAGGAAGTCTCCACTTGGTGATATCTTCTTTGTGTCTGGGCCTTCTCACAGGTTACATCATTTATACTTGAAAGCAGCTGTTTGAGTTAGGTGTTACTGTGCTTATCTTACTTACTGAGGAGCTGGCACAGAGAGACGTTAAGTAACTTGCTCAGTGTCACACAGTAAGTGCTAGAGCCACAATTTCAAATCAATTCCATCTGACTCTAAGGCTTCCCTCTTTTTAGTCCACCACTTGCCTCCCCTTAAAGAAGTTCTAGGTCCCTTTGTACTCTTTCCATGTTCTAAGCAACCTTCTGCTTATATGGTAGCCTTGAGTTGCCTTTTCCATCAGAAGAAAGATCAAGACTGCTGCCTGCAGCAGTTTTACTAATGGTGGACACAGGGAATTGCCTTATAAACAAATGTACTCATTTCCTGTTTCTTTATCCTCATACTTGTTGATTAATTACTACAAATTTGTCCCTCAGACGTGATTAGGGCTGGGGGAACTGATGAATCAAGGCAGTGAAGCTGCCAAACATAGGACCAAACCCAGGGTCCATGCTGGCAGGCTCTGGCTACCCTGGCTGGTTTTCTGCTCAGTCTCCTTCACGCTGGCTCCCACTGGGTCATTTGAAATAAGCTTGTGACTTCTGTAAATACCAACAGCTGGGTGACACACCAGCATGTGTTAACCCTGGGCATTGGGATAAACACTCAGTTTCCATTGCCCAACCTGATCGAGACTCAATATTCATACTACTTAACATGATGCTTGGCATGGAGAAGACACTCGGTCAAGGTTGAATAAATTAATCCCCGGCCACAGGAAATCAGCCAGACCACTCTCCCTGACCCTGCCTGGAGGGAAACCCCAGAGAAAATTGCTTCTCTTGTGTTCACAGGTACCCTTTGTTTACTGGGACAAATTTGACTGAGAATTTCCTGAACTGAGTAATGCATTGAACTCTATGTGGGGTAAATTAGACAACAGCAACAATAAAAGAAATATGTAAATAATAACCAACCTCTGCACTTTGGGCTGGATTCCTGGCTGAGTTATTTAGGGAATTTGCTTAAATTCCCTGGGCATCAGTTTCCAAATCTGTAAAACAGGATGAGGCACAGTGCCTAGCTTGCTGAGTTGTTCTAAGGACCAAATTTAAGTGTGATACAACTCGTATTTTTTATTAATCAAAGCAGGCTACCAGCAGCTGCCTTTTCTCTCCCCGTAGGGCAAACATTGCCCAAGCCAGCAGAGAAAGGAGCCAAAAAAAAAAAAAGAAAGCCCAAACCCGTTACCATCAAGTCGATTCCGACTCATAGTGACCCTATAGGACAGACTAGAACTGCCTCATAGAGTTTCCAAGAAACACCTGGGCCACCACGGTCTCCAAGAGAACAGAGCAAGCAGGTAGTATTTTCTAGGGACCTGTACTAGGTCCTGTTATCTGAAATGAATAAAGGGGTGGTGACAGTAACTAACAACTACTGAGTGCCTGCCTGGGATCAGCACTCTGCTCTTTCTGGTATTCATTCCTCACTGAACAAATACACCACTTGTTGGATGTTTCCTGTGAGCCCAGCCTTATACTGGATGCCAGAGAGAACAAACAATTAAACCAGAATGCCACTTAGGAGCTTCTGACTTAATCCTCACAGGATCTTTAAGCATAGTTGTTGTTGTTAGCTGCTATTGAGTTGCCCCCAACTCATGGGGAACCCATGCTCGATGGGATCAAACTGTTGTGATCCATAGGGTTTTCACTGACTGATTTTTGAAAGTAGATTGCCAGGCCTTTCTTCCTAGTCTGTTGTAGTGTGGAAGCTCTGCTGAAACCTGTTCAGCATCATAGCAACACGTCAGCCTCTACTGATAGATGGGTGGTGGCTGTGCTGAGGTGCATTGGCCAGGAATCAAACTCAGGTTTCTCACATGGAAGTGAGAGTTCTACTGCTGTACCACCACTGCACCTTCCTGAAGCATAGAAATTTTCTCAAAAATTGTATTTAAAAAGTTATCCTCCAGTAAAATTGACTTTTTTTTTCCTTTTGGTGTACAGTCCTAACCATTTTAACCATGTATAGATTCATGTAACTACCATCACAATCAGGACACAGCACAAAGTGTAGGAATTTTAATTTCCAATTGACTGTTGAGAAAATTGAGGCCCCAAAAGTGTGAGCGATGTCCCAAGGTCACACCGCTGGTGGGGAATGAAGCACATGTTACTGTGGATGACAGAAGGGGACGTGCGTTTTGCCTTGGAGTTAGTCAGAGAAGCTAAGGGAAGGCGATGGCCCAGCACCAGCCCTTGAAGCAGAAATTCTCTCTCCGTGGCCTTTTTCTCACGGGTGATGACAAATTTCTTGGTGTCAGTCCGTGAAGCCTACGCAGTAGGCTTTAAGAAACCCCTCCAGGAGTTTAGAATTAGCTGAGGCCAACAGCTTATTTTTCCTGCTTCACTGCCTGGTCTCAAGATGCATGGGTTGTCCGGACTCGCTGATTTTAATGAGGAGGTATTTTGACTTGCTTTCTTAAAAATAATGTAAACATGTTGAATTGGTAAATGTTGGGGTATATATATGTATATATACACACATATACATATATATTTTACCACAATAAAATAAAAGAATGTGAACATAACGTAATCTTTTACGAAGTGCTCTTGGACATCTTTGTGACTGATTGATGTACCCCAAATGAAACAGATTGTTTTTCTGACTCTTCTCTTGGTGTAAGTGTGCTTGCCTGCTTTTAATCTGATGCTTTTAATGAGTTCTGTACTGGAAGATAAACATGTCAGGGTTATTAGAGTTGTTTGTAAATTGAAAGTCAATACATTTTGAGTAAAAGGTCAAGAGGCACTTCTATGGAGTGTCACGCACTTGCTCTACGTCCAGTCCTTCTTCTATTGCACACTTAAGTCACCTATTGTGGTTGTTGGAACCACTCTGGAGACATTTTAACCCAGTGTTTTTATTTTAGTTTATGACTCATACCGACCCTATAGAACAGAATAGAACTGCCCCATAGGGTTTCCAAGGAGCAGTTGGTAGATTCGAACTGCTGACATTTTGGCTAGCAACCAATCTCTTAACCACTGTGAAACCAGGGCTCCATGTCACTAATACATACACAGGATAACAAAGGCATTAAGTGACAAATAGTCTCACTCCCATGAGAAGGTTCCCTGAACCTCTTCTCCAGAGGCAACCACCATCACCATGTTCCTATGTATCCTTTTGAAAAGTTACCAAAAAGTTGAAGGGCATTTTACTTAGTGTCTCTAGAATGTGCAGGTAAATACTGCCTGAAAGAAACACACCATCCCACTTCTCCTGACTGTCCTCATTCAATTTATCCAACTGAGGACCAGCACCAGGAATACAAGGACCAATAAGGCAGTCCTGACTTTCAAGGAGCTCACAGTAGAGTAGACGGGGACACACATGTAAACTGGACCGAACCCAGACTGCTTCGATTAGTGGCCAAAATGTCCCTCGACCCTACCCCATCTGGTCCTCACCCATGCATCCCTAGCACCATCTTGTGGCAGTGTGACTGGTTTCCCAGTCTGAATCAACTGGCCAACAACAGGTTTTTGGTTTTTTTAGCTGCCTGGTTGGTCCAAGGGCTAGAAGGGCTAAGCTTCCTAGCAGAGGCTGTCTAAGGTATGGCAGGTATGACAAGTGCCCTGGGCGCAGCTTGGCGGGGAGTGGGGGAGGGTTGCCAATGAACAGTTTCTACGGCCATCACAGTTTCCATCGCCAGCTGTGAGAGATCATTCAGCAATTTAAAACTATTGCCGTAGGCGCTATTTTCTGTAGATACTCTGCTGCTTCACGGTGAAAAGGGAACCTTTTCTCAAAGTCCCCAAGAGAACCCCAGAAGTCTACCCCCACACCTGGTGACCCCCAGCCTGGAGCAGACCTCATGGATGTTTTCCCTCCAAAGCACTTGGCATCCTCAACCTAGCATCCTGTAACTGGAGGGAACTTCAGAGGTCAGCCCACCTTCTTTCCAAATTCCTCCCCCAACACATTCCATCCCCATGATAGGGACTTCTGCTCGGTGACCAGGCACTTCCGCCCTGGGGCAGCCTACTCAGTGGTCACATAACACAAAGAATTAGAACTTCCTACGGTAGCTGACATTGTGGCCAGTGACATTCACCCACTGCTCCGAGCGAAGGATTATGCAGCTGGGAAGACCAGACAGGGGCTTATGGCACTAGCAAAGTGGGAGCACCTGAAAACATGAAAAAAAAAATTTTTTTAAGGGACATTTATAATTAATAGTACAAAAAATTAAAAAGCACTGAAGTGATCATCATAGGGGAAAAAATCTAACTTGCTATGCTTGTTTTTAGTTTATTTTTGTTGTTGCCATCGAGTCAGTTCTGACTCATAGTGACCCTATAGGACAGAGCAATGCTGCCCCATAGGGTTTCCAAGGCTGTGATTTTTATAGCCGTAGACTGCCACATCTTTCTTCCACAGAGTGGGCCACCAATCTTATGGTTGGCAGGTGAGTACATAACCACCGGACCATCAGGGGCTCTTTTTTAGGGTTTAGTATGTTTTCTTTGGAATCACCTGTGGGTGTGGAAAAGAGCCCTGGTGGCACAGTGGTTAAGTGCTCACCTGTGAACCGCAAGGTCGGCAATTCTAACCCAGTAGACTCTCTGTGAGAGAAAGATGTAGCAGTCTGCTTCTGTAAAGATTACAGCCTTGGAAACCCTCGGGGGCAGTTCTACTCTCACTTATAGGATTGCGATGAGTAGAAATAGACTCAATAGCAATGGGTTTTCTGGGCTGGTTACATTTGTGGTTAAGAGCTCGGCTGCTCACCAAAATTTGGCAGTTCGATTCCACAGGCTGCTCCTTGGAAACCCTACGGGCGCAGTTCTACTCTGTTGTATAAGGTCGTTATGAGTTGGAATCAACTAAATGGTAACAGGTCTGTGATGGGGGTGGGGCGGGGCAAAGAACCATAATCTTTAGAGGTCTAGAACTTCTAAAGATCTTAAACCAGCCCTGTGGTCTTAATTCTGCTCTCTGCATTTACCCAGGGGAAATCTCCCCCAGGCAGCCCTCAAGTATCTGATAATGCCCTCAGCTCTCAGAAGCAACATTCGTTTCAGTTTGCCTGCCTCCAGGAAGCCCTTTTGAGCAAATGGGAGAGAACGGGGGTTTCCCCCTAAGGCAAACAACCCCCTCTGGGTGTGTCTTTCCGTTTGGTGTCCTGACCCTTGTGCTTGAAGACAACAACGTCCAATGAGTAGGTACCTACAAGGTGCCCACAGGGTCAGTGACTGTGCCTTTACTTCACGGCTGAGGCTTGAACTTCCACCCACCTCTCACTGTCAGCCTTGCGTCATCAATCTAGAGGGATGCGGACCCCTTCTTTGGCCCTCATGACACAGCCCCAGGAAGACCAGGGTTCCCCACCTAGGCTCTCCATAGCAGGGTCGTGGGAGAGGACTCGGACGATGCCTGGAGTTGAGAGTTAGGGCCCCTCAGCCTAACAGGATGAAGGTGTAGGAAGGGGTGACTAAGCGTCCCTAGCAACCCGGGGGTCATGAATATTGTGGCTCTCATTACTAAATAGGGCACGGCAGAGGGAGGGCTCGGGAGGGCAGGGGACCCTGAATGGAACAGGAAGTGGTCACACTGATTCAACCACAGAGCTTTTCCCTGAGTGTCGTCTGTTGGGAGTGACACAGCCTTTGGGGAAAGTCACTGTGCTGAGGTGGGGGCGTGGGTGGGTGGGGGGAGGCTCAAGTTATGGGCTGGTGCCGCCACAGAGACTGGGTAGTGAAACCAGGAAGGAGAGCAGCCTCCCGCAATGTTAGCATCTCCAGGGAACTCAGCCACCTGAGAAAATGCCTCTCTGGAGACGGACAGCCCCCACGAGGCAGCATCCCTGTGCCTTCTGGAAGTCAGATCTTCCGTTTGGACAGGTTACCTTACTTCTCTGAGGCCCTATTTCCTCATCCATATAATGGAAGCAATAATGGAATCCATTAATAGGGTTGTTGTGAAAAGTAAATGAGATGTTACATGTGAATCACTTAGAAGAGAGACTGGTATGAGGTGGGTGTGCAATAAACAATGGCTGTTATTGGTTTATGTTTATTATAATTGGAGACTGCCAGAGATCATCCATTTTAAAGAAAAGAAATCTGAAGTGTCAAGAGGGGCAGTGATGTTCCCAAGTTCTCACATAGTGAATCAGAGGCACAGATGTGCCTAGAACTGAGGTCTCCTGCTTCTCAACCCCTATCTTTTCCCCGTCCTCTCTTCCTCTGTTTCCATCATCTGTCATTCACTGGGCGCTTATGTGCCAACAATTTTATATGTGATCTCAGCTAACACTCATACAAGGTAGGTAAAATTGCTCCATCTTTCAGTTGTCATGTCATTCAGAGTGTTTGTATTCATCTTCTCATCAATATCTATCCTTTAAAACCTTGCCCCAAACTCTCCCTCTCCAGGAAGTCTTCCTGGATTAAACCTCCCTCAGGACTCTAATCCTTCCCCAACCCCACGTTCTCTCAGTTATTAGGCCACAGCCTGGACTAGCAGGCACTTCTGCAACCATCAACAACCAACACAAACACAATGGCCTGCAAACTTGGGGAAGAGTCTTTCAAATTGTAATTTTTTTCATAATAAAGTGGTAACAGCCATCTTTTTTTTTTTTTTGGTGAGTATTTATTTTATACCAGGTTCTGTCCTGAGTGATTTACATGGAGTATGGCAGAGTGGTTAACGCACTCAGCTGCTAACCAAAAGGTTGGCGCTTGGAACCCACCAGCTGCTCCATGGGACAAAGATGTGGCAGTCTGCTTCCCTAAAGATTTACAGCCTTGGAAAGCCTATGAGACAATCCTACTCCATCCTATAGGATGGCTATAGGTTGGAATTGGCTCAACGGCAGTGAATTTGGTTTGAGTTTTATCTTCAAATATGGGAGTCCCTGGTGGTGCAAACTGTTAACTTGCTCGGCTGCTAACCACAAGGCTGGAGGTTTAAGTCCACCCAAAGGCACGTGGAGGAAAGGCCTGGTGATCTACTTTAAAAAAATTAGCCATTGAAAACTCTATGGAGCACAATTCTATTCTGACACACATGGGGTGGCTCTGAGTCAGAATCGACTTGACGGCAACTGGTTTTTATCTTAGAATATTCTCAGCAAGTGAAGAGGATCTCTCAGCAGCTTCTGTCCTCCCAAGGTTTTCCCTGGCTTTCAGGAGCTCAATCAAGGCAGTAGCAGCTGTCGGGCAGCTTCTGCCCTTAGGAGGGGTTGAGTCACAGATGAGGCCTCCTGAGTACCAGGTTGGGGGGCAAGGACTGGATATGGGCACACGGCCCAGGCACACCTAGGAACAAACCAGCCAACATGTTCATTGTGGTTTTAAATGTGTTTCTGAGGGAGGAACTGCCCTCTCTGGTTTGTGTCTGATCCTGCCAGTATGAGTATCAGCCTGAGGGCAGCCAGCCATGTCTATAGTGTAAAGTTCAAAATCCCTATCAGACTTTCTCAGCCTGGTGGGCTCTGCACCACCCCGCCCCACCTGACCTCTGAAGCCTGGTCACTCACCACTCCTTCCCTGGGCTCTGACCCTGGTGCTCCTACATAACTGATTTTGCTGCGGTTCCCCCAACAGACACAGCTGTGCCGTAGAGCTGGGCTTATGCATGCTTCCCTCCCCTTCTGGAATGCCTCCCCTCCCAACCATGCCTTCTGCGTGGGGCCTGAGGGCATTCATAAAGAGTTAAATATTCCCTTTCAGTCTCTCTCCCCACCCCCCCCCGCCTCCCCCATAAACTGTGGGTGCCTAAATCTCAGAATAAAACTTTATTTACAAAAATGGGCTGCGGGCCTGTGGGACATTGTTTGCTGATTTCTAAAAACATATTGTATTAAAATATTATTTATCTTGATTAGTGATGTTTTTGGTACCTCTTAGATTTTGTGCCTGAGCAAGTGCCTCACTCTCCTCACCCTAGTCCCTACCAAGCTTATGTGCATTCCCAGAGCCCGGCACAGTACCTGATAGCATGTCAGCTCAGATAGTTGGATAAATGGATGAATGCATGATAGAATGAATGAATGAACAAATGAATGAAGTGGAAAGGACACTAGACAGGGAGCTGGGAGCTCTGAGGTCCACACTGTCACTAACTGTGACCTGGGCATATCCCTTAACTGCTCTGGACCTCAGTTTAGCCATCTGTAAAATGCACAGGCTGTGTTAGATGATCTTGCCAATTCTTTCTGCAAACACTCAAACATTTGTGGTAAAGTAATGAATCAAACACAGAAAGATGGGCATGACTCAGTTCCCCACCCTGCAAGTACTCAGTTGATTGAATTTAGTAAATCTCTGAGCCTTAGGTTTTTTCATCTGTAAAATGGGGCGATATTTGCCTAGGGCTGTTGAGAGGCTTAAATGAAAGAAAGCAAGCATTCTACGTTGCATCACTCCAAGTTCTCTCAAACCGGAACCCCAGGACTTGCTTTCATACTTCCCATATACAAATTGACGAAAATACTAACGCCACACCCATGTACTGGGCTGTGATTTCAACCCTATTTCGGGGCATTTTTTACAGATTGCATGTCCTTGGGCAAATTACTTAACCTCCCCAAGCCTCCATTTCCTGCTCTGCAGAATGGGAATGACAGTGATACTCCCTCCTCAAAGCGTTGTTTCTAGGGGACTGGAGATGACCACGCAAGTGCCTTGAAGACTGAGAAATGCCATACTTGGAGGCATTACGAAGACTCCTGACGCCTTGAGGCTGCATGTTTTCTCCTTCCCTCTCTCCATCAAGACCAGAAGCGCCATCACACTGAAGTGGAAAGTGATCCCTGCCCAGGGAAGCTTAACTTTAAATTGGCATCAAAGCCGTCCAGTAAAAGCCTAATGGTGGAACAGAGGGGAGGTGTGATTTGGGGGGTGAGAGCCCTTCTGGGTCACCGAAATCACATTCACTAAACAATGTCATGGACAGTGCTTTCAAAAGCTCTAGCTGCTCTCCTACCTTGGCCATTTCTTATAGAAGCTTGGGGTAGAGCGATTCACTTCCCCTTGGGCTTCAGTTTCCTCCTCCCTGAAATGAGTGAGTTGGGGAAGAAAGCCTGTGAGCCCCCTCCATCTTCCAAGTTCTAATGATGCTTTGGAAGGGGGGCCGGAAGGTGAGTAGAAGGGGAAAGAAAGAACTCATTTCTCTTTGCCCAGTCCTGGAGACTGGATGGTAGTAGGTTAGGGCTCCGCCCCTCTGGCACATCCACTGCCCGCCCCGCCCCATATCCCAGCTACACTGGGCCCAGGTGCCCATTGCACAATCGCTGCCCGGAATGCTGCCGGGGCAGTTCTCACCGGGCTCCCAGCTTAGGGTGGGACCCCCCACCCCCCGCCCCGCGCCTTGGCTGGGCGATCGGAATCACATTCAACAAAATATTAATTATTGTTGCTTCCGAAGCTCCACCACCGGCGGGTGCCAGCCCTGCCCAGGAAGTCCACATGATCAACATCACTGGCATTTTAGTCACCCCGGTGGTGAGCTGGGTCACGTGATACCCCAGCTGCTCTGAGCCAGCCTTTGGCACCAGCCACTTCCTGGAACCCAGCCTCGGGCACGTGTGTGCGCGCGCGCGCGTGAAGTGTAAGGGGGCAGAAAAGGAGAATATGAAACTCACAGGGAAGGAAAACAGTCTAGTTGGCGTTTAATCGTCCCTCTTTAATCCTTTAAAATAGACACAATTCTCTTCATTTTCCAGGAGAGGTTGAGAGGTAGGAGAGCGTTGCCCCAAGTCCCACACTGGCAGGAAGCAGAGCTGGGGCACTTTCCAGTACACTAATGCCAGATAATTTGGCAGCAGGATAAACCAGTCCAGTCTAATCAGTGGTTGAGCAGGTTGGGAATGTGAGAAAGCAGTGGGCCGACCAGTGGTGTCCAGGTGACAGTGGAACTGTAGGACTCTCTTGCCTTTGGTGGCAGTGAAAATGTGCCCTCCAAACACCACGAGGTGATATGCATCTGGGAGGCTCATACTTACTGACTCCCATCAGAATTATGAGAATTTAAAAAAAACAGCTGCCTCAAAGCCTATTGGAACAAAGTGATATCTGAATTAAGAATCGATTGGGATTCCAATGCAACATCCCAGAATTGGAAATATTTTTTGAAAAGATGTTCATAATTTATAAATATGTTAATCACCACCCCCCAGAAGCAGAAAAAGCAGGCAGGAATGAACCTATCCACTAAACAGAATACTCTGCTATTTAGAATGATCTTCCATAACAGGACGCAATGTGTGTGCTATAAGAAAGGACACACAACCATATACACAGGGTGAGCACAGCTGCTTGAAAGGAAGAAAAAAATGAAAGAATCCAAACCTATACATAGTAAAAAGATGGACAGGAAATACACCAAAATGTTAACAGCAGTTTTCTGTGAGTGGTAGGCATTGTTTTGTTTTGTTTTTTTTCTTTCAGCTTTTCTGTATTTCTCAACCTCTCTATTGCACACATTATTTTGATAGTGAAATTTTTCAGTATTTTATTTTAAAAGAGGAAGTGAATAGTAATAGTAATTACAACAACAACAGCAACAATAATAATTAACACTGGGGAATTTACTAGGTGTCTGGCACTGTGTTAAGTATTTTACTTAAAAAAAAAAAATTCTCATAGCCATCCTGTGAGGTGTTTCTATTGTCTCTCACTATGTCTATTTTCGAGATGGGGAAACAAAGGCTCAGAGACGTAGGGCAGGCCTTGGATAGTGAGTTTTTGATTGTCCAGGATCTAAAGCCCCTGTCAAGTGTGCAGGGCTTCCCCTCATATGTTGGCCTAGAGGGAGGAAGCACCACACCTCCCACCACCCAGGTCTGGGGCAGGGGCAATCCTCCCCTCTCCAGCTTCCTGGCCATGAGTGTGGCTTTATGACTGAGGCTCAGCCATACAGGGCTGGGGCCTGGGCTCCAGGATCCCTGAGTGCTGGAGGGTTAGAACTCCATTTGCTGTGATATTGGGCTGCAGTTGGCATCAGAGTCTGGGCTAGACTCCTCCGGGCCAGATAATGGTCTTACACCTCCTGGTGCTCTGGGCCCCAAGGACTGCCTGCCTTACTTCCTTCCTTTACCCCAGACTGTCCCTTCCGCCCGTGCTGATTCTGCTGCAGTGGATTCTCTTTTTTGTTTAAGCTGGTTAGGGTCCATTTTTGTGGTTTGTTACCAAGAGCCCTGACTGACCTCGGTGATTTCCCACCAGTCCCAGAGAAAATGGTGGAAGCAGGACTCCAATCCAGACCTGTCCATCCGGAGCCTAAGACTTAACCAATGCTGTTGTGCTGCCCACTCTTTTCCAAAAGTGTGATACATATTTCCTGAACTTCTAGAAAACAAACCATCAATGTTTACCGGAGAATCTTCTCAGAAACTGGCAGCCCACCACCCACCCTAGTGCTGTGGGAGCCTGGGAAGCCATTTCATGAAGGGCAGGAAGCTAGAGGCCTAATCCAGGCCAGGGAGGAGCTAACTCAGGCCTCCCAGGGACTCCCAGGGACTGGGCCACAGATCTGGGGAGGCCTTGCTGGCATTTCCTGGCTAGTGCCGGGGAACTGACTCAGCACAGGATCCCTCCCTTGACGTTTGGGGTGGGAGAGGACCCCCTCTTCTGCGTTCCCATGGCACCTTGCTCTTTCCTCTCCCACTCCAGGTTGTGATTGCTTGTTTATACTCCCATGCAACTGTGAATTTCTAGAAGACAAGGACTGGGTCTTTTGCACCCTCGTAGCCCTAAACCTGGCATATACACACCATTGGAATGAATGAGAGAATGAATGAATGAAGGGCTCTACCCATCCCCATGTGAACCATAAGCCCTGGGACTTTTCCAAGGTACCTTGGCAAAACAGAACAACCACAGGCTTTCGAGCTGACAAGCCTTACTCAAACCCTGGTTGTCTTATATACTAGCAAATTACTCCTTAACCTCTCTTAACGTCAGTTTCTTTGTTTGCAATATAGGGATAGTGCCTAACTCTCTCGCTGAGGGATTGGCATATTCTACTTGCTTCCTTCTCCCAAAACTTTATTCTGACTGCCTTCGCTTCCACCTTTGTGCCCCTCCTTGACCCTCACTTGAGCTAAATGTCCAACAACAGGGAGAAGGTTAAGTAAACTATGGCATATCAATTAGATAAACTGTTAGACAGTCAATAAAAATGTTGTTTAACCAGTAATTTGTAATGACATAGGAAAATGCTCATGTATTCACGTCGAGTGAAAAAAAGGCTAAGTTATTCACACAGTATGACCTCACTCATGTAAAATGTGCATGTTATATGCATGTTTGTACATGCAATAGGCTATTTTTAGAAGACTACACAAGAAACTCTTAACAGTGGTTTTCTCCCGGGTGGGAGTAGAATGCTGGGAGTGGGCTTTGACTTTTCACTTTAAAACCTTCTGTTTTATTTGAATACACACACACACACACACACACATATATATTTGTTGTTGTTGCTGTTGTTAGGTGCCATTGAGTTGATTTCTATTCATAGCAACCCCATATGACAGAATAGAACTGCCCCATAGGGTTTTCTAGGCTGAAATCTCTACAGGAACAGGTCACCAGGTCTTTCTCCTATGGAGCTACTGGGTGGTTTCAGAATGACCAACCTTTCTGTTAGCAGGTGAGTGCTTAACCATTGTGCCACAAGGCCAGTAAAAACCCAGTGCTCATATTATGTATATATTGTATATATACACACACACACACAAGGGCTCATATTATATATATACTTTTTTTTTTACATGAGTATGTATTAATTTTAGAATAAGAACAAAAAATAGGAAGGAAATACAACAAGATTCCAAGAGTAGCTATTTGGCAGTGGTGGGATTATGGAATTGTTAAAATAATTCTTTGTAGCTTCCTATATTTTCCAAGTTTACTATAATGAGCATAGAGTTAAGCAAAATTAAAGATGAAAATTCCTTCGAGTACCTCCCCTGGGGGGAGAGGGGTGGCGGAGGAGGAGAAGTCGACAGTGTCCAAAGGGTGAAGAGAGCGTGGTGTGGAACCAGGCAGAGGGGTGGCGGAGGAGGAGAAGTCGACAGTGTCCAAAGGGTGAAGAGAGCGTGGTGTGGAACCAGGCAGAGGGGTGGCGGAGGAGGAGAAGTCGACAGTGTCCAAAGGGTGAAGAGAGCGTGGTGTGGAACCAGGCAGAGGGGTGGCGGAGGAGGAGAAGTCGACAGTGTCCAAAGGGTGAAGAGAGCGTGGTGTGGAACCAGGCAGAGGGGTGGCGGAGGAGGAGAAGTCGACAGTGTCCAAAGGGTGAAGAGAGCGTGGTGTGGAACCAGGCAGAGGGGTGGCGGAGGAGGAGAAGTCGACAGTGTCCAAAGGGTGAAGAGAGCGTGGTGTGGAACCAGGCAGAGGGGTGGCGGAGGAGGAGAAGTCGACAGTGTCCAAAGGGTGAAGAGAGCGTGGTGTGGAACCAGGCAGAGGGGTGGCGGAGGAGGAGAAGTCGACAGTGTCCAAAGGGTGAAGAGAGCGTGGTGTGGAACCAGGCGGAGGGGTGGCGGAGGAGGAGAAGTCGACAGTGTCCAAAGGGTGAAGAGAGCGTGGTGTGGAACCAGGCGGAGGGGTGGCGGAGGAGGAGAAGTCGACAGTGTCCAAAGGGTGAAGAGAGCGTGGTGTGGAACCAGGCGGAGGGGTGGCGGAGGAGGAGAAGTCGACAGTGTCCAAAGGGTGAAGAGAGCGTGGTGTGGAACCAGGCGGAGGGGTGGCGGAGGAGGAGAAGTCGACAGTGTCCAAAGGGTGAAGAGAGCGTGGTGTGGAACCAGGCGGAGGGGTGGCGGAGGAGGAGAAGTCGACAGTGTCCAAAGGGTGAAGAGAGCGTGGTGTGGAACCAGGCGGAGGGGTGGCGGAGGAGGAGAAGTCGACAGTGTCCAAAGGGTGAAGAGAGCGTGGTGTGGAACCAGGCGGAGGGGTGGCGGAGGAGGAGAAGTCGACAGTGTCCAAAGGGTGAAGAGAGCGTGGTGTGGAACCAGGCAGAGGCAGTTGTATTTTTGGAGCTATGTGGTTTTTGCTGAGTCAACTAACTAGTTGTTTGGCCCCAGCCTGTCGGTGTAGGCCGGAAATGCTCCCACTCCTGCCCTGGTTCACTCTTAGTCATCCTCTGGGAGAGCAGGGTGAGGGGTGGGGGTAGGAAGCTAGTGAGGAGCTTCCATAGGCCCCTGGAGCCTTGTTGGCAAAGAAGAGCTGGTAGCGAGTAGATGACCTAGGAGTTCTATCTGCCTGGCACTGTCACCTTGGGGCCAGCAGTGGCTGGGAAGGAGCAGGAAGGGCTGGGGAGGGATTCTAGGAAAATGCCCCTCTGGCCTTTGGCAGGCAACACTGTATCCTCCCGTGGAAGCTGTTGTGAAAATTAATTACCATTTATCCAGGGCTTTGAGATTCTTCCAGATGAAAGACATGGCAGGAGTGTCCTGATGAATATGTGTTTACAGTATTGACTTTCATCCCAAACACCTGCTCATGACACTCACGTGTCCCTCTCTCAACCTCTGAACTGCCCCGACATCCTGGCTTCAAAATATCAGAAGCTGAGCATCAGTATTGAATGCCACTAAAGGGCAGGAGGGAAGGGCAGGGGACAAGTGATCCTCCATCGTCCTGCATCTCACATGGGTAAACTGAGATGCTCCATTTCCTCATAGGTTAAAGAAAGCCGAGGAAGGAAGCCTGGAGAGAGGGAGTTATGGGTTACTCTGGACCTAGCCTCTAATTGTACCACGGTCCCACGGCCCAGGACTCTCCCTCTCTTGAGGATTGAGAGATCAGAGGGATTCCAGAACTCCCTGGCCCAGGCCACACTGATGCCAGAGAGGTTTACTCTTAAACCCTAAAGTCAGTTGGAGTTCATTCCAACGTCTAATTCCTCTAGCAAACTGAACTTATTCTTTGTTTGTTGCCTCTAAACACTTTCGGCCACAGCTGAATTCCTTTGTCTCCTTGCTGTGTAAATTTGGGTGGAAAACTCTGGTTGTCTAGCATCTTCTCATTCTGTCTTTCATTCTTCATTTCATACAAGAAAATAGTTGGTCTGTAAAGCTACTTAATATGTTTCTGGTCAGGTGTACAAAGCAAATCCAATGGAGAGAGAATTATAAAGGGACTGGTCCCTCCCTCAAGAAGACTGCATTCTCACTGGAGAGATGGGTCCGTGCTTATAACACTTAAACAACCTAAAACACTGCGAAGAATGGGAATTCCAGAAAACTTAATCGTGCTCATGAGGAACCTTTACATAGATCAAGAGGCAGTTGTTCGGACAGAACAAGGGGATACTGATTCATTTAAAGTCAGGAAAGGTGTGCATCAGGGTTGTATTCTTTCACCATACCTATTTAATCTGTATGCTGAACAAATAATATGAGAAGCTGGACTATATGAAGAAGAAGGGGGCATCAAGATAGGAGGAAGACTCATTAACAACCTGCGTTATGTAGATGACACAACCTTGCTTGCTGAAAGTGAAGAGGACCTGAAGCACTTACCAATGAAGATCAAAGACCACAGCCTTCAGTATGGATTACACCTCAACATAAAGAAAACAAAAATCCTCACAACTGGACCAATGAGCAACATCATGATAAACAGAGAAAAGATTGAAGTTGTCAAGGATTTCATTTCACTTGGATCCACAATCAACAGCCATGGAAGCAGCAGTCAAGAAATCAAAAGAGGCATAAAAAAAAATAGCATTGGGCAAATCTGCTGCAAAGGACCTCTTCAAAGTGTTGAAGAGCAAAGATGTCACCCTGAAGACTAAGGTGCGCCTGACCCAAAACATGGTATTTTCAATTGCATCATATGCATGTGAAAGCTGGACAATGAATAAGGAAGACCAAAGAAGAGTTGATGCCTTTGAATTGTGGTGTTGGCGAAGAATATTGAATATACCATGGACTGCCAAAAGAAAGAACAAATCTGTCTTTGAAGAAGTACAACCAGAATGCTCCTTAGAAGCAAGGATGGTGAGACTGCATCTTACATACTTTGGATATGTTGTCAGGAGAGATCAGTCCCTGGAGAAGGACATCATGCTTGGCAGAGTACAGGGTCAGCGGAAAAGAGGAAGACCCTCAAGGAGGTGGATTGACACAGTGGCTGCAACAATGAGCTCAAGCATAACAACGATTGTAAGGATGGCGCAGGACCGGGCAGTGTTTCGTTCTGTTGTGCATAGGGTCGCTATGAGTCAGAACCGACTCAACAGCACCTAACAACAACAACAACAAAAGGCAGGAAGATCCCTGGCTAGGTCAAACAGTTTGCTCTCTGTTACAAACCAAAAGGTTGGGAGGTTCAAATCACCCAGTGGTGTTGCAGAAGAATGGCGTAGCAATCTGCTTCTGTGAGATTATAGCCAAGGAATCCCTGTGGAGTGCAGTTTTACTCTGAAGCACCTAAGGTTGCCATGGTCAGAATAGACTTGACCGCAGCGGGGGAAGAGGACAGGCAGAGGGCATTGGTGGTTGGGTGGTAGAATTCTTGCCTTCCATGTAGTTGATTCCTGGCCAAAGCACCTCCTGTGTGCAGTCACCACCATCTGTCGGTGGAGGCTTGTGTGTTGCTATGATTCTGAACAGGTGTTAGTGGAACTTCCAGACTAAAATGGACTAGGAAGATAGGCCTGGCGATCTACTTCTGAAAATCAGCCGACAAAAACCCTGTGGATCACAATGGTCTGAAATGCAACCAGTGATGGGAATGGCACAGGGCTGGGCAGCATTTCATTCCATTGTGCTTGGGGTCCTCATGAGTGGGGGGCTGACTTGACAGCAGCTAACAATAACAAGAAGAGGACAGGAGGGTAGAAAAAAGGCCTGAGCCCCAAAAGCAGGACAGTTGTGGACTAGAGAGGTCAGTATAGAGACATAAGTATGGACATGGCCTAAATGGGGACAGAGAATAACCCATCACAGCCAGAGTGGAAGGGTCATGTGAGGTTGGGGGAGGTAGGCGGACAGGCTGGGTGAGACTGTAAAGGCCCTTGAATGGCAAGTTAAAGACTTGGGATTTTGTCCAGAGGGCAATGGAAACCCATTGCAACTTTCTGAGCCAGAGAATGATATGATGTAGAGTTTGTTGTTCTTAGGTACCATATAGTTGGTACTGACTCATAGACACCCTACGTACAACAGAAAAAAACACCACCCGGTTCTGTGCTATCCTCACAATCGTTGCTATGTTTGAGCCTACTGTTGCAGCCACTGTGTCAACCCATCTTGTCCAGGGAGTTCCTCTTTTTTGCTGACCCTCTACCTTACCAAGCATGATGTCCTCCTCCAGGGTAACATGTCCAAAGTACCTGAGAAGAAGTCTTACCATCCTCACTTCCAAGGAGCACCCTGGCTGTACTTCTTCCAAGGCAGACTTGATTGTTCTTCTGGCAGTCCATGATATATTCCATATTCTTTATCAATGCTGTAATTCAAAGGCGTCATTTCTTCTTTGGTCTTCCTTATTCATCGTCCAGCTTTTGCATGCATACAAGGTGATTGAAAATATCAAGGCCTGGGTCAGGCAGACCTTAGTCTTCAAAGTGATGTCTTTGGTTTTTAACACTTTTAAGAGGTCTTTTGCAGCAAATTTGCCCAGGGCAATATGTTGTTTGATTTCTTGACTGCTATTTCCATGGGTGTTGATTGTGGATTCAAGTAAAACGAAATCCTTGACAATTTCAATTTTTTCTCTGTTTATCATATGTTGCTTATTGGCCCAGTTGTGAGGATTTTTGTTTTCTTTATGTTGAGGTATAACCCCCACTGATCTTCGTCAGTAAGTGCTTCAAGTCCTCTTCACTTTTAGCAAACAAGGTTGTGTCAGCTGCATAACAAAGGTTGTTAATGAGTCTTCCACCAATCCTGATGCCATGATTTTCTTCACATAGTCCAGCTTCTCAGTTTATTTGCTCAGCATACAGATTGAATAAGTATGGTGAAAGGATATACCTCTGACACGTACCTTTCCTGATTTTAAACCATGCAGTATCTCCTTGCTCTGTTCAAACAACTGCCTCTTGATCTGTGCACAGTTTCCTCATGAGCACAATTAAGTGTTCTGGAATTCCCACTCTTCGCAATATTATCCATAATTTGTTATGATCCACACAGTTGAATGCCTTTAGAGGCGGCTAAAATATTTTCACCTGGAGGGGAGTCTTGGCATCTCCGAATCAGCAGCTGCAACACAGAATTCATCATCTTCCTCCTCAGACCAGCCCCTGGCTTCTATTTCAGCTAATGACATGTCAGCACAAGTGTCACCTCCCCCGGTTGCTCTCTGACACACTACCCAGGTTTATTTTCCTCATAACACTTATCACCATCGGCAGTGATCTTACGTATGGACTTGTTTCCTTGTTGCCTGTTGTCCCACAGAATATAAGCAAAATAGGATGGGGGGAGGGGATGCTCACTGTTGCATCTCTGCACCAATGATAGTACTGGCAGATGCTCAATTGTGTTTGTGGAATGAATGAAAAATGAATGGATTACATAACTGATAAGTCAATTAATGGCACCACTATTTTCTTGGTCACCCTGGCCCCAAACCCTATGATGGTTCTTGACTCGTCCTTCTTCCTCCTCTGCAGGGTCCACTCAGCCCCAAGTCTCTGGTTATTGTCTCTGCATCCTTTCCTGTCTCCACTGACTCTCTTTGCATTTATACCTTGAATCTCTCAAACAACCCTAAGCTCCTTGAGTACACAAATTCCTCTCCATTATGTTCCCCCACGGGGCTCAGCACAGGATCTTGACAATGACAGCTCCCATTGATCCAGTCTTTGCAGTTTCCCAAGTGCTTTTCATATCATCCTCGTATACCCAGGGAAGATTCAGGACTCAAACCTCATTCTTCAACTCTAAATACCACCCTTCTTCCATTATTGGTCTGATTTATGCATAATTGGCATTATTGAATGCTGGGATTGCTCAAGATTGATCGTAGAGAGAGAAGCTGAAAGTGGAAAAACCAGTTGGGGAAAATATCCATCTGTGGTGACACAAAAGGAAAAAAAAGACAGACTTGTTTGTTCTTCTGTCAGTCCGTGGTTTATTGCATATTCTTCACCAACACCATATTCAAAGGCATCATTTCATCTTCGGTCTTCCTTATTCATTGTTCAGCTTTTGCATGCATACAAGGTGATTGAAAATATCAAGGCCTGGGTCAGGCAGACCTTACTCCTCAAAGCAACATCTTTGGTTTTTAACTCTTTTAAGAGGTCTTTTGCAGCAAATTTGCCCAGGGCAATATGTTCTTTGATTTCTTGTCTGCTATTTCCATGGCTGTTGATTATGGATCTGAGTAAAATGAAATCCTTGAAAATTTCAATTTTTTCTCTGTTTATCATAATGTTGCTTACGGGAAGTGAGTGAATCGGGGTGGGGGAAGGTGGGGCATAGCTAAAAGCTGGGGCTAGAGAAGGGTGACTTCCAGAAGCTAATTTGCTCAGTCCCAGGAGGCATGCATCCTATTCCCCAATTTCTTGTCATTTAAGACAGAGAGATTTGTAGCCACTCCCAGAGAAGACATCAGAGACCATGTTAAAGGGCCAGAGAGATTCTGAGTCCAAAGGAGACATTATTTATTGGTTTTCTAGCTTAATGTTTATAAGCGATACGTATTGAAAATGTAAGCAATCCCATTGGGAAAAAAGTTACTAAGGACAAAAATATAGAGAGAAAAAATAAAATGAAAATTACCAATCATTTCACCATTCAGAAATAATCATACCTAACATTTTGGTGTACATTTTTTCAGACTATATAAACATAAGTGTAAATACAAGCATAAACGTACACACACATTTGTTGTTAATAAGATGGGCTACATACAGTTTTGCAACTTGCTTTTTGTTCACCTAATTTTTCTTTTAATAATATGTAGTGAACACAAAGGAGATTTTATACACCCAAAGGGCAGTTTGAAAAGATAACCTCTGGGATAAACAGGAAGCCAGAGAAGATATGTGAGCATAAAGTGAGTGGCTAAGCTCTATGGTTTTGAAAAACGTAATTAAAGTAAATAAATCTTAGATGTCCTGCCAGGTTAGGTAATTATTAGCTCTCTATCAGCAAGGCCACTAACTGATAGACTCACAGGATGTTGGTACTTGAAGTGGCCTTTGAGATTATCTAATTCATTCTCCTTACCTTAGGTATTGAGAAACTATAAGCCCAAAGACGTTAACTAACATGCCTAAAGAGACAAGTCTGGAAAGCAACAGAGCTGGAATGAGAACCTAATCCCCTAACTCCCAGTCCAGAATGCTTGCCACTAAACCCCACTGATAAATAGAGTGTGTGTGCTTCAACACCGTCATGGATTGTGTCCTCCCAAAATATGCGTCAACGTCAATGTGGTTAGGCCATGATTCCCAGTATTGTGTGGTTATCCTCCATTTTGTGATTACAATTTTATGTTAAAGAGGATTAGGCTGGGATTGTAACACCCTTACTAAGGTCACATCCCTGATCCAATGTAAAGGGAGTTTCCCTAGGATGTGGCCTGCATCACCTTTTATGTTACAAGAGATAAAAGGAAAGGGAAGCAAGCAGAGAGTGGGGACTTCATACCACCAAGAATGCTGCACCAGGAGCAGAGCGCATCCTTTGGACCCAGGGTCCCTGTGCAGAGAAACTCATAGTCCAGGGACAGATTGATGAGAAGGACCCTCCTCCAGAGCCGGCAGGGAGAGAAAGCCTTCCCCTGGAGCTGGTGCCCTGAATTTGGACTTCTGGCCTACTAGACTGTGAGAAAATAAATTCCTCTTTGTTAAAGTCATCCACTTGCAGTACTTTTGTTATGGTAGCACTAGATGACTAAGACAAACACATACACTCACGTGCAGGATGGAATGGGGAGAGATGGGATCCTCGGTTGTTCACCAGGTGTAAAACATCAGTGGAGGTGAGTGTATTAAGAGGGTAGCAAAATGTCCCTGTGCATAAGAGTGCTTGGCTCTGATGTCAGACCATGGGGACCAAATTTTGGTTCCCTTATTGAACTTGCTGTATGACCTTGAGTAATTTACTAACATTATCTTGCCTCCATTTTCTCACCTGTATAAAGGGGATAATAACAGCATCTACCTCATCAGGTTTCTGTGAGAATTAAATGAGATATTGCACACAAAGGGCTTAGCAAGGTGTTAGGCACATAGAAAGACCTCAATAAATGTGAACATTCATGATTATTAATGCTCTGGAATAAAGGTCAATGTCCTTGCAAACTTGAAAAGGAGCTCAAGGTGGTATCGCAGCTGTCTTTGGCTGTGGGCATCTATAGAGAAAGAGGAAAGGAGCCCAACAATGGAGGTAGTCAGCCCTATCCACTACTAGGGCAGTAACTAAGAAGGATGGGAGAACATGTGGCCCAGAGTGGAGCTGCAGGCAGCGGCGGGCTCAGGAACTGTCCTCTATTCTCACTGCAAGAGCCACCATCATGATTCAGGCCATCCTCACACCCCCTGGGCTGGTCACT
Organism: Loxodonta africana; assembly: GCF_030014295.1. Classification (NCBI taxonomy): domain Eukaryota; kingdom Metazoa; phylum Chordata; class Mammalia; order Proboscidea; family Elephantidae; genus Loxodonta; species Loxodonta africana. The sequence continues at coordinate 24,436,009 of NC_087357.1, forward strand.
TTTTATATAAATCAAGGGTCTAGAAAAATGGTTTCCTCATGTTTTATAATCTACTTGAGGTAATCGATTGTTTAAAGGAAAAATAATAAGTTATTATGGGGTTTATAACATATGTAGAAGTAAATTTATTATAACAATTGAATTAGATAATCTCAAAGGCTGCCTCAAGTACCAGCTTAGTACAAAGACTAGGAAGAGGGAAATATAAGTTTACTGTTACAAGTTCTTTCACTAGACACGAAATAATATAACATTACTTGAAGGTTGTGGTAAGACATATATTGTAAATACTAGCACAACCATTAGCAACAACAAGAGAGTGGTATAACCAATAAGCCAATAGTGGAGAAAGTATAAAATTATCTTTTAAAAAATACTCAAATCATCCAAAAGAAGGCAGACACAGAGGAAAAAATGTACAAAGAACAGAAGGAACACATTAAAAACAAACAGCAGAATGGTAGATTTAAGTTCAACAGTATCAATAATTACACTAAATGCAATTTAAAAGGCAGAGAGAGACTGGATAAGAAAACCAAGACTCTATTATATGTTGTGTACAAGAAAATAACTTTAAATATAAAGACACAGGTAGAGGGTAAGTAAAATAAAAAGTTATACCATGCAAGCAATAGTAAAAAGAGAGCTGGAGTAGCAATATTAATACCAGACAATACAGAAAACAGAACCAGGAATATTACTAAGACATAGGGGAACATTTCAAAGCGACAAAGAGGTCAGTTCATCAAATAGACATAACAATCCTAAACATTTTTACACTTAATGGCAAAGCTTTAGAATACATGAGGAAAAACTCCAATTATAACAGAACTGAATGGAGACATAGGCAAATCCCAATTATAGCTGGAGACTTGTTTTCTCAGTAACTGATAGGAGAGTAGACAGAAAATCAGTAAGACATGGAAGACTTGAATAACTTTATCAAGCAACTTGACCGAATAGAAATTTCATAATGCCACCCCCAACAACGGTAGAGTACATATTTTTTTTTTTGAAGTGTGCATGAAATATTCACCAAGATAGATCGTACTTTGGGCCATAAAAGAAATCTCAATGATTTAAAGGGATCAAATCATGCAAAGTATAAAAATCAATTATCAGTTTCCAGGTTAAGAAATTAGAACAAAAAGAAAGAAAGAAAGAATTAAACCCAAAGTGAACAGAAGGATGGGAAAATAAAGATAAGAACGGAAATCAATAAAGTAGAAAATGGATGAACAGCAGAGAAAAAAAATCAATGAAACCAAAAGCTATATTTTTGGAAAATATGAATAAAATTGATGCATTTCCAGCTAGACTGATAGGAAAAAATGAGAAAGGATAAAAATTACTTATATAAGGAATGAGAGAGGGACTACCACTATAGATCCTAAGGTATTAAAAGGATAATAAGAAAATATTATTAACAACTTTATGCTAGACAAATTCAGCAATGCAGATGACATAAATAATTTATTTGGAAAGACGCAAACTATTAAGGCTTACTCCAGAAGAAACAAATCACTGGAGTAGCTCAATATCTATTAAATAAATGGAATTCATAGTTTAAAATCTTCACAAAAAGAAAACTTCAGGCCCAAATGACTTCACCGTTAAGTTCTACCAAACATTTGAAGAAGAAATATCAATTCTATACAGTCTCTTACAGAAATTCAAAGAGGAAGGAACTCTTCCCAAATCATCATATGAGGGCAGCATTATCCTGATACTAAATATACCACATGAAAAGACTAGAAACCAATACCCCGCATAAACATAGATACAAAAATCCTTAACAAAATCTTAGCAAATCAAATGCAGCAATATATAAAAAATATAACATATTATGGTCAAGTGGGATTTATCCAAGAAATGCAAGGTTTAATCAACTTTCAAAAATCAACCCATGTAATGAAATTAAGAAAACAATTCCATTTACAATAGCATCAAAAAGAAAAAATATTTAAAAATAAACATAATAACAGAAGTGTAATACTTGTACACTGAAAACTACAAAGCATTGTTGATGGAAATTAAAGACTTAAATAAATGGAAAGATGGCCCAAGTCATAGATTGGAAGACTTAGTACTGTTAAGACGGCAATATTCTCCATATTGCTCTACAGATTTAATGCAAGCCCTATCAAAATCCCAGCTGACTTTTTGCAGAAATTGACAAGCTGATCCTAAATTGCACATGAAAATCCAGTGACACAGAATAGCCAAAACAATCTTGAGAAGGAAGAATAAAGAGTTGGAGGGCTCAAACCTCTGATTTCAAGACTTACTGAAAAGCTGTAGTAATTAAGATAGTATCATATTAGCTATAGTTGTTGTTAGCTGCCATCCAGTCGCTTCTGACTCAGAGCGATCCTATGTACAAAAGAACAAAACAACGCCAGTTACCATGCCATCCTTGCAATTGTTGCTTTGCTTGAGCCCATCGTTTCAGCCACTGTGTCAATTCATTTCATTGGAAGTCTTCCTTTCTTTCCCCGACCTTCTACTTTGCCAAGCATGATGGCCTTCTCCAGGAACTGCTCCCTCCTGATTAAACGTCCAAAGTATGTGAGACAAAGTCTTGCCATCCTTGCTTCTAAGGAGCATTCTGGCTGTACTTCTCCCAAGGCAGATTTGCTCCTTATTCTGGCAGTCCATGGTATATTCGATATTCTTTGCCAGCACTATAATTTAAAGGCGGCAATTCTTCTTTGGTCTCTCTTATTCATTGTCCACGTTTCACATGCATATCAGGTGACTGAAAACACCATGGCTTGGGTCAGGTGCACCTTAGTCCTCAAAGTGACATCTTGCTTTTTAACACTCTGAAGAGGTCTTTTGCAGCAGACTTGCCCAATGCAATGTGTCTTTTGATTTCTTGACTGCTGCTTCCGTGGCTATTGACTGTGGATCCAAGTAAAATGAAATCCTTGACAATTTCAATCTTTTCTTTATTTATCATGATGTTGGTCATTGGTCCAGTTGTGAGGATTTTTATTTTCTTTATGTTGAGGTGTAATACATACTGAAGGCTGTAGTCTTTGATCTTCATCAGCAAGTCCTTCAAGTCCTCTTCGCTTTCAACAAATAGGGTTGTGTCATCTGCATATTGCAGGTTGTTGATGAACCTTCCTCCAATCCTGATGCCACCTTCTTCATATAGTTCAGCTTCTTGGATTATTTGCTCAGCATACAGATTGAATAAGTATGGTGAAAGGATACAACCCTGACGCATATCTTTCCTAACTTTAAACCACACAGTATCTCCTTGTTCTATTCGAACGACTGTCTCTTGGTCTATGTACAGGCTCCACACAAGCATGATTTAGTGTTCTATAATTCTCATTCCTTGCAATGTTATCCATAATTTGTTATGATCCGCACAGTCAAACGCCTTTGCATAGTCAATAAAACACAGATAAACATCTTTCTGGTATTCTCTGCTTTCAGCCAAGATTCATCTGACATCAGCAATGATAGCCCTTGTTCCACTTACTCTTCTGAATCCAGCTTGAATTTCTGGCAGTTCCCTGTAAATGTACTGCTGCAACCGCTTTTGAATGACCTTCAGCAAAATTTACTTGTGTGAGATATTAATGATATTGTTTGATAATTTCTGCATTCTGTTAGATCACCTTTCTTTGGAATGGGCACAAATATGAATCTCTTCCAGTTAGCTGTCTTGCTGGCATAGACGAGGGAGCACATTCAGTGCTACATCGATTTGTTGAAACATCTCGATTGGTATTCCATCGGTTCCTGGAGCCTTGTTTTTCTCCAATGCCTTCAATGCACCTTATATTTCTTCCTTCAGCGCCATTGGTTCTTAATCATATGGTACCTCCTGAAATGGTTGTACATCAACCAATTCTTTTTGGTGCAGTGACTGGTTTATTTCTTCCATCTTCTTTTGATACTTCTCCATCATTCAATATCTTCCTGATAGAATCCTTCAATATTGTAACTCAAGACTTGAATTTTTTCATCAGTTCTTTCAGTTTGAGAAATGCCCAGCGTGTTCTTCCCTTTTGGTTTTCTAATTCCATGTCTTCGTACATTTCATTACAATGCTTTACTTTTCTTCTTGAACTGCCCTTTGAAATCTTCTGTTCAGCTCTTTTACTTCATCATTTCTTCCTTTTGCGTTAGCTACTCCACATTCAAGGGCAAGTTTCAGAGTCTCTTCTGACATCTTTGGTCTTTTCTTTTTTTCCTGTCTCTTTTTAATGATCTGTATGTACAAGTAGTCCCTGACTTATGATATATTCAACTTACAACAAACTGCATGTAAGACCATCTTTTTTTTTTTTTTTTTTGTACATCTTATTGTTAGTAACATGTGCTACACACAATGTTGAAGCATGTAACTTGTTGATTCTCAGATGTTCACTCGCAGATGTTCAAAGATTGTATTTACAAAGATAATAATAATAAAAGGCAATAATAATGAAAACTAAAAAATAAATTACGTATTCAACTTGCGTCAGAACCTATTTACGAGGAAGTCATTGGATTGGAACCCCATCGTAAGTCAGGGACTACCTGTATACATTTGTCAAAACTCATTTAACTGTAAACTTAAAATGGGTGAATTCTATTGTGTGTAAATTATACTTCAATAAAGTTAATTTAAGAAAATTACAAACATCATTATTTAATTCCCATTGTGATAGAGCTCTGGATGTAGGTATAGTTACCCAGAGGGCATTTAATATGGAAGCCTGAAATCTGAAGAGGTTTCCCTGAGTAAGGGAAGTCATGGGTGAGATCCATAGGAGACCCATAAATTAGGAGGATGAAGATGGGAAAGGATGAGCCTTCCCCGTAGAGGAGGGATGTGTGCAAAAGCCCCCTCTGCAGCAGCCATGCCAATAGAAACCCCACTTCTGCTTGCCCAACCCTAGTCCACCACTGTGACTGTTGTAATTAAGTCATGACCACCATTCCTTGAGGACTTATCACATTTATTATTCCTCATCACGTTTACTTTTCATAATTGTACCCACACAGTAGTGTACCCATTTTATGTATAAAAACTTTGAGACTGAAATATTTGTCCATGTCCACACAGCTAGTAAGTGGCAGAGCCAGAATTTAAACTTGAATTTATGAAGCTCCAGCCTTTGAGTTCCTAAACACTATACAACTTCTTTTAGACAATTCATTGACTCTTCTATCTAGGACAAACATCACCACCTCTTCTAACCCTTCGTATAACATAGTCTCTAATCCCTTCACTGCCCTGTTTGACATCATCTGCGTACACACCAGCTTGTTCATAACCCATTTAAAATTCAGTTCCCAGATCTAAATGCAATAATGTTGGAAAAGAAGACTTTGTAAAGTTAATGAACTTTTTTATAATGAGATCACTTGAAACCCTGCTCCAAAGAACTAATAGAGTTCATAACCATATTTAAGGGCATAGACATGGAGACACATAACTGAGAAACTTTTGAATTTCCTTTTCTGGAAACAGTACTGTGTATTGGAAAGAGTATGACCTTTGGAGTCCAACGTGAGTTGGGTATTGTGGGTCTGACATTGACAGGCTCTAGTTGTGTAACCTTGGGTGAAGCATGTAATCGCTCAGTTTTCTCACCTGTAAAACAGGGCTAACAATATCCATCTTGCAGGCTTCTGGTAGATCTTAAATGAGAGAACACATACAAAGCACCCAGCATGGGGCCTGCCCATAGTAATTGCTTGGAACATTGAAATTGTCATCTCCCTCCCCTGCTTTTCTATAAAAAACAGGTAATTCTGGGCTATTTGGGGGGTGGTTCTTCTGAGGTATGAAATGGAACTACACGACTTTTCGAAGTTACTTCTAGCCTGAGAGGCTCTAGGGGATTAGAGGACTTGTTCCCAGTCCCCCACTCATCCCACAACCCCCATCCTTACACTCACATACACATATGTTGCCTTTGGGGACAGCTCTCTTTTAAGGTCCCAAGCATGAATTTCCCCAGGGTCTGGTACCAGAAGCCATGCTTCCCGATTCTAAGTCCACGGTTCTTTCCTTGCCAATTGGAAATAGTTTGTTTTTCATCTTCCCACCATAACGGTATATTTGAGGCTCTACTCTTTGGGAGGTTTGCTCCTCTCAAGTGCACATTTTCTCCTGGCTTCTGAGAAAGCCCAGAATGACAAATGTACAGACGCTTCAAGGGTCTATTTTAAGCCCCTCACCTGGTGGCATATTGGTTTCTGTAAACTTTATAAATGAATGGGGGAGATTTGATCTGCTACTACAAGTAAGCCAACATTTAAAATTTAGATACCATAATTTATCACCTTAGGGTGCTCACTGGAGATGGGACAAGGCAGGGGGATTGAGTTTTATTGTGCCCTTCTTATTGGACACTCAATCTGCAAGTATTAGTTAAGCATTTTACATGGCAACTTGGCAGGATTCCTGTGCCTTCCAGCTGAAACTGCCCTGTAAGGGAATCTGAGCTAGGCAGATCTCTGAACTGGGTGGAAACTGATTGCATGCATTAACTGCCCTAGCATTCCGAATCCTGCCTTGACTCATCCCTTAGGCATTCTTGCATTGTTCATTATTTTTTTTAATATCTTTTTTTCCTGTAAAATGTATATAACATTAAATTTTTCCACTTTAACCAATTTATAAGAATTCAGTGGCATTAATTACATTCAAAATGTGGTGCAACTGTCACCACTATCTATTTTCAAAACTTTTTCATCACCCCAAACAAATTCTGTACCCTCTAAGTAGTAACTCCTATTTGTTAACTTTTTATGACTTTCACTCCCACTGGAATGTAAAAATAAGTTAGTTCTTATCGAACCCTGGTTCTCTCTCAGGCATTTGGCTAATATCAAAAGTGTGGCACGAGGTCAGCAGAGAAGCAGAATCAGGGAGAATTATCATCTTTACTCTCCCAGACATGCCTCTATCTGAGAAGATGCTGGAGACCAACAGAGGTGTCCCTTAAAGTCCAAGCATGAAGGAAGTGGACACTGCCAGCTTGAATTTCCACCCGGTCCTGGAGGTCAGTGTGAAGTTGGTCTTGGCAAAAATGGAGGTGCAATTGAAGAGACTATTAAATGGAGGGAGAGTTACAGAGCATCCCCAGCTGTGGGCCTTCACTTGGCTTACCCTCCAATGACTCACCAGTTTATGAGCAATTTTCATATGCCTGATTTAGAGGACTTACTCACCCTTCGGAGAAAGACTTTAATCCAATAAAGCAAATGTCAGCAAGTGAGACACAGCTTAGCACATCACCCCAGCCTGCATCCCCCTTCCCACTCCTTGCTTGCTTTCCCTGCTTGAGGCCCTTCTAGCACCTGGACAGGCCCACACAGTAGGCAGCCTTCGAGGACACACTCCAAGGGTCATCAGAGGCTCCGAGGTGTGAAATAGGAAAGGGGCCTCCAGTATCAGGGTTAAGGACTAGAACCCAGGACTTTTCAACCCCTGTCCACTTTGTTCCTGTGGAAACTCTTGCTTGAATTATGTGGTCAAGGAGAGTGGACTGGAGAAAATATGGCCTCCCCTGTCAGGATGGCTTTCTCATCTGTGGGCTTTCCAAGGAAGCTGTGCAGGGTGGATTGGAGAAAGGAGATTGGAAAGCAAGGTCTCATGCAAAGTGTTTGAGGTGAGATATTTAGAGTTGGGCTACCCTGGATTCTGTTGCCATCTTGCTATTTGCTGACATGGTGCACATTGCAGGAGCTGGAGGCCTCTTTGGACCCTGAGATTGAAGGGTATGGTTGGAATCCCCCCTGTATTAGGCACCAGTTGATTGGGGCAGAACAAATCCAGTCAATCTCCCACATCCCCTGACTAGGACAAAGGCCCTAAGAGTTAGGCTGGAACAGAGGTAGGACCAGGCATGGGGAGAAGCCAATTATGCCCCTTCCTTCCTCCAACAACGCAGTGGAAATTACTCAGAAGGCAAGTTGATTCAGCCTTGGATTTAAACCCACCCATTGAGGGATTTACATAGAGCTCCTGAGGGAATTATCTGGAAGAATTAGTTGCAAGGGTAAAAAGAGGAGGGAACAGGCACTTAAGCTAAACCTTCGTCTGGTTTACTTCTCCATCCCTTGGCTGTTTATTTACTCAACATTTTCTGAATATCTGCCTTGTGTCAGACGTGGGGGTGGAGGCTGGTCACAAGCTTGGCTCTCAGGATGCTGGACTCAAGGGCCTCAAGCTATAAGGGACTTTCAGGATCATCTAACACAGCTCACTCATTTCATAGATAAGGAATCCAAGGATCAAGTGGAACTATTTGCCTGGGGTCATGGAGTGAAGAGCCCATAGCAGGCAGATGGCATTCTGTATCGTTAAGATCACTAAATCATAAGCTGACATACAGCCTTATGCCTATAGTTGCACACCCCACCACCATCACCTTAGAGTTTATTTGGAAATAAAACCCACTGAGGCAGGCTGGGCCCCCACCTCAAGGTACTCTTACCTTACCCCAATTCACTCAGGACAAAGGAGAAGTGCTTTTTTCCTTTTATGATTTTTATTTTGTACTATAAAAAAACAACCAGTAACATACTGCTTTTCTTCACATTCACAAGGGTTTTAGGAAATTATTGCCTTTTCCCCTACAGAAATAACCTATAGACAAAAAAGTAGTAGTACCACATTGCAAAATCTGCAAACCCCAGAAGTCAACAGCTTGAAGACAACCCCTAGGGGCAGGGATGAAAATAAGTATCACAAGAGACAGACACGCGCACATATAAGGACAGCAAGCAGGCGAAATGACGATTTTCAATGCCACTGACCATAATATAGAGTGGGCTTACTTGTCCTCCTGGTGCCCACTGCTACCACCACAAAGAGATGATTTTTGGTCTATAGTCTAGAGTAGTTTTAAAATGACACAACAGGGGCTTTGAGAAGAGATGCAACAAGAAAGGTTCAAGTATGAATAAGAATCATACCAAAGTCCAAGGTCAGGGAAGAACTCACAGTGAAAAAGAAACCCCAAAGAGTCAACGTCTTGCTACTTCAACCAACTGCCTCCAGTGGACCCAAAAGGGAATCTCAAAAACATCTGTAGGTTCAAACTACCAGATGCACAACCCAATGAGGTTGCTCTACCTCCCCGTGTGGGCTGGCAGGTGGTCTGTGCCCAAGGGCTTCTATTTTATGTCAGCTTAGGGACGCACCTCAACAGGAAAGCAACATTCCTATTGGGATGGTTCACACCCATGGACCTACAAACCCAGTGGGGTTACTTTCGTGACTAGATGGTGATCAGCTTATGCCCTGAAGCAATAGAGACAGACATTGAGACTGCCAAAGTTCAAAAAATAAGGTGGAAATTGTGCTTCCTTCAAAATGAATTGGCTTGTAACTGCCTTTTCTCCTGGTCCAGCAACTGCGTTCTCTGACGTTGCTGCAGGTATTTATTGCCTTATGCTTGAAATGAAAAGGCGAACGTTGAGGTGCAAGGACTGAGCAGTCCTGAGAGGGCAGGGGGTCTGGAAGTACAGTAGTCAGCACACGCTGTGCTCACATAATGGCTTGGCCTTCCTTCAGTCCCAAGAATGTATCCCCAAGGTCAGTATGAAGTTCATTTGCAACTGGTGACCCCTCACTATCCCACTGGCTCAGCGTGACAGAGTGAGGTCTTCAGTATTGCACAGGTATGAAATGTCCATGAGTTTAAAAATCAGAATCACAGTTGCTCTTGGGGCTGCGCTGGCTCCCCATTCTGGATTTAGCAGGATGTGGCTGTGGCCACTGGGCTCCTGCTGAGCTCTGTGACCGTTGAGTGGGTGGGCACTTGCGCCAGCACCGAGGTAGGAAATGTATAGTAGGAGCCCTGCATGTCAGAGCTCAGTGTCTGCAAATGGTCTAGAAATGAAGAGCCTGCTGCTTCCCCTTGGCAGGAGGGAGCCTGCGGGGTGGGCATGGAAGGCAGGATCTCAGATTCATACTGCAGGAGTTGACCCATGAAGCCAAAGTTGGGTGAGATCAGACTCCTCCTCTGCTTGATGTAATCGAAGGCCTCCTTCAGGCGGAACTGCTTGGTCTTCATAAGGTAAGCCATGCAGATGGTGGGTGAGCGCGAGATCCCAGCCTCACAGTGGACCAGGACCTTGCCTCCCTTTTCCCTGACACAGTCTGGAAGGAAGAAAAGAAGGTAGGAATGAGCTAGGCTTAGAATCCAAAGGCAATGCCAAGACACAAGAATTATGCATTATAGAAACTAGGTATCGAACCATTTTGCCTGCTTAAGAGCTATGGTCTTATTACTAGTCTTCTGCCAGTCTTCAACCACCAGTGGTAAGGACAGAGATTGTGAAGTTCTACTTAAGTCTATTCTTATTGAGAACCTTTATAATCTTCAGGAAGCCTTGGTGGTCCAGTGGTTAAGAGGTCAACTGCTAACCAAAAGGTCGACAGTTCGAATTCACCAGCTGCTCCTTGGAAACCCTATGGGACAGTTCTACTCTGTCCTACAGGGTAACTATGAATCGGAATCGACTCGAGAGCAACAGACTGGTTTGGCTTTTTTTTTTTATAACCCTTAGAGGTGCTTCCCACTTCTCCAGGATGCTTGCAGTTGCTGCTTCTGCCACTGGAGGTGCTACATGCGGAGTAATTACTTTCTGGGGATAGCATCTTAACTTGGGTTCCAGAAGCAGATTTTCAGAGGGTGTTGAGAAATCTGTGAAAAGGGTATGCATTTTTCTGAGGAGAGGATCCCAGACTCAAAGAATGGCTGGAGCAGCCATTCCTCCTCTCGAGGTCTGGTTCTAATGGTGATGACCTGGCCCCTGTGCTGGTTGAGGCCTCCTGGCCTCTCTGGACACCCAGTCTGGCTGTACCAGGGCAGCTCCCAGGGTTCCCACCACCAAACTTAAAGTAAATAGTGCACAGCCTCTAATTATAGCCCTGGCTAAGTGACGCTTACTAGATGGAGGATATAAATGGCTTTTGCAAACTACATCTTGCACAACAATGGGAGTCATTGCTATAAAGCTACCACCATCAGTTAGCATTCTTTATGTTCACTATGACAAAAAAGGGGGGAGGATGCTCTCCTTTCCTACCCTCCCACCCCAAAAAGCTACAACTTCTGAGGACAAGCTGTTATTTAAAAAATGCGAAAAGATAAAAGGTTAAGCATATACCTATCAAATCAAAACCACAAAAAATATAGTCTTTCCAATTCCCTCTCTTCCTGATAAGAAACAATTACATCACAGGAAGCTAGATGAGGCCACAGTAAGCAAAAATATGTAAGATTTCCAAGAGGGAAAAAAGTCAGCCCCTCCTCTCCCCTCAAGTTCAATTAGTTTGCAAATGCATCTGTGAGATCTAAAAGGTAAAATTTCTGAGGGATCAGAGAGGAACCCTGGAGTTGCCCCTTCTGAGCCAAGACTCCAAAGAATATCTCAGGGTAGCTCATTAGAGCTGCCCTCAACTGAGTCTCTGGCTGAAGAAAAAAAGGCCTTCTAAGTAGTTCAGAGGGGGGACCTCAAGTCCCTAGGACTACAGGGCTGTGGCTACTATTCTTCTCTGCCCCTCTGTTGACCTCCTTTATAGTCTAACTTCTAATTGCCCTCGTGTCACATCCAAGAAAGCAAAGGGCCTAGGCTGCACTGCTTCTGGAACCTCCTCTAAACCTCAAGGACTTGCCTTCCCCATAGCCGTGTCCTCGGAAGAGGTCCAGGCATGGTTCAGCACGCTGCCCACCGAGATGCTCATCCCTGCCCCCATCAGCTGGGCAGAGTCTTGGACGATGTATGCTGTGCTTTTGAAACAATGTGGGTTTCAGTACCCAAAAAACCCAGTGCCGTTGAGTTGATTCCAACTCATAGCAACCCTATAGGACAGAGTAGGACTGCCCATTAGTGTTTCCAAGGAGCACCTGGCGGATTTGAACTGCCGACCCTTTGGTTAGCAGCTGTAGCGCTTAACCACTACGCCACCAGGGTTTCCTCTGTGGGTTTCGGTGGTTGTGTACAAAAACACAGACACATAGACACAAAAGATGGGTAGGAAGGGTTCTGAGAAATGGATGGAGGCGGGTTTAATGACCTCATTAAGTAGCTATCTAGGTAATTAAATAACAGGCTGAGAAGGGCAAGGCCTTCCCAGGGACAAGGAAGGAGACAAGTCAAAGTTTCCCATCCTGAACCCATTATTTTGGCGGCCTCTAAGAGACTCCAAAGGAATCATCTCAGCCCAGAGGCTCAGGGGACAGGACGAGAGGCTCTGCCTTTGGCCTCTGGTGAGTTTCTCCTCAGGGTTTCCTGCAGAGCGGAAATTGTGTGTGATAAGCAGAGAGCGCCCACCATGTAGCTGAAATGGGGGGCCCTTTAATTGCTACCTGTACTCAGTAATTACAGCTGTGCCTAGCACCTGCCTTTTCCCCTCCAACATCCCTCAGAACAAGACATAGGAAAATCATGTCTCATTTCAACAACCAAACGTGTTGAAGACAAACAGAAAGACGACTCTGGAAAGGGAGGCATGCTCACAAGGTTGGGGAGTGGTGCTTGCAAATTTGAGGTAGAAAAATGTCAGCCCAGGCCCCAAGGGAGAGAGATGGGGGAAAGGGCAACAGCACAGGAACCCTAAGGCCCAAAGCCCTTCCCAGGCCAAGGGGCCAGAGGTCAAGACCTTGGTTTTCAGGCCTGTCCAAGGGACTAAATGATAACTGCCTCACAGGAATGCAGAGAGGATACAAAACATGCCAACTTTCCTGTGCGTAAAGCATGGAGCTTGAGTCAAGTGCTATCTTTAGTCCCAAATTAGCTGAAATCGCAAAACAAATTGCCCCCAAGCTGTTTGCCAAAAACCATGGAAAGCTGCCGGGCTCTTGGGGCTCAGTGCGTAAGTAGTGCTCTCTCAATCCTTCTGTTTGCTTTTAAAAATATCCCAACCTACGTAGACACAGCTAGGGAGGTTCTTTTCCCCCTGCTTCTCTCACGTGGAGCCTTATGTGTGGATGCATTCTCTGCTCCCCACCCAGCTAGAAACAGTAAAAAAAAAAAAGTGGCAGTGACTATTGTCATAAAAGTATGTTAATTCATTTATCTTGCAAATTAAAACTTCTATTGATAGCAACTTAAATCCTCTCTTCTGCCTTTTCGGTGGCTGTGGCCCATCTTGGCTCCAACTCTTGGTGGTTGGGTAGACAAGACACTTTATTTTTGGTGAAGGTAGCCCCCATCAATACATCAAAATACAAGAACATATGCCTTTAGGGGGTTCCGAAAATAAGGGAGAGGGACTAGCTGGACCTACCAATGAAGTCTATCGCTTCTTGGAAGTGGGAGCTAATGTCAGCTGTGTGGCTGTCTTCCACGGGGATCCATTTGTAGTGTAGGTGGGTCGTGCAGATGTCAGAGGTCCGCCGTGAGACATTCAGCAAAGCCGTGATGTGCAGGTTGGCAAGGAACTCGCACTTGGATGCATGGTAGGCACTTCCAAGGTAGAGAAAGGGGAGGATTTCAACTGGGCTACCCTGTAAGCAAGGGCAAATGACACCAGGAAATATTGGATTAGCTTGCTCATTTGGGAGACGAAAAAAAACAACCGTGACCTATTTGTTTTTTAATGTGGGAGGTTCCCTTTCTGGTTTTCAGGTAGAGAGATTTCAGAGTCAGGGCAATTCAACCAAGAGTGTGGATGGAGCCTCCATCCTGGCGAACTCTCCTCTCTACATTACTGCTGTCTTCCCAGGTTCCCTGCTATCCCTCAGTGACAGCAAAAGCCACACACAGCAGAGCTTTTCATTTTCTTACACATATCATGGAGGCAGGAAATGCCAGCAGCCTCCCTGGGCTCGCAAGGAGGAGAGGCAGCGTGGTGTGATGGGAGGAACTGAAAGATCGTGTTGAACTTCTAGCTGCCTCGAGAGAACAGGCCGAGTCCTTTAACGTCGGGCAGCCTCAGTTTCTTTATCTGCAAAATGACATCTTCCAGCTCTGACATTTTGTATATGGTATATCATCAATTAAGGAGCCCTGATGGTCAATGGTTAAGTGCTCAGCTGCTAACCAAAAGGTTGGCAGTTTGAACCCACCAGCATCTCTGCAGGAGAAAAGACCTGGTGATCTGCTCCTATAAAAATTACAGCCTAGGAAACCCTATGGAGACAGTTCTACTCTGTCCTACAGGAATTAACTCAATGGCATAAAACAACAACTTCATCAATCCTAAGACACTGTTGATCCTAAGATGCCTTCAGAGATCAGAGATGTTAAAATATACCTCCCTCTCCCCACAAAAGTGTATTTCTTAGAACTGAAAATAACCACTGTTTATCCAGAATCAGAGGAAGTTAAGTTTTTAGACAGAGGGGCTTCCCCCACCCTCGACTGCCTCATATGGGGCTTAGGGGATTGGAGAGAGATGCTTTTGGGAGGCCACCCACACGCCAGACTTCTCCACCCACACACCAGGTTTCTAGTTAACAAGATACAGATTAAGGGAGAACCGGAGACCATGTACCCTGAGGCAAAGATGAAAAGTACTGCTTGCTGGTTGGACTTTGTAGTCTCAGTATTTACAGAGTTATCTCAGGTTGTAAGAGAAGACAGTGATAGCTGGACAATGGAAGTCCCTGGAGATGTGGAGGAAAGCACTGGGCTGGGGACAGTTGCTGTCTCTTTGGGAGCCTTTCCTGTTCCATCCATCCACTTCCTGAGTTTCCATTTCCTCTCCTGGAATAAGAGTGGAGTGGCAACTCAAGAGGCCTCTGCCAGACCCATAATAAGAATGGGGCGTGATGAGGGGCAACAGCAGGCAATTTTCACTTTACCTCACATATTTTGCTTACTTTCTCTTCCTTGAGAACAAGTATTTAAGCAATGGCCAGTTTAGCCACTTGGAAGAAAGTTCTAGAAGGTTTTAAATAGGGTAATAATAACAACTGGTATTTTTATTAATACCCACTATGGCTGGGCTTGGAGCCCTGGTGACAAAGTGCTTAAGAACTCAGTTGTTAACCCAAAGGTCGGCAGTTCGAATCTACCAGCTGCTCCTTGGAAACCCTACGGGGCAGTTCTGCTCTGTCCTGTAGGGTCGCTATGACTTGCAATCAACTCAGTGGCAACGGGTTATGGCCGGGCTTAACACTTAAGATGTACCTATACAGTACCAATTTTACAACAAATCTATGAGGCAGGTAATGTTATCCTTATTTTACAAATAAGTAACTTGAGGCTCAGAGAGATTAAATAACTTGCGCGAGTCAGAGTTAGTCACTGGTAGAGCTGAGATTCAAACCCAACTCTGACTGCTTAGCGTGTCATTTCAAAATGGTGAGACATTATGAGAAAGCAAGTGTTTTAAGTAAAAACAGGAAGGAAAGAATTCCCTCCCTTCCTCTCTTCTAGAGACAAGATTTCCATTTGCATTCCCGCCCTTACAACTCCCCAAACCTTCACCTATAGAAAGCAGCCTTCCTGGGTGGCTATGTGGTCTAGTGGTTAAGAACCTGGGCTTGAGCTCAGACAGAGCAGCTCTAGGTAAAGTCCCAGCTCCAGACTTACTAGCTGTTATATCCTTGGAGGCAGCTTCTTTAACCTCTGAACCTTTATCTGTAAAATGTGGATAATAATATCTACCCTCTCGGGATAATTGCAAGGAGCAAATGGGTTAATGGATGCATTAAAGCCTCGTACATTACGTAGTTGCCATTATCATGCAAAGGCTGAAGGACAGATACCACAGATATAGCTTCTCTCCCTGTGGAGGACACAGGGCAGACACTGAGCTAGTCAATCCTAGCAGGTCTGAGCCTGGTCTGAGCTAGACCCCTTCCCTGGGGCACAGCTCCCCACTAGTTAGTAACTGGGAACCACTAGTTAGTTTCTAGCAGAGTTAGTGGAAAGTTCTTTGGAAAGGCGTCAGGAGACCCAAGTCCAGGCTTACTCAGTCACTGGCCAGCTGTGGGTCCCCACCAATGGGCACCAACAGCCTCATCCTCAATGGAATAAAGCAGGCAGTTGACTCTCCCTCTCTTGAGTGGCTGGAAAATGCTGACACATCAGGCCTGGCATACTATTCAGCTTCTTCTGGTGTTTAGCCCAACACACCCCTGAAACCAAGTTTCTTTCCTTTTCTTAATCTCCTGTTTAGAATCAAGAGGAACAAGCCGAAGGCCCTTAGAAACCCCAAACGTTAGTGAAACCTTGCCTAGCTTCTCTTGGTGCAGAAGCACTTCTAAGAAATAGCACCAGGGATTTCCCCAGATGAATCTTCAAGACACATCAGGGCGTCCCCAACACTCACTTGGCCAAAGGTCTATCACGCTTTCACGACACCCTGCCAATTCCTGTTTCTCTTTCACTTTCACAGAAACGGGAAAAACACAACTGAAACAAACAAACAAAAATAGAAATCTAACTAGGCCAGATGCTCATGGCTTGAAAGCCCAGGGTTCATCATAGACTGTGTGTATATTTAATAAAGGAAAACATACAAAACAATAACTCTGGCACTTTGCCAAGCTAACTGGCTTCCTGACCAAGGATTCCATTTAAGAAAAGGTCACAGGGCTTTATTTGGAATTCCATCCCTAGGGGCAGAGTTCTGCTCATGGGAGATAGCTAGTATTTTAGGCAGCATCTGCAAACTCTGGTGCTGTACTGGGGTTAAGTGCTAGGGCTCCTAACCAAACAGTCGGCAGTTCAGATCCACCAGGCGTTCCTCGGCAACTCTATGGGGCAGCTCTACTCTGTCCCCTAGGGTCCCACTATGAATCGGAATCAACTCAACAGCAATTTTTTTTTTTTCAGGCACCATCTAGAAGTCTTCTTATGATTTGGATATTTTCTTGTCTTGTGGGAAAAGTTCGAAAAGCTCCTTCCATCAAGTCAGGTGCCTCTTTAGAAAGACAGCCATGTGGAAAAGAAAACAAAGTTCTGAAAAGAACCACACCAGGAGTTAAGAGAAGGCGTTCTGGGCCTGGGGCTGCCATAAACCAGCTGGGCGGGGCGGGGGAGGCTCTTTGCAAATCAATCACCAACAGTTTTTTGCCCTACAAAAGGGGAAGATTGGTTTTGATTTCTGGTTTCTGTCACACTGAGTTCTCACCCGCCTTTTCTTCATCTTCCTGTACCATGCTAAGTAATGCCTGACCACTGAGCTTTCTACTTTACTCTTTCTTTAATGAGTTGTCACAAAGTACAGTTTTTTGAAGGGGGGAAAACACACACACACATGTTTAGAGAGACATGCAAACATACAGTGTTTCTTAATCTCCTCTCATTCTAGAATTTATGGAATTATAAGCATCAGAAACCCTTAGGAAGTTAGCCATCGAAACAGTAGGTTGTCCTCTTTCCCCACCCCCTCTGTTGCACTTAAAAATACTAATGAGACACGCCTTGACAGGTACTGGGCTGGTTTACAGAAACTATAGACTATGAACAATTACAAAAGAGATCAACACAGGAAACATGAAAGTCAGCCTTGAAATGTCTTCAGGGAAACCTAAACCAATACTCTGAAGCTTCTCTGAACCTTCCATTCCAGCTAATACTAATGTATCTTTCGCTTCCCCTTTTCTCCAGAAGCTGTCAAGCATCCTGTGGTTCGTTTGCACTTGTCAGGTTGTTTGCTGGAAGGAAGCCCATTTACTCTTGGATGGAAACTCAAGTTGGCAAGCAAGAGAGGCTCTCTAAAACTAGAGGATTCTGCCAACACTCTGGGCCACCAAGAACTAACCACAATTGCTGAGTGGAGAGAGGAAGAGCCAAGGAGGAATGGAGATGTACCTGGTCATAAGCAGGCCTGTAGTTGAGGCTGAGGACTGTTTTCCCACACTGGCTGAGGAGGGCTCTCTCTGTTTCGATCTTCTCTTGTGAAATGGGTTTTACGTCCACGCAACACTCCGGATATTCCGAATAGAAGGTCTCATAACCCCCTACACACACACAAAAAAAGGTAAGACAGATGTAAGCATTGTTTTCTCAAGCTGCCAGGAACTACTCAAAATTAATCTATACCCTGAGTGTGGAATAGTTAAAAATATGAAGCTAATATAGATTCTGGTGATGTAAAAAATTCAGTAAAACCAGCAACAGTTTGAGTAGAAATGGCTCTCCAGACACACACATCTAAAAACCTATAGTTCAGAGAGGCAATAATTAACTTTTTGTGTCTACCAGAAGCAGCTTAAACTGTGAAATGAAATATGTGACATCTGGCAAATAATAACCAAATCCCTCCAGAAGACAAGAGCTATTTTCTCTCGTTTACCTAAAATGAAGGTGTGATTATGCAGAATTTCACTAATTTGCGAGATGAAAGAGATTACTAAACTAGTTGGTTTCTTCATCCAGCCTCTCAGGTCTAAGCAGGACCATAGGTAGAATGCCTCCATTCCCAAAGGGCTAATGTGAGGTTTAAACTCAGGGCGATAAAACAGCCTTGCCTCTTCTTAGCCCAAGGTGCTAAGAATATTGCTGACCATCCTTTCAATAGGTCCAATTCAGGGTAATCAATCTAGCTAATTACCTTCAAAGCAAACTGGAGGAAGGACTTCTGAACTTAATTCTCAGCCCCCATAAGCAAAATCTGTCTCTTGCCCCTTAATGACCATTTCTTTCTTATTCTCCCCTTCTGACCTTTCTCCCCCTACATCATAAATCAATAAGCCAACTACTAAAAATCCGTAATATTATTTTAAGCTTCTTCAAACGTTGTCAAGGTAAAAACTACTTTCTGCCCAAGTCACAGAGACTTGCGTATATAAATAAGCCCTCTCAGGCCCATTCCGCTCAGTGGGAAAAAAAAACTACCAAATTTAAAGACCATCAGAACCCTCGGAATGCCAAGGGTTGCTGGGTAAACAGGCCAGCCTGGCTTGGGAATCCCTTTGCTTCCAACCCAAAGCAATGTAATGCACTTCCTGGGGCACCTGTCTTTTTCTGGTCCAGAGAATTCACTTCTGTCAAACCATCAATTAAATATGCTTTCTGAGACCATGCATTTTTCCCAAAGCCCTCCTGTTTTCTTCTGCTTTCTGGTGTTGTGACAACCCCTCAATAGAACACTTTGGCTTTTTTAAACCACTGCAGTGGACAAATGGTTAATGAATTACAGGGCAGTCACCAGCTTCCTCCCAGAAGCTGCAGCCAATTCCTAGAATGAGTCATATCGCCATCACTGCTCCCTCTCAGCTCTCTGAACTGTCCCCGCCCCCGTTTAGTACACCCAAATCTCCCGTGGTGACTTCAGCAAGTCACCCACTATGCTTTCCTGGACAAGCTTCTGGTTCTCCCCCCTCATGGTGACAGGAGGCCAGGCCAGATGGGGGTGGTGGGGAGGTGGTGGAGGTGTGAGTAGCCTCACTTCCCTGCACCCCAATAAGCCCCTGGCTCCCCTCCCACCTTGGGAGAATGCCACAGACCTACTCTGACACACCGTTTCCTCCTTGGAAG
Source organism: Loxodonta africana (assembly GCF_030014295.1). Taxonomy (NCBI): domain Eukaryota; kingdom Metazoa; phylum Chordata; class Mammalia; order Proboscidea; family Elephantidae; genus Loxodonta; species Loxodonta africana. The sequence continues at coordinate 24,455,419 of NC_087357.1, forward strand.
AGTTGTCCCTAGTCATAACCACCTAGTTGTTTCTCACACCTGAGCCTCTCTACCTTTTGGGCTCCAGGAGACGAACCAAGTGACTGGAGTGGAATCTGTTAAGAGTGGCCCAGGCTGTCCCCAACTTCAGGATGAGGCTTGGGAATGAGAAGCCTTCAGGCCACCCCAACTCTTGGCTCTAAATAGACCACTTAAGGGTTGGCTGACAGGACAGACAAGAGGCGTGGGTGTGGGCTGGAGCCTGCCTGCCTGTTGACAAAATACGCAGGCAGACCAGGAGTCTCAGTGCAGACAGGGACAGATAAACAGGACCCTGTCTCCGCTAGCTGGGGTCAGGAGGAGTCCTACAGATTAGATGGTCTCTGTCTTTCACCTACTCTCATCAGAGGCGTGGAGAGACAGAACATTCCTCTCTGGTGCCTCACTTGAGTTGCAAGAGCTGAGGGATGATTCTTAAGGCTGCTTCAACTCTCTTGAGAGTGATTCTACCTTCAATCACCACCACACCACCAGGGGAACAGAGACAGCACACAACCACTGTATATAAACATGTACTGACAACTCTATTGGTCATCACCCTCTCATTTTAGTGAGTTTTCTTTTTTTTAGAAGGGTGAAGAATGACTAGAAGAGTGAAAGGCATGTCCCCAAGATCTGAGATGCCACCAACTTAAAACCTGAAATCGTACCTGGACATAAGTAAGGTAAAAAGGGAAAAAAAAAGTTTGGCAACAATTTAGAAGTTCGATAGCGTTACAAGGGTTGGTATTAAGTAATTTCTACTGAAATTAGAAATGCACGTAACCTCTGACCCTGTAATTCTCATGACTTTACTGCAAGGCTGCTAGTGCGTATGCCAAAGCATGTGGACAAGAATATCTGCTGCCACATTACTTCAAATACTGAGACTTGAAGCAACCTGATGGCCATCACCAGGGACTGGTTGAAAAAGTGAAACAGACATATATGTTCTGATATGGAGGGTCTCCAAGATCTAGTTGGGTGAAAGAGGCAGGAACAGGCAATATACAACATTAACCCACATTTTAAAGATATTCAGGGAGAATCAACTTATCTACTGGGAGTGGGGTCAAAGGTGTGTGGAAGACCCATTTTTCACTACATAGCTTTTTGTGCTGTTCACATTTTTACCTTCATTTAAAAACAACACTTTAAACATTTTTTCAGAGCTGCGAGGCTACAGAGCTGCCTGCTTCCTGTGATAATAACTTCTAAACTGTCAGCATGACCCCTTGGAGAGGGGTGCGGAGCACATGTAGCACCAGGAGGGGGTTCCTGAAACACGTCTTTCAAGCTGCCTGAGGAGGCAGAAGTTTTTCCCAGAATCACTAAGAACAGGAGACACAAACCACATCAGGAAGAGAAAGAAATCAGAAGCGCTGTGTGAAACCTCCACAGAGCCCAAGGGAGGCCACTCTATCCCTTGGGGACCAAAGCTGCAGTCTTTCTAACAGGAATCAACAGAGGACTGTCAGCAAGAGGTGCTAATGGTGGTGGGAGCTGCCCACGTGCCTCCGGAATCTCCTGGCCTGGAGTGTGTGAAATTCCCCAAGTTGCATGGCTTTAAAACAGAGCCCCACTCTTCAGTTCACTGCACCAGAGCTCTGAACCACATGACAGGCAAGGGTTATTCCTCCAACCTGCTGCTCCCCATCATGGTTAACTCCCCAGGCTTCTGCACCAGGGCTAGATGCATCGTGGGGTGCCCCCAGTGTGAACCCTCATCTCTGCACTCCAGCCATGTGTCCCATACCTTGGAGGTTACAAAGGGCTCAAATACATGCGGGGTGCAATCATAGCAAGTGACCCAGGAATCAATGCTCTCGAGTTTCAGAGTCAATCACCAGCCCATCACTGGTAAAAAGTAGCCTGAATTATCTCCCCAGCAGGCGAAATGGGCAGGCCGTCAGTGCTCACGTCATAAGGACCTGCTGCGTAGCTTTTGTGGTCTCAAAGGCCACATAATCCCCTCCACCACGACCCGCCCCCGGCGGCTCCTCTCTCAGGTCCTGACTCACCAGCGCGCCCGGGCCTCCCATCCTGAGCAGACAGCAGGAAGCCACCTCCCCGCCCCCCCGACCCCCGACCCCGGTCTCAGGAATGTACCCAAGGCGCGACGGGGAGGAGGTGAAAAGGGTGGGAAGGCTGTCAGCTCCGAACTGCGCTCCAGAAAGGCCGGGAAGGGGAGAAGAGAAGGCAGGAGGAAAACAATAAAAAGCAATAAAATGAAATGGAAAGGAAGGGGGAGGGACTCGCCAGGGTCAAAAAGGCAAGAGGGGTCGGGAGAAGACACCGCGTAACGTACAGTAATTACCCAGGCGGGAAGGAAGGGGGACACCGCGGCGCCACGCTCCTGGAGGGTCGTAATCTGTTGATCCCGACAGATCTATCACGAAGGCTCCGAGCCCCCGCCCAGCGAGAGCTGCGGAGCCCGCACTGAGAAACGCAGCCGGCGCCCAGCACAGCCGATGGCCCCTGAACTGCTAAGCAGCAGCGCCCCCCCGCCTCCCCGCCATGCACAGCCACCCCCACCCAGCCCGGCGGACAGGCAGCCGGGCGCTTTCTAGGAAAGCGGGCGAGGGTGGGGGGTGGGGGTGGCAGCTCCGGGCGCTGACATTTGCTGTGCCCTCACCGAGCGCACGTCAAGCCCCAGCGTGCAGTCACTGTCAACTGGAGGCTTTCATAGGGTCTAGCAAGGTGCCCAGAGCAGGGAGAGGACTCCAGCGCCCGGAGTTAGTGTCCCAGCTGGGAGATGAAGGATAGGCAGGGGGACAGGGGACCAGCGGCGCCCGATGAGCTCACCTTTGAGGAAGTAGACCCGCGGGCCGGCAGGCAGGCAGGCGAGCAGCGAGGTGAGCACCACGCGGGCGACACTCTCCTCGCGCAGCTTCTGCCAGTGGCGGCTGCCCTGGTCGAGCACGACCACGGCCGCCACGCCGCCGCCGCCCTCCTGCAGCAGCCGAGCGCGCGCCGTCTCGTCGGGCAGGACGTAGCGCGCCGGCACCGCGCCGCCACGGGCCCGCCGCAGCACCACCGAGTTGAGGTTGACGTTGAGCGAGCCGCGCACGCTCGAGGCAACGAAGGCCAGGTAGGGCCGGCAGTCGAGCACCACGCAGCGAGCCGCCGCCTCCTTGCGGAGCATCTTGCGCAGCTGGCGCCCGTCGAGCGACGTGACCTTCATGCCGCCGCCGCCGCTGCCCAGCGGCCCCGCGCCGCTCGCCGCGCAGGTGCCCACGGCCAGGATGCCCGCTGTCGAGGCACTGCAGCCGGCCGACGGAGCCCGGCGCCGGAGCGGCCGCTCAGCTCTTCCTCCTGCCCTGCAAGTTCTTCACCCGGTTCGGCCACTTGCCGCCCCAGAAGCTGGGGATTCCGCCCGCGGCGCAGCGTTTTAAGTGAATGAATGCGCGACCTGTGACGTGGCTGCCCATATAAGGCCAAATATGGGTATTTCCCCGCCCCTTCGGCCCGTGGTCACGCCCCCGGGGCAGGGCTCCCACCTCCCACCCCCGGGAGCGGGGCGCGCTGGGCGGGCGCGCGGCGCCTTAGTCAGCACCAAGGAGAGGAAGTGGAAGCGCTTCCTCCGGCCGCCCGCGGCCGTGCGCGGAGGGACTCACTCGCGCATCACCAGCCTGCTGGGGGGGTCGGGCCAGCCACCGCGCCGAGGTGACCCACGCCGTGCGGGAAGCGGAGGAGGCAGCGGAGGAGGCAGGGCCGGCGCCACACAGTCGTGCTTTCAGTTTAAGGGACGTCGGTGGAGAACCTGCGGGGCCCATACGAGGCCCCGCGCTGGGCACGGGAAGGAGAGCAGGAGCGTGCCCCGAGATGAAGTCAGAAACGGATTCTGATCGTTCCCGAAGCCTTTACGCGTGAAATGAGTCGATGTCTGGGATTTCTTGGTAATTGTTGACGCTGGGTGATAAGTACCTGTGAGCTCATTTATACTGTCTTTCTTCTTTTTTCTGTACGTTTGAAATTTTAATAAAAGTTCCTTAACAATAGTTAAGGGTGAGAACGGTTACACAACTCGAAGAATGTCATCGATGGCCTAGAATCGTACGTGCAGAAAGGGTTGAATTGGTATGTTTTGCTCTGTGTATTCTCAACAATAACAACGACAACAACGTTGAGAGGAGAAAAGGCAGAAATTAATCTCCCCCAGTGGATTCTGCCCTCACTGTCCAATAATAATTAGAATAAATTGATTTTTGAGGTGCTCTTTTTCCGGTCCCTGAAAAACTTGTCAAGTTGTCAGCATCATCAGCATGCTTCCCACGATGGAGCCCAGACTAGCCAACTGCTGTCCAGGTGGCTTCTGGATTTGGGGGATTATCTGGGGATCAAGCATAATCCCAGGCTGGCTGTCCCTGGCTGGCCCCAGCAGTTTCAGGCCTCCCACCTCCACTCTTTGGGAACTGGACACCATTCACACATTCAGCAAATATTTATAGAGGGTCAGCCCTGTACAGGGGCTTTTCTAGCTACGGGGATATGGGAAAATGGAAACATGTCCAAGCCCCCAAATTCACAGCCAATCATTTTATTGTTAGTCTTGGAGCAGAGTGTGTGTTGCTTGATGGAAAATAGCCTGCCTCCCCTAGGGAGGGCCTTGTTTACAGTTGACACAAGGGAAGGAGGCTTTTAAAAACTGGCAAAAGTGAAATTTTGAAGTCAAATACAATCAACCAGGACACTGTGATAACTGGCATTGTCTCTGGGTGACAGATGCATTCAAAGGCACTGCCCTTGGCCTGGTGGCGAAAACAGCTAAGCGCTCTACTGTTAACCGCAAGGTTGGCAGTTGGAACCCCACCCAGGAACTCCTAGGGAGAAAGACCTGGTGATCTGCTTCCAAAAAGATTACAGCCAAGAAAACCCTATGGGGCAGTTCTACTCTGTTGCATGGGCACACTATAGGAATGCACTCAAAAGCCAGCACCTAACAACAACAATACCCTTGCCCTACCAGTGGGGTCTCCACGAAGATGTGATTCGGTGATTTTCTTTCTCTTTTGGGTTATCTGTGCAAGCCTTCTCTGCAACCCACTCCTTCTCCAGTGTGTTCTGATTCTTTTACCCACACTATCCATCCTTGGACCATTCAACCAGGAGCCACACGTACGTACGGAGCACCCCCAAGGGAAGGTCTCTGCATTGGATGCTGGCCGCACTGAAGTGAGCGGGACTCACTCTCTGCTGCAGCTACCCCAGCCCAGCCTCAGGCTTCTGTAAGGTCCTATCTAGCCAGTGCAGGAGAGCACCCAGGGTGTGTGTGGGGAGTGGGAGCCAGGCACAAATGCGAGGTTGGAGAAGCCTGCTGGAGGAGCCTTCCCAGGGAGACAGAAGGTGAGGTGAGTTTCCAAGAATGAATTTAGTATAGCTAGGCCAAGAAGGGGGGTGGGGACATTCCAGTCAGAGGAAACCGTTTGAGGTAAAGGAAGGAAAACAAAAACAAACTAGCATGGTATTTGCTGGGTGACTAAGGCACTTCCGGCATTTATTAGAATATTAAGCATGGTCAGGTGATGGAGGGCCTGGTGGGCCATTTAAGACATTTGGAGCTTATTCCTAGGCCGGAGCAACTCCCCACCCCCCAGGGGTCTTACTCAGTGACCTGCTCAGGTTAGCATTTGGGTGGATCACTAAGGTAATACTGCGGAGGGTGGGTCTTTTGATTAGAAGGTGACCGTAGGGTCCAGACCAGAGTCAGGGAGACAGATAGGAAGCTTTTGTGGGCAATCCAGGCCAGAGCGGATTAGGCCTGCCGGAACTTGGCAGTGATAGCAGCGAAGAAGACAGCATACACGGGGGAGGAACATTTAGGAAGTAAGTTGCCAGAAGGAGTGGGATGGGGAGAGAGGAGTGGAGTAACTCCAGGGCTTTTAGCTGGAGTGACTGGGTGAATGAATGGTGGTGCCCGTAATTGGGGACCCTCCAGGAAAAGTTCCGAGTGGGCTGCAGTAGGAAGGAGGAGCAGGTGTATTTGAGACATGTCAGTAAATTAGAATTGTTCCTGGGCCACCTAAGGGGGTTGCCCAGGAAGCAGTAGGTGGCCCAGCAACCGGTACAGGAAGGAATGCCCAGCAACTGGATGGCTCCGTCTTTTCCCACGTCCAACAGATCACCAAGACCTGAGACTCTGCCTTCCAAATCTCTCTCCTGATCTGCCCTTTCCAGTCCCTGGCCAGCACTGGCTTCATGGACGTGCAGCTGCTACACAGACCCCCACGCTTAGAAGGGCCCCATGCCTGGGTTAATATTCTACTGTCACTATCTTGAAATTCTTACTAATTTTTGGACAAAGGACCCTGCATTTTCATTTTGCACTGGGCCTTGCAAATCATGTAGCTGGATCTGCCCATGGCTGTAGTTAGAGTAAAACCAAAACAAAACCAGTTGTTGTGGAGTTGATTCCGACTCATGGAGACCCCATATGTGTTAGACTAGAACTTTGCGCCATAGGATTTTCAGTGGCGATTTTTCCAAAATAAATCATCAGGTCTTTCTTCTGAGGTGCCTCTGGGTGGACTCTAACCTCTACCCTTTTGGTTAGCAGCTTTTAACCTTTTGATTAGCAGCTTCTAACTTTTCGGTCAGCAGCTGAGCTCATTGATAGTTTACTCCATCCAGGGACTCCAGTTAGGGTAAAGGGTCCCATTATCTCTCCACTGGGCCCTGTACTACCATCCTGTTTCCCAATTCCTGAGCCCTTTCCTTCTCTCGCACCCTCCGCAAAGCAAACTTTCTAAGTGTAGATCTATGCATGGAACCCACCTGCCTGCTCCAAAACCTTCCATGACACCTCCTTGCTATCTGATAAAATCTAAAGTCCTTAGTGGAACAACAAAGGTTCTTGTTACGACCAGTAGGGCATCCATAATCCACCTTTAACCTTGTTTCTCCCCTTCCTCCTGTCTTTCCATCCCCCAACCCCCTTCCCCAGTTCCAGGCTCTGGTCTCACCAAGCTAAGTTTGCCCTGAATTTTGCAGCACTCAAGAGCCTCCTCATTCTTTTGTATAGGGATCATTTTCCACCTTGACATGCCAGCTACTGTTGTGCCTCCAAGAAGCCACCCCTTAGCGCCCCAGCCTGTTAATCAGTCATTCCCCTGGGGGTTGTCATGTCCCCTTGCAGCTTCCCTCTTTCCCCCATTTGACATGTGTGTTATCTGTCCTTCCGTTAGCATGCAGGCTCCCAGGCCCTTATCTGACCATCTGTGTCACCCTCATGATACCCAACACATGGTTGTTGTTGTTAGGTGCCGTTGAGTCAGTTCTGACTCATAGTGACCCTATGTACAACAGAACAAAATGCTGCAGTCCTGAGCCATTGTCACAATCATTGCTATGTTTGAACCCATTGTTGCAGCCACCGTGTCAGTCTACCTTATTAAGAGGCTTCCTCTTTTTTGATGATCCTCTGTTTTACCAAGCATGATGTCCTTCTCCAGGATCTAGTCCCTCCTGATAATATGTCCAAAGTACATGAGACAAAGTTTTGTCCTTGCTTCTAAGGAGCATTCTGGCTGTACTTCCTCAAAACAGATTTGTTCATTCTTCTGGCAGCCCATGGTATATTCAGTATTCTTCACCAACACCATAATTCAAAGTCATCATTTCTTCAACACATGGTAGGGGCTTACTAAATGTTGCTGGAATGGAATTTAATTGTTGCCAAGACATGAGAGTAGTCAGCATTTTAGGAAGCACTTGGGGAGCAGGTTGGCAATAGCTTAAGTCAGGGCCTCAGACACTGGGTGAGGCTCAAGATAGGAAGCTGGGGGCACACAGGCCACAGGAACAGGGACTAGAGTTCATTGGCCACAGGCCTAGGAGGAACCGAAGGGTGTCTGAGACTGGAAGGGCTTAAGGAAATCATTATGTCTGTTTCCACCACGGCCTTGGGGTGGGGGTGAGGGTGGGTTCAAGAGAAAAAGCAGAATTTAAATTAATATTGTGAGTCCATGAGGCAGGACTTTATTCTTCAGCATTCTCTTAGCCAGTTATTCTCAGAGGAGGACAAGACATTTCTAAGTCTCTTGACCCTTGTTGAATCAGTCATGCTAACCCTCATGCCCTGGTTTGTCATTGTAACCTAAAGTTCTTGCTTTTTGGAGGATCATAGAAGCCCTTTTAAAAAGTTGTGGGCCTTCTCCTTGAAAAACTACACACACAGCCTTCACCAACACCACAATTCAAAGGCATCACATCTTCAACACATGGTAGGGGCTTACTAAATGTTGCTGGAATGGAATTTAATTCTTGCTGAGACATGAGAGCAGCCACTCCAGGGAGCCCACAGGCCTGACAGAAGCCTAGAGACTCCTGCAACTTTCCTTGCTCACTGTAGCCTCAGTAGAAGCTTCTCGAATCCCTCCCCAGCTCATCACCTACCCAGCCCCAACCCAGGCCTGCTTTCTCTCACCTGCCAAGGTCTTTTCAGCCCATAAGCCTTCTAGAGCAGCTGGGCCTGGTGGCCTGTGGGGCTGGATCTGAGAGTCTCACAAATGCCAGGGCAGGGGACCCAGAACAATTGCCAAGCTAACCGAGGGGTACCTCAGGCCTCTCAGAGGAATGCATTTTGCCTGTCAGTTTATTTACGTTGTTTATGTCTGGTTATCAAAGCAGTGCATACTCATTGTGGTCAAGGTAGAAAATGCAGAGAAGCAAAAACAAAACAAAACAAAAAAAATTGGTGCTTGTTTTAGAGTTCTGCTTTCTCTGGCTCAAGATCCTAAATCAAGGCTACTCTCAGATTTGAAACTAAGACATGCTTTTCACTCATCTTGGCTCAAGGAAAGAGCACTGGACTAGGAGTCAAAGATCTGGATTTCCATTCAAGCTCTGCTACTAGTAGCGTTTACTCATTGGCTTAGTATTTATAGAATGTCTTTTATGTGTAAAGCACAGCCAGCAATTGCCGTGTGATTGTTGAGGGTCACTCACGCTCTTGAAGTCATGGTTTCCTCCTCTATAAAACAGAGACATTAGTACCTATCTGGTAATGGTGAGTAAAAATGACAGGATGTCCATAAAGCTGTGTTGCATGATACACATGTGAGATACTTGTATGGTTGTTGTTGCTAATACTGTTATTCACCAGCAAAGCATTTACTCATTGATTGGGTCAAATACTGATGCAATGGTACATTCAGTTTCCTTACATGTGAAATGGGGGTAAAAATAGGACTAGCTCATAGATTACTGTCAGGGTTCAACGAGTTAATGCATGTAAAGTTCTAAGAACAGTGCCTGGCACATATTAAAAACTTAATAAATATGACCTAGTAAAACAGGCTGTAGTATTTTGTTCCAGCCAAGAAAAGGCTCTAATGGCACAGGAAATAAAAGACGTGGTGGGGGAGGGGGAGAGTGCAAGGAAGAAAGAGTTTCTTCCTGTCGAATTCAGTTGATGGTCAAAGAAAGAATTATTAGAAGCCTTTGAGTTTGTTCTTCTGAAGACCTACTAAGTACTCATACCCATTGAGTCAATTCTGACTCACAGTGGCCTTGTAGGACAGAGTAGAATGGTCCCATAGGGTTTCCAAGGCTGTAAATCTTAACGGAAGCAGGCTGCCACATCTTTGGCTTAACCACTGTGCAACCAGGGCTCCTTACTAAGTACGGGGGGATGTTTAAAGAATAAAAATCCCCAGACCCACTTACAGTAAAGTAGGAGAGAAAAGAATCCACTCGCACAATAAGAAGTGCTGAACTGGGTGGTTCTGATATTGAAAGCTGAAGAAATTTAGAGTACAGAGAGATCAATGAAGGCTGAAGTATTAGGGCAGGGACCCAGGAGAGTTTAGATTTGATAACTCCTCCAATTGTAAGAGCAGGGGCTTTGGAGTCTGACAACTTGAGGTTCAAGTCCGTGGTCCGCCATTGACTGATGGTGTGACCTTGAGCAAAGTACTTTACCTCTTTGAGCCACAATGAACTCATCTGAAAACAATGGGGATGATAATAGTACTGGCCTGCTAGGGCTGAGAGATTAAATGAAGTATCTGTAAAGCCCTTCTCTGTGTGGTTGGAGCATGGCAAGGCTTCCTTATGAGCCAATGTTTTTCTTTATGAAAAGTCATGGGCAGCACTGAAGCACAAAATCTTGGCAGTAGGGAGTTATAATTCTACCTGCTCAAAAATTTCCAGAGGAAGGGCTTACTACTTCATGAAACATTTCTAAATGAGGCTGAAAAAGGAAACAAGCATATCCAGGGATTTTATACGATGCATGGTATGTCCTAGGCACTTTGCTTAATCCTCACAACCACCCAGTGATGTAAGTAAATACTATTGTCCCCCTCTCAAGGTCACACAGCTGAAACAGGCTTCCCCATGTCTCCTATCCTTTGATTCCAGACCTGAGGAAATACCGTATAGACATAAACTAGTATAAGTCCAGACCCTCTTTGAAATAGTTGAAAACAGTGATATTGTCCCTTCCCTGCCTTGTCTTTTCTAAGATAACAGTCCTAGCTCCTTATAATGTCAGTTTTCCAGACTCTTAGGAAGACTTATTGTTTGTTTGCCAGGACTCTTTACTTATGACCCCTCAAAATGAAACTGGGGCACAGCAGAGAATGTCTATTTAGTCAAAGTTCTAAGGTTCTACAAAAAAAAAGTGGCTGTTAAGGGTCCTGGACATGGTAAAAGAAAGGGTGAGATTGAAGAGAACAAGCACTTGAAAGCAAAGAAGGCATCTTTTCACCCTCATTTGAGGAGCATGCAGGATATTCCCAAAGGGTAAGAGTCAGATTTTATCCTCCAGCTCCAGCCACCCCCGTGCCACACTTCCTATTCTGCAGTTCAGATCCTGTCTGGATCCTGCCGGGCACCCCTGAAAGCTACAGGAAGGGGGCTGGGAGTGGGAAGGGTTTACAAGGAGGATGTTTGTCCTTCTCTCTAGCTTCACCCTCGTGATTCATGCCTGGGAGATCAATGGCGAGTGCAACTTGATCTTTACTATTATAATTTTTTTAATGGAGCACATGAGCCCTTGAGTGAGCATTGAATTTGCTTCATTCCAAGACTGTGGGGGCGGGTGGGCTAGGAGGGCCACAGGAGAAAAGTGCCTACACATTAAATGTAAACAGCTTGAGTAGAGCTTTCTTTGTAGGGGCAGTGTGGGCAGTCATTCTCTTACCACTTTTGCCTATTTTGCAATAACTGAGTGCCACCTGCTCTTTTAAGGAGCCCTGGTGGTGCAATGGTTAAGTGCTAGGCTGCTAACTACCTGAAAGACTAGCAGTTTGAACTCACCCAGCAGCTCTATGGGAAAAAGATCTGGAGATCTGGTGCCATAAAGATTAAAACAAAAACCAAATCCGTTGAGTCGATATCAACTCATAGTGACCCTATAGGACAGAATAGAGCTGTCCCACAGGGTTTCCAAGGCTGTAGTCTTCTTGGAAGCAGACTGCCACATCTTTCTCTCCAGGAGCCGCTGGTGGGTTTGAAACACCAGCCTTTCAGTTAGGAGTTGAATGCTTAACCACTGCACCAACAGGGCTCCTTCCCGTAATGATCACACCTTAGAAAACCCTACGGGGCAGTTCTACTCTGTCATATGAAATCGCTATGAGTCGGAATTGACTCAAGGACACCTAACAACAACAAGGAGTTAAGTACTGTACCTCCTAGCTACTCAACCAGCAACATCAGCATTACCCGAGGGCTGGTTGGAAATGCAGAATCTCAGAGAACCCAGAACCCGAATCTGCATTTCAGCAGGCTCCCAGGGATAGGTATGCACATTCAAGTTTGAGAAGTGCTGCCATAAGTAACCCCACTTTAGGGATGAGGAAGCTGATCCACAGAGACTGCAAGGAACTTGTCCAGTGTTCCACAGTGGGTCAGGGAGTGGAGCTGCGGTGCAGCCTGGGGCAAAGCCCTTGCTCTTAACTCTTGGGGTTTAGCAATGTTTTTCTACTGTCCCGGACAGGGAAGGTAGGATTCCAGAGCCCCAGGAGCCAGAGAATTACTGATGAAAAAGAATATCCTGAACGCTTTACAGAGTACTTTCAAGGCACTTTCACATCTATCATTTTTTCTACCTTGCAAGTTATTAATTATCCAACTTTACCCCAGAGGAAAATGAAGTTCGGAAGAGTTGAGCCATTTGTCTAAAGATATGCTTTTGGTCATTTTTAAAGCCTGGGCCCGACCCTGGTCTCTAGTACTCCAGAGCCAATTGCTGTTTGCCCAAGTGTGGTGTGGCATTCTTGGTGGCAGGAGAGGCGACTGTAGGTGGTACAGAGATGAAAATCTCCCAAGTGAATTGTTATGTGTTTTAACTTCTACTAGAAAAAATTAGAATCCAGATATCGAACCCCAGATACTACTGCTTAAGACAGAATAAGGGTTTTTTGTTTGTTTGTTTTCTTTTAGTGAGTCTCTATAGTCAATTTGGAAACCCAGGTGGCATAGTGGTTGAGGGCTACGGCTGCTAACCAAAAGGCGGGCAGTTTGAATCCATCAGGTGCTCCTTGGAAACCCTGCGGGGCAGTTGTATTCTGTCCTATAGGGTTGCTCTGAGTCAGAATTGACTCAATGGCAACAGGTATAGTCACTTTAGGAAATGAAAGAGCAGGTGTTGTTGGATAGTGACCCTACCAGTGGAGCTGCTGGGTGGGTTTAAGCCAACCTATTGATTAGTGCCCAGAACTTAACCATTGTACCACCAATCCTAGCGATGTCGAAAGTTTTAAATTAGACAATACACTCTAAGCATTTAGCCTGGTGCTTATGTTCAACACTTATCCAATAGATAGTAGCTCTGTTGTCAATATTATAGTGATTTGTGCGTCTACGGGTGGTAAAGAGGGGTTGGGTGGATAGGTAACCCCAGAGGCAGAGGACGATGGGACATAATGTACCCACGGGGTCTTGGAAAGAGCAGTGTACCAGTAGTCAGGAGACCAGGTTCAAGTCCAAGCTTTACAACTCACTCCATAGCTGTGTGCTCTTGGTCAAGTCTCTCAACCTTCCAAGCCTCATTTTCGCCCTCTGCAAAAGGAAGGGGTTGAATTTGATGGTGTCTATAGTGCCCATGTCGATGGCACCATAGTGCCCTGGTGGTGCAGTGGTTAAGAGCTGAGGCTGCTAACCTAAAGGTCGGCAGTTCGAATTTACCAGACACTCCTTAGAAACTCTACAGGGCAGTTCTACTCTGTCTCATAGGTTTGCTATGAGTCAGAATCGACTTGATGGCAACGGGTTTGGGTTTGGGTATACGGTCGCTGAGTCGGAATCAACTCGACAGCAACTAGTTTGGTTTTGTTTTTTTTTTAAGGGTCCTTTCAGCTTTAAATTGCTGAAACTTGAGGACAGTAGCCCCTGCTGCACCCCCACCATCAAAAGACACCTCACTGGCCTACCTTGGCCATATCCTTGGGTGCATCTGTTGCTGGGGCAGGGCTGCTCTGAGCTCACTCATCCTTGTCGGTGGAAAAGATGAATAACTGGAGAGCCCAGCCTGGTGCCCTTGGCATTCATCGAGCCTCCAGTGATGTCATCCCCAGGATCCTCCGGTCCTCGGGCCTCGTGCAAAGTTCTCCTGGTCAGGGTGGAATGACTTGCAGCCTGAACAGGAGCAAGTTTGCAGCATGCCCAGAAAAACAGTGTAGAAGGAGGCATTTTTGACAGGCCATCTCATTGCTTCACCGCACCAGAGTCAAGGGTGATTCACAAGTGAACTCCTTGTAAGCATATGCTACACTGCCGGAATCCAGCCCTTCCGGATGTCCCTCTGGACTCTGGGCTTGAGGCCCAGGCAGCCAGACCCTGCTAGAAATTGGCCCCTTGGTGGAGGGAATGGACACACAGCAGCCTAGCCCTCAAGGGAAGAACAGGCCTGCTGAAGTGTGTGAATCCCACACCCAGCCACAAGCAACCTCCCAGTGCAGCCCCAGGCAGTAAAATGAGCTCACAAGTCTGCACTGAGCCTGCACCGTGAGCAAATATTTACTGAACACCGCTGCATACCTCTGGCCAAAAACTTCACCTAAATATCTTATTTAACCTCATTACATCCCAGTGAAGAAACTTAGTACAGATGGGTGCATCCAGGTTCAGAGAGGCTAAGTGACTTGCTCAGGGCTACAGAGCAAGACTTTCAGGAATTATCACCCCTTGAGCAAAACCCACCAAGCTGAACTGACCTCTCACTTTTTTCTCCCCTGCTTATGAACTTTAGTCAAAGTCATTATCTTTCATGGTTAGACTTGATTATACTTCCCTGTCTATGCCAGGGAAACCCTGGTAGCATAGTGTTAAGTGCTACAGCTGCTAACCAAGAGGTCAGCAGTTCAAATCCACCAGGCACCCCTTGGAAACTCTATGGGGCAGTTCTACTCTGTTCTATAGGGTTGCTATGAGTCGGAATCGACTCGATGACAGTAGGTTTGGTTTTTTGTTTCATCTATGCCAGAGGAGCCCTGGTGGTGCAGTGGTTAAGCACTCAGCTGCTAACTAAAAGATCAGCAGTTCAAACCCACCAGTTTCTCTGTTGGAGAAAGATGTGGCAGTCTGCTTGTGTAAAGATTACAGCCTTGGAAACCCAATGGGGGTAGTTCTACTCTGTCCTATAGGGTTGCTATGAGTTGGGATTGACTGATGACAATGGATTTGATTTTTTGGTTTTTATCTATGCCAGGGGGTTCACACAGAATTCTCACCTTCCATGCAAGAGTTCTGGGTTAGATTCCCAGCTGAGGTACCTCATGCTGCCACCACCCCTCTGTCAGTACAGTGGTGACTTGCGTCTTTCCATGATGTTAAACATATTTCGGTAGAGCTTTCAGACTAAGAAAGGCCTGTCAATCTACTTGCAAAAATCAGCCAATGAAAACTCTTTGGATTATAGCATCCGATTTGCAACTGTTCATGGGGATGGTGCAGGACTGGGCAGCATTTCATTCTGTTGTGCGTGGGGTTGTCATGAACTAACACCTCTGCCTGATTGAAGAGCCAGGTCCCTGCAGCCACAGCCCCTAGCCTGGCCCCCAGCTGGCCCTAGTAAAACATTTTGCCCAATGAATACATGAAATTGAGCCTTAGAACTTAGCTCCGTACATCTGCCTCTCAGCTCTGGGCTGAGAAGGGGAATAGAAGAGAAGCCCAAGACTTCGTTCCTGATCTCAGGGGCCAGTCATCTATTTGTTAGGTGCCTGAATCTGAATTATGAAAATGGAAGAGGGTCCATACATTGGGCTGGGTAAGTTCTGAGGAGGCAGAATGGTCGAGGGCTGGAAAAAGGAATTCAATTGCCATCGAGTCTATTCTGACTCATAGCAACAGTGTAGAACTGCCCCATAGAGTCTCCAAGGCTGTAATCTTTGTAGAAGCTGACTGCCACATCTTTCTCCCACAGAGCAGCTGGTGGGCCTGAACCACTGACCTTTCAGCTAGCAGCCAAGTGCTTAGCCACTGCACCACCAGGGCTCCTTGGGGAAAAGGATAAGTGTTGGAAACCGGGGAAGGTTTGCTCAGGCAGAGGGAAGGGGAACGCTCTGCAGCTGAAGGAGACAGGATGGCAGAAGCACCAGGAGTGAGGGGTAGGAGCAGCCCTGTGTCATTTCCTCGGACAATGCAAAGACCACTCCATGGGGGGCAAGGAGGTGCTGGGGATGGTAACAAAGTGGGGAAGATCAAGTATACGAAATAACAACGGCTTTGTGCAACTGGGCAGTGTGTACATTAAAAAACGTCTTCGAAATGTTTATTACCCTTTGGCCCAGTAATTTCGCTTCTGGGGAATGATCTTAAGGAAAATCTCCAAAATATGGGGGGAGGTAACACTATATTCACAACAGTGTTCATCACAAAGCTATTTATAAGAAGATAAAAATGGAAGCAGTGATACATTTCTCATAATTGAATGGCTAAGAAACGGGTATATCTAAAAAGAAACTGGTATATCTAAAAAAAAAAACTGGTATATCTAGCAGCCGTTAAATGTGATTTCAAAGGCTGAGTAATGTTGAAAATGGCTTATGTTTAAATGTTAAATAAAATGGCATATTACAGGTAATAATAATTGCTATGTATTGAGTGTTATGTCCTAGGGTCTGGGCTCAGTCTGTTCATACTTTCTCTTTTCATCTTTACAACAACCCTGAGAAAGCAGAATTCATTCCATGTAACAGTTTTGGAGACTGAGGCTCTCCCAACTAGGAAGTGGAAGATCTGGGACTTGAACCCTGGTCACACTCCAAAGCCAGTACTATGACCACCACCTTATATAACATAACCACATCCAACTGAAGGAACTATATCAAATACTAAAACAGTTATTTTTCAGGGGTGGGATGCTGGGAGTGGGGTGATTCCCCTTTTATTTTTCTGTATCTTCCAAATTTTTCCTTATGAAAAATTTGTGATACTGCTTTTGTATCCTTTCTTAACTTTTCGTTATGATGCAACAGTTTGTGCTCTACCATTAGCCTAATGAGCTGGAATTGACTCAATGGCAACAGGTTTGGGTTTTAGGTTTATTAACCTAAAGTTGGCAGTTCTAACCCACCCCGAGGCACCACAGGAAGAAAGACCCAGTGATCTGCTTTCATAAGGATTACAGCCTTGGAAACCTTATGGGGCGGTTCTACTCTGTCCTCTAGGGTCATTGTGACTTGGAATCGACTCCACTGCAATAGGCTGGAGTGAGCGGGTCTATTTCCCTATGTCTCATTTCCAGTATCAGCCCCCACCTCATTCCACCCCAGGGTGGCTCCATCAACAGACCCAGCACAGCAGGTCTGGGGCTTTGCCCTTGGGAAAGTTATAGATGAATGTCCCTTGATTGATATTGACAGGCAGCTGAATTCTGTTCAACTGTGGGCAAATCCTCTTCAGGGAATCAGTTATTCCAATGCCTCTGGGGCACCAGGATGTAGAAAGGACTCTGCCTCATACAATTCCACCAACTTCCCTAGAATTCTTTTATAGCAAATGTAGATTGCAAAACGGAATTTCAGCCAATTCATTGCACCTGCTCTGTGGCCTGTGGCCAGCTTTGTCAGGGCACTAGACCACTGTACTTTATTTATACGGAGGACTGGAGCTAGAAAATTTCAAATAGCTGCAACCTTTTGCTGGGATCTTTTGAGGCCTTAGTGAGAAAGGGATAGTTCTGCCACTTACTAGCTGGGCAAGTTAACTTCACTTCTCTGAGCATCAGTTTCCTCATCTGTAAAAGGGGGCAGTGAGACGTCCTGATAGGACTGTCCAGATTAAATGGCTAACTCCCATGAGTTTGGCACCTGGCACAGTGGCTGTGCCTGGAAGTTGGGCGATGAGTCTTGGGTCTGATCCCTCTTAGAGATCCTAAGGGATCCTAAGAATGGAAGCCCCTTGTTCCCGTCAGCTACTCTCCATGCAGTTCCCGGGGGCTGCCAGGAAAGCTTTTCTTCTAGAACCTCTGATACAGGTAGGAAAGTTCATTCATTTCTCAGCCAACTGGACCCTCCTAAGGTAAAAAACAAAAATAATCAAAACCAAATGAAACACCCCTTTTGAAGGCAGCTATTGAATAAGAAAGAGTCCAAATGCATCCGGCTGTTGTTCTGGCCAGTCATTACATACCTCATCTCACGTCATGCTTAGCTTTATCTACTCCATCTCACTTCATCCTTAGTCCCAGCAACCAGATCATCAGCCTAAAAGCTCATAAGAGGGGCAGTACCAACTCAGTCAAGTTTAAAGGCCTGGTCCCAAAAGTATTATTAATGAAGCAACTAGCTGCCTTCGAGTTGATTCTGACTCATGCATGGCAACCCCAAGTGTGTCAGAGTAGAACTATGCTCCATAGGGTTTTCAATGGCTGTTTTTTCAGGAGGAGACGGCCAGGCCTTTCTTCTGAGGTGTGTCTGGGTAGTCTTGAAATCACCAACCATTCAGTTAGTAGCCGAGCACATTGGGAATGAAAATTCTAAGTGGAACAAAAAGTCTGGGACTACTTTTATAGGGAAAAAAAAAAAACCCTACTTCGCTACACATGTGTGTGTTTACGTAAGTATTGCATAATAAATTCTGCAAGTATACACAAAAAAGTGTTATCAGATAACAGTAGTTCATTCAGGAGAGCATGCTGGGGCTTTTTTTACTTTTCTTATAAATTGGCTTTTTGATAGTGAGCACATCTTTTGAGAGAGGCAGCTATTGTAGTGGTTAGGAACAAGGGGGACTCAGGACTCAAACCATCTTGTTTGTGTTCAAACCCAGAAGTGGGTCTTTGGACCAGATACTGATGCTCTTTCAGCTCAAATGTGACAGTGGGATGACAATAACAACAACACTGACTGGACAGGGTAGTTTGGAGGATTAAACAAGATGGTCTGTATAGCAGTCAGCATGATGCCTGCCATTCAGTAAGCACTCCGAGAAGGTCAGATATTATTAATTGTATAACTAAAAAGAATTATATGTGCAAGAATATATTTGCAGATATATGGAAACTTAGACTCCCCACCGAAGGACACGGGTATCATGCGGTTCCACATCACTCCTGAATACCGTGATGGTTAAGGTTGTGTGTCAACTTGGCTAGGCCATGAGTCTCCATGGTTTGGAAGTTATGATGTAGTTTGGCAGTTATGTAATGATGCAATCACATCCATGATGAGATCTGATATAATGTAATCACCTCCATGATGAGATCTGCTATGAGCAGCCAATCAGTTGAAAGAGAGTTTCTTTGGGGGTGTGGCCTGCATCCAATATATATGGACTTTCTGGCAAAGCTCGCTGGCTTTTGCTCTGCTCTGGATCCTGCATTTGGTTCATCATCACTTGACCTCTGGTTTTTGGGACTTGAGCCAGCAGCCTATCGTCTGACCTGTCAATCTTGGGTTCGTCAGCCCCTGCACCTACGTGAGCCAGGAAAAGCCTCCAGCCTGACACCTCACCCATGGACTCTACAACTGCGCAAGCCATTTCCTTGATATACATCCCTCTCTGTCTCTGTCTCTCTCTCTATGTATGTATAAGGAGCCCTGGAGGTGCAGTGGCTAAGCGCTTGGCTCCTAATGAAAATGTTGGCAGCTCAAACCCACCAGCCGCTCCACAGGAGAAAGATATGGCAGTCAGCTTCTGTAAAGATTACAGCCTTGGAAACCCTATTGGGCAGTTCTACTCTGTCCTACAGGATTACTATGAATCAGAATTGAGTGGACGGCAATGGGTTTGGGTTTTTTTGGTGTATATATATAGAGAAAAAGAATCCAGCCTAAAACAGATACATACAACCATAAACAGAATTGTTAGAGAGGAAAGAAAGAAAAGGAGGAGTGACTGTGTATTAATAGCCAGCTCTGAAAGCCCCTGTCCCATGCGACATTCCACTACCCTCACAAGAGGGGAATGAAAGAAAACACTGGCATGGGAGGGGGATCCTGCCAGTAGGGGAAAGACCTAGTTTAGAGCCCCCAATGTTCTGCCATAGATTTGCTGGTGGGCAGGCTGGAGAAGTAAGAGAGTTTTGTGTTTGTATTTTAAATATTTTATTGTGGTTTTGTTGAAAGTTTACACAGGAAATTAGGTTCCTGTTTAACACTTTCTGTTTTTTTGTTATACATATTGTTCAGTGACATTGGTTACATTCTTCACAATATATTAGCATTCTCGTTATTTCCATTTTGGTTGTTTTATTTTCATTAATCTAGCTTCCCTGTGCCCCCTAACCTTCTTATCTTTGGCCTACGGTAAATGTTAACGATTTGGTTTCACCTAGATGAGCATAGTAACAGAAGTGACAGTTTTGTCGTCTCTCTTGACTGGGAGCCTCCAAAACTGGAAGAAATTGTTGTTGTTGTTAGGTGCCGTCAAGTCAGTTCTGACTCAGAGCTACTCTGCGTACAACAGAATGAAACACTGCCTGGTCCTGCACCATCCTCACAATCGTTGCTATGTTTGAGCCATTGTTGCAGCCACTGTGTCAGTCCATCTCACTGAGAGTCTTCCTCTTTTTCACCAACCCTCTGCTTTACCAAGAATGAATTCTGTTTTAGTTATCTAGTGCTACTATAACAGAAATATCACAGGTGAATGGCTTTAACAAACAAATTTTTTCTCTCACATTCTAGGAGGAAAGAAGTCCAAATTCAAGGTGTCAGCTCCAGAGGAAGGCTTTCTCTCTCTGTTGGCTCTGGAGGAAGGTCCTTGTCATTAATCTTCCCCTCGTCTAGGAGCTTCTCAGCGCAGAGACCCCAGGTCCAAAAAGGACACGCTGTGCTCCTGGCTTTCTTGCTTGGTGGTAATGGGGTCCCTCTCTGCTCACTTCGCTCTCCTTTTATCTCTTGTAAGATAAAAGGTGATGCAGGCCACACCTCAGGAAAACTCCCTTTACATTGAATCAGGACTGTGACCTGAGTAAGGGTTTATATATCACTCTTATTCTCTTTAACATAACCTAATCTTGCATCATTAACCACAGGCAGAGATTAGGATTTACAACACATAGGCAAATTACATCAGATCACAAAATGGAGGACAACCGCAGAATACTGAATATCATGGTCCAGCCAAGCTGACATGTATTTTGGGAGGACACAATTCAACACATGATGGTGTCCTTCTTCAGTGACTGGTCCCTCCTGATAACGTGTCCAAAGCGCATGAAATGAAGTCTTGCCATCCTCATTTCTAAGGAGCATTCTGGCTGTACTTCTTTCAAGACAGATTTGTTCATTCTTCTGGCAGTCCATGATATATTCAATATTCTTTGCCAACACATAATTCAAAGACATCAATTCTTCTTAAGAAGAAATGAGAGCTGCCCAATTCATTCATTCATTCATTCAATGAATATCTATCGAGTACCCATTGTGTGGCAGCCACTGTTCTAAATCCAGGAGCACAGTGGTGGACTGAGCAGATCTAAATAAAACAAAATACCAAGCAAACACAATCTCATCCTCAGAGAGCTTACATTCTCGTGGAAGTAAACAGACAATAAACAAAGAAAGTAAGACACATGGTATGCTGAATGGTGATATGTGCTATGGAGAAAAACTTAGCAAGGAAGGGTTTTAGGGGTTTTCAGATGGGTTGCAATTTTAAATACAATGGCTGGGGAAGACCTAGCTGAGCAGATGACATTTGGGTAAAAACCTGGAAGAAGCTCAAGAGGGAGCCCTGCAGATATCCAGGCAGAAGGAACAGCAAGTGCCTGGAGAACAGCAATGAGGCCAGAGTGGTTGCAACAGTGATCTAGACCAGTGGTTCTTAATGGGGTGATTTTGCCCCACCTCCAACAGGGGGGCATCTGGGCAGGAGATACCTGGCGTGTCTAGAGACATTTAGTTGTCACTACCAGGAGAAGGGGTGCCACTGGCCTCTAGTGGGTAGAGGCCTGGGCTGCTGCTAAACATCCTACAGTGCACAGGGTAGTCCTTCACAACAAAGAATTGTCTGGCCCCAAGTGTCCATAATGCCAAGGTTGAGAAACTCTGATCTGGACTGAGGAGGATATAGTCCCTGCATGGTGCAAACAGTTAAGTGTTCGACCACTAGCTGAAAAGTTGGTGGTTTAAACCTACCTACCTACAGGCACCTGGGAAGACAGTCCTGGCGATCTGCTTCCAAAAGGTCACAGCCTTGGACACCCTATGGAGCAGTTCTACATGGGTCGTGTGGAACAGTAACTTACAAAAAAACAGGCTGAGGAAGAGCTTCAGGAGATGATGTCAGAGAGATAACAAGAGGTGGGGGATGGGAGTTGTGGAATGGGTAGGTAGATTGCCAAGAGCCTTGTAGTCATCATAAGGTCTTTGGCTTTTAATCTGGGCCAGATGGGAAGCCATTGGTCATTGGCTTAAACATAATGACAGCTCTTAGCTGGCAGAATTCCCTGGTCGTAGTCAGGGAGGGAAATCCCAGGTGGTCCTGTACATTAGTTCCAGGCTCTGGTGCCCTCTGGCTTCCTCAGGGTAGCCACACCTCAGGGGCTGGAAAACGGAAGAAAGGTAATTTCCAGTCATTAAGTAGGACTTCCTTAGCAAGCAAAAACTCTACTTTGTTCTGGAGGTTGTCAGCCTTGATCATGTGAGTAATCATGCCTTCCTTAATTACTAGGAACCATGGGAAGTTCTGACTTCAACACTGGAGTCAGTCTTTCATCTCACCAAGTATTTACGGAAGGCTGGTTGTAGCGGAAGACTAGTGTTTGGATGCAACCCTCGCCTTCTAAGTATTTTTATGTCATAAGGGATGCGAGAGAAGAGAAAAAAATTAACCCCCAAATTTATACCTCAAACATTCATGGAGCACCTGCTGAGTGTGCACCACTTGCTGAGGTTAGAAGGATGGATGAGCACAAAAGTGCAAGGGAGACAACTTGCTCTGGGAGGAGATGACAGCCTCCATAGATCATGGCAATATGGTGAGATTAATGCAGTCACAGATAAGGCATGTGCACTGGGCATGAGGACCTGGCTCAGCCTTGGATTGTCAGCAGCACAGGATTTGTGACATTTAGACCTTGGAAGACCAAGGAGTTCAGAAGGTAGAATGATGGGGGAAAGGCACTCCTAGCCGAGGGCACTGAGCCAGGCTTCTCACTAACTCAACTTCTTATAGAATTCTGGTCCACATCCTTGTAGATCTTATTCAGAAGGTCTGTATGGGGTCCAGGAATCTGCATTTTTACATAGCCCCCTGAAATCTGTGATCTCTGTATTTCTCTGTTTGCACATTGAAAAGCCCTGCCCCTGGAGGCTGAAGGCAGGGTTGAGGCATCCAGCCTCCCTTGGCACCCCCAGGAGAAATGCATCCATGTGCTGCTGCTTTGAAAGACAAAAGGGAGGGAGCTGGCCTGCTGAGTGTGGCCACACTGAAGGCAGTGATTCTCAGTCCTCCTGGTCCTAAACATCACTGGAGGATCCTGTTGAATTGTAGACTTCTGGGATCCACCATCTACTTCACAGTCTCTTGGAATGGTCTGTGGGGACCCCACTTGGAGGTGCACAGGCCTGTGGATTGTCTGTCACCCAGGCACTCACTCACCAAAGCTGGTCAACACTGACCTCCCTCCAATGCCTGGAATCTCAAAAACACTTAGAGTCCCACTCAGTGTCTCAAAAATGTTATTTTAATAAGAATAGCTACCTCTTACTGAGCACTTACTGAGTGCAGAGCTCTATGCTGAGCACTTTACACCTATTATCTTCCTTTAAACCCCACAAAAACCCAAGGAGGGAGGTAAAATTCTTGTAAGGAAATAGACTTAGTAGTTGATGACACAGCTGGGATGCCATGCAGAAGGCTTCAGGACAGCAGCTGACCCAGGAGGACATCCAACAGGCCTTGTCTTCCCAGGTCAGTCCAACCCCAGGACCTTCCCCAGCGGCAGAGATCAAGGCACTCTGCCCTCACCTCATGCCTGGGTGAACCCACAGGAAGCTCTCTGCAAATATTCATTGATAGACTGCTGGATTGTCTAGCTAAGGCCCAGCTGGTTAGATTTAGTCTGGGTGGACCACTTGAACCTGAGGGGGAACCAGGGAGTCAACTGGTGGTACCCAGTCTTGGAGTCTCCATGGCTTGACTTGAACCAGGACCTTACAGTCAGGACCCTGAATAACCAGGTGCCATCGAGTCGACTCCAAGTCATGCCAACCCCATGAGTGTCAGCAGGGCCGGATTATCCAATGGGGAAGGTAAACATAGTGTTTACCTTGCTTACCAGATCATCTGTAATGAACAATTTCATGTTTTTTCACCACATCGAAGATTCTGCTTCGAGGTATGGCTGGCATCTGTCTCTCTCCCAACCCTGAAGCACCTTCCTACAGAATCAAAGCCTCTTCAAATTTAGGATCCATGACGGGGATGAATCACCCAGTAAGCACAGGTAAGCACAGTCTTACTTGTGCTTACTTACTAATCTGTAGTGACCAATTTCATATGGATTTCACCACATCTTACTATGGTTTGGTAAGTAAGCACAAGTAAGCCCATGTTTACCTTGCTTACTGGGAAAGCACCTTGAGTGTCAGAGTAGAACTGTGTTCCATATGGTTTTCAGTGGCTCATTTTTTGGAAGTAGGTCTCCAGGCATTTCTTCCAAGATGCCTCTGGGTAGACTCAAACTGCTAACCTTTTGGTTAGCAGCTGACTGTGATAACCATTTGCAGCACCTAGGGACTCTAGGACCCCGAGTACCAAAAAAAACCAAACCCATTGCCATCGAGTCAGTTATGACTCATAGTGACCCTATAAGACAGAGCAGAACTGGGTTTCCAAGGAGCCCCTGGTGGATTTGAACTGCTGACCTTTTGTTTAGCAGCCGAACTCTTCACCACTATGCCACCAGTGTTTCTGGACCCTGAGTAAAACCTGTTGCTGTTGAGTTGATTCTGACTCATAGCTACCCTGAGATATGCAAATAAGGCCACGAGAGTTGTGAGGGCTCAAAGCCACAGTCTCTGGGACTCACTCAGGCTCCTTGAACCTCTGTTGAAATGCAAGGTCTGAACGTTACCAGGTCTTTCTTCACTTATTCATTCCACAAATATTTGAGCATCTATCGTGTGCCAGGCTAGGGATACAGTGGTGAAAGAGGTATCTGCCCTCAGCAAGTTTAAATTCCAGAGGGGAATCAGACAATAAGGAAATAAAATAGATTAATGTCAGAGGGTAATAATGAATTTGTACTGCTGACCTTTTGGTTAGCAGCCACAGTTTGCCCTAGCTCCTAACCACAGCAACAGGAAGACTGTAAAAGGGAGTAATGGCATAGACGGCGGAATGTTGTTTTTTTAGTTAGGTTGACTAAGGAAGGCTTCTTTGAGGAGGTGGCATTTATCCTGAACCTCGGAAGATGAGGAGGCAGCCATGCAGGGTCCTAGGGAAGCATATTTTGAGTGGAGGACACAGCACACGCAAAGCCGTGAGGTGGGAAGGAGCTCTGAACACAATGCACAATGCCCTCTACATTGTGGGGTCATTTAGTTCCTATGTGGCTGTTCTCACTGTTGGAGAGCTCACCACTCTTACCACAGGGTGGGTAAGTTATGAACTCATGGCTATAACTAGTCAAACATCAATGGAATATCTCATGTCAACAATAACGTTATGTCATCTGAGCTCCCAATTGCTCCTTAGGTAGGTACTACTACTTTGTCATGAGTATTTTACAGATTGAGACTCAGACAGTCCAAGTGGCCCAGGTCACTTGCTAAGTGACAGAGTAGGGATTTGAATCCAGGCCAAACTCTAGAGCCCTGGACTTGTAAGTATACATGGTGTTGTTGATTTGGCAGCTGCAGCCCCCTCCCCTTCCTACTTCTCTCTAGAGCAGGAACTCTTGGGCCCGGAGGTCCAAGCATCTCCTTAGGTTCTTTGATGGCCTCTGAGCCTGCTAGGAGCTGGTCCCCCACACTGAGTGTCCCCTCTTGACATAGTAACTGAGCATAGGATTGCTGAGGGCTCTGGTCTGGGGGTGGCCAGCCAGATTAGGCCGGATGGAAACCATCCTTCTAGGCAACTCCTTCTAGAATGAAGAGTTCCTGGCCCAGAGCTGTGTTCTATTCCCAGTCTACCTCCAGCCTGCCCCCTCCACAGCCCCAGACGTCCGCTTGAGTCAGAGGCCTGTGTGGGGGCGTCCTCCCTGCTTCCGCAACTTCCTGTGCTCTGCCTTCTGCATACCTAT